>NW_003302551.1:12749782-13337338 GCF_000004255.2 Arabidopsis lyrata subsp. lyrata
GTGACGATCTCCGGGCCGTAGGAGCCCGAAGTGGCTCAGTCGAGCCTCTGAATAGGAAGAGGCCGGCTGATACGGGAGCTCGTCCGATTGCCCAGAAGAGGCCTCGGGTCGCCGACCACCGGTGGTCGTACCGCTATGTCGATAGGGATGTTCCCTTCACATCTAATGCGGATGCCTGTGCTGCTCTATTCCGCGAGATGGGTCATGGCCCCGGCTCGTTCCCTCTAATTGAGGATCTTCGGGAGCGGGATGCGTATACCGAGGCGGCCAGGAAATCATGCGAGGTTATTACTATATATATGTGTATATATATTTTTGTTACCCTTCCTCGGTCGATTGTTTATATATATTTTTATCAGGCGACTTTCGCGATGAACCGCATGGTTCATCTCTACGAGCGCCGAGTTCGTCGGCTTTCGACCGAGAACCCGAATTCGAGTGATTATCAGGCTGCCATTGCTGCGGAGAAGGAGCGGGTAGAGCAAGTCTCGCGAGAGTTGGGTGCTGTTAAGGACGAGGCGGTGAAGCTTAGGGAGAAGGTCAACCTTCTCGATCATCACCGGAATGGGCTGATTGCGGAGAGGAACCGTTTGAGCGCCGAAGTGGAGGCAGAGAAGGCTCGGTATGACGAGCTCGCTGTGATCCTCCGCTCCGAAAAGGCTAGACTGCGAGAACGTCGTGCTGAGTACGGCGAGTACTGTAGGGGTAAAGCTCTTGCGAAGATGGCCCGGCTGTTTCAGGCTCGTCTCACCCGTCTACAGGCTCATGTTGAGGATACCCGTGCCGCGCAGCCCACTCTTCTGCTTTACAACCAGGCGGTCGGGAACCTTGGTTTTCTGAAGGCCTTAGTGGAAGACGGCGAGGTCGTCATTAAGTCGGAGGAAACGCTTTCCAGGGTTGAGGCCGACGTGGCGCAGTACAGAGCTGATCTTGCGGCCTTCGACGTGACCGAACTTCAGGATGGCGATTTTGACGCCTATACCCTCTTTGCGGATCGGAACGAGGTTACTGAGAACCTTCAGTATGCCGCTTCGGCTGCCAGTGGTAGGGACTTCGTCGGAGGTGACGAGGTCGAAGAAGATGCCGTTGATCAGGACACTCAGCAGGAGGTCGCAGTTGAAGCTCGCGAGACCGGGGCCGAACTTCAGGATGGGGGTGGTTTTGGGACCGAGGCTATAGGCGCTGAGCAGACTGGCGACGGCCAGGAGGTTCCACGGGTGGCTACTCCGCTAGCTCAGGTTGTCCAAGACGGGGAGGACATTGATATCGAAGGCTGACCGCGAGGTCATTTTTAAAGTTGTCGTTTTGCCGCTTTTGACGGCTTTTTCTTATCTAGTCGCCGCTTTGTCGGCTTTTGAACTCGTGCCGTTAACTCGGTTTTTAGCTTTATTTCTGCTGGGTCGGTTTGTTTGAACATGATTGCCGCTAGGTCGGCTTATTTTATGTGGTTTTCGCCATTTATTTCTTCTTTTCCTTCTTTTATTTTAGCCTGTTCTTCAGGGTCGGCTCCTGTGTAGGACGGGACGCGGCCGGTTTCTGTGTAAACCTGGTCGTGATCGGCTTGGTGCGAGTTCACCAAGCTGATGCGAGGCCTAGGTTACTTTGGTTGTTGGTAGGCTTGACCGGTTGGGAATTTGTGAGTCCGTCCTCGGCTTATACGTTTATTCTGCCGGTATGATGCAAGTGCTGGACTTGGCTTGTGCGAAATTTTACCTATTTCGGCTTTTCCGAGTTTGCTCGGAGTGTTCGAGGCGGGCTCGAGACATCGTGAGGTGCGACGCGCGGTGATCGGCTTACCCTGTATTGGCCTGACAACTTTTTGGGAGTGCGGGTTCATCCCCGGCTTATGCTACCCAATTTATCGAGGCTTTGCGAGTACGGAGCTCGGCTTTCAGACCCTTAAGTGTAGGTTTTTTCCAAGACTTTTTTTACTTGTTTTGGCAGACTTAAGTAAGGGTGTGCGTTCTCGTTCGAACGTGTTCGATCGAATTGCCTGGCCAGGGTATCGATGTATAGTTCGGTTCGGTTATATTTCAAAATTAGATGGAAATACAAAATTTTATTAATATCATAGCTGCGCCCTACAAGCAGGGCTGCCTACGTACCCCCTGATCGGAGGGATCAAGCCGTTCGTAGTTCACATTACATAGAGAGGCATCGGTAAGGCCGAGCTACCTTTTTTTTTTTTTTTTTTTTTTTTTTTTTTTTTTTTTTTATATATAAAGAGTGCGAGGTCGTCAGTAGTAGTATCGCTTGAGGTGCATGGAGTTCCAAGCTCGTGGGACTTCAGTGCCGCTCATGGTGAGGAGTTCGTAGTCGCCGGGGCGAACTATTTTTGAGACTTGGTACGGCCCCTCCCAGTTCGCTCCTAGTTTGCCGGCGTTGAGTTCAGCTGTATTTTCGAAGACCTTCCTGAGTACAAGGTCGCCGACGTCGAAGTGGCGGTTGTGTACTTTCTTGTTGTAGTATCGGGCGGCAGCAAGCTGGTAGTTCTGAATTCGGCATAGTGCGGTGTTGCGCATTTCCTCAAGTTCGTCGAGTCTGTCAAGCATCATCTGGTCGTTGAGGTCGGGACGGACTGCCATCATAGAACGTCGAAGACTTGAGTATCCGACCTCGGCTGGGGCCATTGCTTCCATGCCGTAGGCTAGCGCGAATGGTGTTTGCGTGGTGGCACTGCGGGGCGTAGTTCGGTACGCCCAAAGTACTCCGTCTAGCTCGTCTGCCCAAGCTTCCTTTTTGTCGTCGAGGCGTTTTTTGAGGTTGGCAAGAATAGTTTTGTTGGTCGCTTCGGCTTGCCCGTTGCCTTGCGGGTATCTCGGTGTGGACTTGTTTAGACGAATTTTCCAGTTCGCACAGAAATTCTCAAATGTCAGCGAGATAAATTGCGAGCCATTATCGGTGATGATTTCGTATGGAAGGCCGTGTCGGCATATTATATATTTCCAAACGAAGTTCTGGACATCCTTGGCTCGTATTGCCGCGTACGATTCGGCTTCCACCCATTTAGTAAAGTAATCCGTCATGACTAGGATGAACCGTTTTTGCCTGGAGGCTGGTAGCGGGCCGACGATGTCCATAGCCCACCTCATGAATGGATATGGTGCCGCACCGACCTTGAGTAGCTCGGTTGGTCGATGAATCGAGGGCGCGTGTCTCTGACATTGGTCGCACTTAGCCGCGAAGTCCTTACAGTCCGATATCATAGTCGGCCAATAGAAACCTTGCTTTTTGATTTGTAATGCGAGAGCTCGTCCGCCGGAATGGTTGCCGCCGGCCCCCATGTGTGTTTCCTTCATTATTTCTGTGATATCCTCGCCGTGTAGGCAGTTCAGCCATGCTCCGGTTGCGCTGAGCTTTAGGAGGCGATTTTCCAAGGTCGTGTATTTTGCGGCTTTGATGCGTAATCGACGTGCTGCCCATTTATCCGTTGGGACCGTTCCATCGGTGAGGAAATCGCGTATTTCGTCCCGCCAGTCTGTTGAGTCGGCTGCGTCCGGATCGTGATTGGTTCCGACGAAGTTGACAGTATCGATTGCTTCGATGCTTGGTTGATCTACGCTTTCCACCGGGATAATACGTCGAAGGTCGGGGTCCGACGTAGATGCTAATGCGGCGAGAGCGTCAGCCGGCGCGTTATCTCCTCGCGGGATTTTGGTTAGTTCGAAATGTGTAAACTGTGAGGATAATTTCTTGACGACCTTGAGGTATGCCTCCATAGTGTCGTTTTTGGCTTCGTATTCGCCGCTAAATTGATTTGCGACGAGCTGTGAGTCCACGTATGCTTGGACTCGTTTGATCTTCATTCCTAGAGCGAGACGTAGACCGGCATGTCGTCTATGTAAACTTCGATGGTTCGTCCGAGATGATCAGCGAACATCTTATTTACCAAACGTTGGTACGTCGCACCGGCGTTTTTGAGGCCGAATGGCATCACCTTGTAGCAATAGGTTCCTCGGTCTGTGATGAACGAGGTCTTTTCCCTATCATCTCTGTGCATGAGGATTTGATTGTATCCCGAGAATGCGTCCATGAAGGACAGAAGTTCGTTCCCGGCGGTCGCTTCGACTATCCTGTCGATGTGGGGGAGCGGGTAGCTGTCTTTTGGGCACGCCTTATTGAGGTCGGTGAAGTCTACGCAAACACGCCATTTGCCGTTCTTCTTCTTCACAACGACCGGGTTCGCTAGCCATTCCGGATATTTTACCTCGGTTATCGAGCCGGCCTTCAAGAGCTTGTCGACTTCGTCATTTACGGCCTTGGCTCGCTCCGTTCCCAATTTTCGCCTTTTCTGCTTTACCGGTTTATAGGTTGAGTCGACGTTAAGCTCGTGCGTAACGATCATAGGGTCGATGCCTATCATGTCGTCTATGCTCCAGGCGAACGTTTTAGAATTCTTTTTTAGGAACGCGATGAGTGGTTCTTTAACCGATGGTGCTATCTCGGCCCCGATTGCGACGCATCTTGTCTTATCCGTCTCGTCAATATTCACTTGTTCTGTTCTGCTCAGTTGAGGCTCTTCGAGGGACCTTTTCAGGGTCGGGACGGTCGACGACGCTGGCGTCGTTAATTGCTATAACTTCTTAGTGACATGGTTCTTGTGTTCGATGAGAAAACATGTTCTTGCGATTTGTTGATTTCCTCTCAAGGTGAATACTCCGTTATGCGTTGGGAACTTGATGCACTGGTGGTATGTGGATGGGATCGCCTGCATTTGATGCATCCAGGGCGTCCCCAAAATAACGTTGTAAACTGCGGGCTTGTCAACTACGACGAACTTGACCCACGAGATCGTTCCTCCGACGAATATGGGCAACTTGATTGTTCCGATTGTCATTACGAAGTCGCTATCGAATCCGGCCAACGGGCGTGATACGGGTTTTATTAGCCGATCGCTGACATTCATTATAGCCAAAACGTCCTTGAAGATGAGGTCGACTGAGCTTCCAGTATCGATGAGCACCCTAGTTACTCGGCTATCGCCGATAATGAGTTCGACGACGAGAGGATCGTTATGCGGTGTATCGACGCCTTCCAGGTCGGATTGGGTAAATGATATGGGTTCGTCGATGGGCGTAATTGGTGGCGCGCTCGTAGACGGCCATACTTCCTTCATTTCAGCTTTTTTGCGATGTTGTTTAATTGATCGAACCGAATCGTTGCAGTTTTGCAGTCCGCCCATTATCATTCGGACCTGTCTGACGACCACTGGAGCTTCGGCTGGTGCCTTTCCATTCCGAGGTCTTTTGGCGGAATCATTCGCATCTTCAACTTCCTCGGCTTTCGCATGGTCTTGTGGGTATTGACGAGCCGTGCTTTCGTTACGCTTTTGATTTCTACCTCCTTGGGCGCGGTCGCACTCGATCGCAATGCTTCTGCTCTTGTATCTTGCCATCAGCAAGCTTTGTAGATACCGGCAGTCTTCAGTGGCGTGCGCTCTACTCTTATGGTATTCACAGAATATTGACGTCGATGCCGGGGAATCGGTGTCCCTTACGTACTTGTTCCACGGCCTTGGTGATGGTGTCTCGCTGTTAACGACGAAGGTTGTAGGTCGTCGTGTCTGGCCGATGTTACCTTTGGAATGTTGCTTTGGCTCGGCGTTGTTTGCTGTGTTAGGTATGGCCGAAGCGGTCTCCTTGGTTACAGGTGTTTTGGGCGGATTATGCTTTTTGGCTAGAACGAGCCGCTCTTCTTCAAGTTCGATATACCGCGAGGCTCTATAAAGCGCGTCCTCAAGAGTATTCGGAGCATGAAGAGTGATATCGTCTCTGTACTTTGAATCGTACCAGACGGCGTTGCGCAGGGCTACTATCGCGGCTTCGTCAGGGATGGTGATTTTGGTTACTACCACCTTGAAGCGGTCGATAAACGATCGGAGTGACTCCTTGGGGCCTTGCGATAGGGACCATAGGTCGGCGTTGGACGTCTGGTTCTCGATGAGAGGTGAGTAGTGCTTTAGGAAAGACGACGACAATTGGTTGAAGCTGCTGATTGTGTTTGGCTTTAGGCGGGAGAACCAGTTGAGAGCCGGGCCCGTGAGATGTTCGATGAAGATCTGGCACCGCCCTGCTTCGAAGTTTTCTGGAGTCAGCTCGGCGCGGTTAATCGCGACGCTGAAAGGTTGCAGGAATTCCTTAGGGTCGCCTT
The DNA here is from genome assembly GCF_000004255.2 of Arabidopsis lyrata subsp. lyrata. Lineage (NCBI taxonomy): Eukaryota > Viridiplantae > Streptophyta > Magnoliopsida > Brassicales > Brassicaceae > Arabidopsis > Arabidopsis lyrata. The sequence continues at coordinate 12,755,933 of NW_003302551.1, forward strand.
TTCCGTTGTACCTTTCTAATTTGATTTTCTTGGAGCCGCAGACGGAAATGCTTGTGATTCTTCGGGTGAAAGCGGTTTGCTGAGTTTCCTCGAGCACACGGTCGAGTTCTGGAGCCGAGCTAGTGGCACGGTGAATTTTCGAACTCATTTCCAGAACAGCGCGTCTTAGTTCGGCGATCTCCGTATCTCGCGGATTGGTGCTGCCCATGGTTTGGACGGGCTGAGCTGCCTGGGGACGTCCGGGGAGTTCTGGAGTGTAGACTGCGTTTGCACTTCGACTCGTTTGCAGACGGTTGATCTCGTCCATAGAGAACGCTTGAGCCGCGGCCAGAGATGCGAACCGAGCATCTGTTCGTGCGTCCTGTCGACCTAGATGGTCGAGGATGTTCTGGAGCAGTCGGTTTGGCTCGGCGGGAGTTGTTGCCGCAGCGTGCCGTTCTGCACGGTTTTCTTCGAGGTTCGTTGGACGTCGTCTGCTGGGAGAGGTCGGTTCGCCTTCCTCCTGGTGTGCCGGGGGCGTTTCGTTCCTTGCTGCTTCCGCTGGCCCCTCGGGCGTCTGAGGTAGCGATGCGGGAATAGCTACCGAGGTATGGGTGGCCTTCCCTATCGGAAGTACTCCTAACGGGATCGGCGTCACCGTCTCTCCTCCCGTGGAGGATGCGTTGTCGTCTCGGACGCCCATGCTGGTTCCCTGGTTTCCATCGGTTGCCATCGTGTTGTCGCGGGCTCGTTTTGTTGACTGGAGAAATCTCTGAGCTATCCCCCTACCTGGCGCGCCAACTGTTGACGCACGAATCACACAAGTACGAAATAGGGTTTCTCTAGGGAAGTAAAAAGAATCTCCCAAAACAATTCGAGCCGAAGCACGAATGGCGTTAGACGAACCGAGGTCGATGACTTCGGATTAAGGATTTCAGGTCGTCGATGAGGTCGAACTGTAGGTCGTTTTCCGAGCTGAATGAAGCTTGAGGTCGTTTTTCTTTTCTAGACTGAGATCGGTCTTCGTGTCCTAGCCGAGTTCTTCGTGTCCTAGCCGAGCTCTTCGTGTCCTAGCCGAGCTCTTCGTGTCCTAGCCGAGCTCTTCGTGTCTTTGCCGTGTCAGCGTGATTTTCGATGGATGTGACAGGACTAGTCGTCCTTCTTTTATAACCCTGCGGAGTAGGGCGTACCCTGACAGCTTTTACCGGTTTTACCCTTGGGTCCGGTGACGTGGCAGGCCTGTAAGGCGGCGAGGTCGTCTGGGCTTTAACTGTCTTTTGGGCTTTTAAGGCCTGCTTCGTTGATGGGCTTCCTTTGGATTGGGCCTTATATTTCTAAAGCCCAATCTCTCCCTCAACAATGACTACCCCATTATTATTGCCACCAGGTTAATCACACCTTCGACGACGGTGGTAGTGATTTTTCTTTTCTCGTTCTCCACGCTTCCGCTACTTCAAGATGGAATTCGATTAAAGAGATGTCAACAATTACAAAACCGACTTCCTTGGTTTATAAGGCTTTAGCGTTGTCTTGACGTTTAATTAAGACTTTAGCGTTTAACCATGATTTATGCACAAACAAAGTAATCAAAAGCAAAATCATAACAAATATACCCATCACGACGCTGATCATACCATCACTTTATAACCATAATCACATCTGAATTAAGAAAAAAAAAATTATGTGGTAAGGAGAAGAAACATTACATGCGGTGGCAAAGGTGGTTGCGGCCATGGATTTGACCGAGAGAAGAGATATGAAGATGTAACGATAAGAAGCTTAATATCTAGCGGCTCACATATTTATAAAAAGCAATTTAGGGTTTCATGAAAGATATCCTATATTTATAGGGTTTTGTAACATAGGATTTTAGGATTTTACATATTTGGTGTAATTTATACCGGGCCAATTTGTCATTCTCCGAAAATAAGCCCACTAAACATATTCGGATATCTTAACCTTTTTTAAATATTTGGTTCAATTTTTTAAATATAAAAACGGAAAAAACATCTATAATAATTAAATTAGGCAATTTCATTAAGGGCAAAAACGACTGCCCATATTCTGAGAGCGAACGTGAGCACTTTCGACTTCTCCTTTATTATATAAGATAACACCCCCTTATTTATTTGTCTACATCAACTTAACAAATATCTTTTCTGAAATCTCATCATTATTATTGATAATTTTGTTAATCTTACAAACTAGACTAAAAATTTCATCACTGAATTTATAAAATTGTTGCTTGGGTTCTTTATTCTCTCTTAGGGTTTAGTTTTTTCTAATTAAAAATAATTAAAATCTTGTTAGGATATAAATACAAAAAAAGAAACAACCATTGTTGAAAAAAAAAAAGAGAAAAAGCGAGATAAATTTTTTGTTTGAATTGAAACCTAAGTGAATTGGGTAGAGTCGTTTTGACCCATTTAAGAGATTTGTGAGAAATAATTTTTTTTATTTGACTTATAATTTTGTACTATTCTATTTTGTGAAATTTACTTAGATACAAACGAATCCACGTCATCCAATCTCTTTAATTTCTCAGACTTCTTCACGTGCCTCATATCTACATTCTAATGAGTGAGAAGGAGTTTCTAGTCTTTTCAATACCCACATGTGCTACTCATTATATTATCCCTTGTTTGAAAAATTGCTAGCTAGTCGGGCGCTCGGTATGGGCCTAGCGATTAATCGGAAAATCGGATTAAAATCGGGGATTAGTTTTAGGGTTATTTTAATATTTTTAAAACATATTAATCCAATATTGTTTTCAAAATTGCAGTAAACACATAAAACTTTATTTTTGAGACAAATTTTTATGATTTTTATTGCAAATTTATGATTTTTATTAAAATTTGAATATAAGTTATTGTAAAACATCACAAACTCCCATTTTAAATGAATGAATAACAAAAATAAAAAAAAAATTATACTTGCAATCTAAAAATAATCGGGATATGTAAGATTAGGCGGAGAGTAATTGGATTAGGCGGAAAGTAATCGGATTAGGCGGAGAGTAATCGGATAACTGATTTCTTTAGGGATTAGTCTTTAATCGAGACGGATAGAGTGGACCTAGCGATTAAGCGGAGATTAATCGGCTTAGGCGGAAATTTTTAGAACATGTATATTATCTCCTTTATAGTGCTATATATTTAATAACTTTCTTCAAAATAGTTACTTTTGCAATTCACCCTTTCTTTTGTTCTTTTTTTGTTTTTTTTTTTTTTGTTTTTTTTTTTGTCTCACGTAGGAATTGGTGGTTTTGAGCATCTTTGGGTAGGTTTTGTCTTGAGATTTTAACAAAGTTGTCAAGAGGTTTCACTTTGTACTCTCCAAATATAATAAAATTTTCTTAAAAGAATGGTTCTCCGATCTTGGTTGCAATATTCTTAAAAAACTTGGTTCTCCGATCTTTGGAGAGCAATAACCTTATCAACTTTATTTCAACGGAAGGAAGAACTTAACATTCCAAAAATAAAAATAAAACATTTTATTTGGTCAATTGACTTTCTTAAAGCTTGGACCTCTTTCCTCTGTTTCCAATAACTTTGAAAAATATGCAACATCAAGCTTGATTTATACTAATCAAAGCTCTCTTATAATACATGAAGTTCAACTTCTTCACTCTATTTTCAACTGCTTGACAAGCTCATCTAATGCATTGTATGAGGAGCCTCCACTTCTTACAGAGGCTTTGAGCTTCTCTTTTAGAACAAGGGCTCTCTCCCTCATTCCTGCACCTTCATCATCCACGATCAACCTCTTCACAGCTCTCTCGACCTCTCCTCTTTCCACTTCACCTTCGAGCAGAATCCCTACACTCCAAACAGTTTCTATAAACTTTGCGTTTAACTTCTGCTCACCGTCAAAAGGCCTGCAAATCATTGGAACTCCTTCCACAATACTCTCCAGTGTTGAGTTCCATCCACAATGGCTCCAGAAGCCTCCCACTGCAGGATGTCCAAGTACTTCTATCTGCGGTGCCTGCTTCACAATGTATCCTCTTTCTAAGGCCATCTTACCGACTTCTTCTGGCAATGACTCTATCCCATTGAAGCCATGGATGGAACCCGACCGGATGACCCATAAAAAAGGTTGGTTGCTATTACACAACCCCCAAGCCATCTCCAACACTTCCTTGGCTTCCATTAGATGTATGGTTCCCACGCTTACGTATATGACTGACCTCGGTTTCTGATTGTTCAGCCATTCAATGCAGCTCATGTCCTCTTCCACTAAACTAGATCCTGGTGCTGAAGCTGTAATGTGAAGAGGGCCTAATGAGTACACTCGAATTCCGAGTTCTTGTTGCAACCATGACAGAGACAAGCTCTCTAGACATCTGGTCGTGTTAAGGATGAGAGCTGAAGCTGTTCTTTTGTTAACTACTTCCCGACGGAACTCCAGAACTGGTTCTAATGGCCCAAAATCTGAAGGCAGGAGATCTTTGTATCTTAATGGATGCAAATTATCCACCACCTTGTCTCGTAGTTCAGGATCTGCAAAGTAAAAAAAAAAGCATCTTAAGTGAAATTCATTGGTTTCAAGAATTGTTATTAAGCTAGTTTTGGGCACCTTCCATGTCGACCAAGAACTTCTCGGCATTGAGTTTGCTATAAACACAGCGTGAAACATGATTTGTAGCACTTTGAGTGCACAAGATGACATTGGGAAGCTTTAATTCCGTAGCTGCAGCTCCACAGAAGTACATGAACTCGTCGTAGATGATACATGCTATATCATTGCCTTGTTGCCGCAACAGCTGCCTAATACAGTCCTTGAAGCTTGCCTCACTTGTTTTGTTAATCTTCAGCACAAAATGGAATGCCCCGAGTCTCTCGAGTTCGGACTCTGGTAAGCTTTCTGGTATGGTAACAAATTGAAAACCAGGGAAGTGTTGAGAAGGAGAGCTTACTCGATTGAACTGTCCCTCAACAACAGTAATTGAGAGGCCCTTCAAGTAAAGAGCTTTCCCAAGTTGCATCATTGGAGTTATATGACCTTGTAATGGAACCGGAACTAACACTATCCTTCTCTTCGCTTCCATTTTCTTCATTGCTTAAGCTCTATCTCTCATCTCTCTATTTGGAACATCTTCTAAATAACTGATCTCAAAATTATTATTAAAATACAATTTGCATTGAAAACTGTCCACAATCTTCCAAATAAGTCTACACGTTAATGTGACATTTAGTGAAAGGAAGAAAGCGACATTAACTCCAAGAAAAGCATGTTTGGTCGGTTTGTTTTGTCTCACATAAGAGTTGGTGGTATTAGCCAGCTAGAGTATAGGTTCTGTTTTGAGATTATACTTGTGGTCTCCAAATATAAAACACTTTCTTCAAAAGTGGTTCTCCAATCTTGGTGCTATTATTGCATCAAAGTCCAAAGAGTTGTTATACAATAAAATAGATTTTTCCTTCAAAATAGCAATATGTATCATGTATGGTTCTCCTTGGAGATTCTAGCCGATCAGAGATCTATGGTCGAGTCGGAGTCAGAGTCTTCCAGGCGTTGGGGAGGTGATGTGGTCGACGGTGGCCGAGATGAGGTTGTCCTCAAGCCGGAGATCGAGTGAGCCCCCTCAAGTCTGGTCCAGTCCGTCGATGGAGCGAGGCATCAAGGCACCTGCGGCGAGATTGTTCCGGCAATGCACCGTAAAGGTGAGGTCGTACTAATCCGGGATCCACTGAGTTATCTTTAATCGATTAGTATCCTGCTATTGACTGGTTAGTTCGGAGAATGCTCGAGTCATGCCGGTTTTGCCTCGTATCTTTAGTCGGTTCATTCGGATTTAGTGTCCGCTTTTGGTTTAAGACCGGAACAACAAAAGCCGGAGATCCCAAGTTTTCTGATGATGCACCTTTGGGTGTGGACGCTATCGGGACACGGTCTACACGCTAATCATAAGAGTCTCATAGCTTGGAATCGATTTGTAATTCAGCTTAAGATTTGGTTTCCTCTGAGTTAGTAGTTGTTTTCGTGTCATAGTGGTTAATTTAGGTGGTCTAAGAGATGTTTTCATTCCGAATAGCGGGGTGTTTTCATCTTGCAGTGGTTGTAACAATGCAATGACTCGCGTCGGGTAGCGTTGGATCCTTCTAAGTGTTCCAGGGTGGTACTAGACAGTGTCATTGCATTTGGGTCAAACAAGTTGAGGTTGAATGAATTGTAATCCTTAAGTTGGTTAATGATAAGTTGATGTTGAGCCAAAAAAAAAAAAAAGTGATTTTGTTTTTTTCTTTCTAGATATCTTCCATGGCTATACTATGATGGAAATGGTACGAACCGGAAGACACGCACGCGCTGGTTAATCTAAACCGGAAATCTGAGGAGCGGTTCTAGAAAAACCGAGACATTCGGTTCAAGAAATCTCCTCGTCTTCCTCCAAAACAAAAATGTCAAAATCTCTCCTTTGATCGGTTTCACACTAACCAGACCCACCTGCGACAATTATCCGGTGGTTTTGGACTGTCGTAGCAAGATCGAGAGTCGGAGAGATTCTCCCGTCAACGACTCCGGCAGAAGTAAAAGAGGTAACTTTATAGTTTTTGATGAGCTAATTATGAATTTTCTTGGAATTGGAACTTCGTGATCATACATATATAACATGTAAATTCATGGATTAGTGCTTATGTTATATGTTTCTGTATGTAAAAGCCCAAAGGCTCTGTCTTTAACTAAGTGACATTGCATATTCAATTTGAGTTCCATGGTCGCAGGAACTGTGTTGTCGTCTATCATTGTACTTAGATTTGATGTTTTCATATAATGTAATAATGTGAAGATGATGATATTTTGATCTTGTAGTGAATAAGTATCTGAAGAAGATGGAAAGACTATATTTGAGATATGGATCAACAAATTTACCTCTTAGAGATGCTGTCTTCTTCTTCTCACTGGTAAGCACCTCTAGCTCCTCTGCAATTTCCAGTTGTTTACTTTTGTTCACAACAATGATCTTTTAACTCCACAATTCAGGAAAAAATACCGCTAAGTACAGAGATTTTTCGGGAGGAGATTCCTCACATAGAAGTTCTGGCAAGTGGTGATTCAAGGAAGATGTTGGGTTTGGCAACATATTGCGAAGCTTATTATAGAAGTGAGTTGATCCATTTCTTTTTTCTTTTGGTCTTTTGTGTTTATATATCTTGATAGTTTCTAGAGTTATACAAGAGGTTATTGTCATTTTTCTGGTAATGAGATTTATAGTGATTCTATTCGTCGATGTTAGCTAAAACTAGAGTGATTTTGAACCTCAAGAGAAATGAAGTGGGTTTATTCATTCATTCCTCCTTCAAGACTTTTCAGTCAGTCATTATCCAAATACATTTTTGCATCACTTAGATTTTTTAGGATGTGATACTTGGAATAGTTGAAAGAGGAATCTTGAAGTTTTGGTGTTTTAGTATAGACAAAAGTCTTCAGAGAGTCCTCATAAAGTGTACAAACTTCTCTAGCGAGTTGTGTGAAGAACCTCCACTTATAACAGAGGCTCTAAGTTGCTCTTTCAAACTGATAGCTCTCTTCCTCATCTCCTCTCCTTCTTCCTCCACCATTAACCTCTTCACAGCTCTCTCGACCGCTCCTCTGTCTAGATCACCCTCCACTTGAATCCCTATTTTCCAAACACACTCCAAGTACCTCGCATTCACCTTTTGATCACTGGAAAACGGCTTGCAAATCATTGGAACTCCTTCCCCGATGCTCTCTAGTGTCGAGTTCCATCCACAATGGCTCCAAAACCCTCCTACTGCAGGGTGAGAAAGTACTTCCTTCTGTGGAGCCCATTTCACAATGTAACCTCGACCCGAAATTATCTTACTAAACTCCTTAGGCAAGTACTCTATCCATGTAGAACCACGTACTGACCCTGGCCGAATCACCCACAAGAACTGTTGGTTGCTACTATCCAATCCTGAAGCAGTTTCCATCACCTCATTAATTTCCATCAAAGCTAAGCTTCCCAAGCTTACAAATATCACAGAATTTTTCTTTTGTTTGTTCAACCATTCGATACAGCTCTTGTTCTCTTCAAGCAGACTTGTAGGAGTCGAGGCCACCAGGTGAACAGGGCCTATAGGATACATTGGAATTTTTAGCTGTTGTTGCAGGCGAGACAGAGATGAGCTCTCTAGACAGCTCGCAGTGTTGATTATTACAGAGGAAGCTGTCCGTGTGTCAACTGTATTCCTATACAGTTCCATTATACTCTCTAATGATGCCCAATGTGAAACCGGAAAGTCTTTGCATCTCAGGGGATGAAACTCTGGCACTAGCTCGTTTTGTTGTCCTTTGGGTTCTACGAAAAGGTCAAGAACCATGCTGTTACAGATTATAGACACTAGCAAAAATGGGGACGGAGAATTCAAGAGTACCTTTCAAGGGAGCCAGGACATTGTTTGCATAGAGTTTGTCGAATACAGAGCGGCAAACAAAAGCCGTTGCACTTGTGGTGCTGAAAATAACGTTTGGAAGCTTAAACTCTTTCGCTGCAGCTTCAGCAAAGTACACGAACTCATCGTAGACGACACATGCGATCTCATTACCTTGTTGCAGAAACAGCTGACCCAAACAGTCTTTAAAGCTCACCTGACACTCTTTGTTGAGCTTATGCAGAAACTCTATTGGCCCGAGATTCTTAAAATCAGACTCCGGTAAGCTTTCCGGAATGGTGACAAACTGAAAATCAGTGAAGTCATCTGAAGGGCTAAAGTGATTAAACTTGGTCTGAGCAATTGTGATTGAGAAACCCTTCAAGTAAAGGGTTTTTGCAAGTTGCATCATTGGAGATATATGTCCTTGAGCTGGAACTGGAACTAACAATACCCTTCTCCTCGCCAGCTTTTCCTCCATTTCGAAAACCTAGAAGAACAACTAAAACAAAACTGCTCTGCCCCGTGTTTCGCGAGTTTGGTCTTCCTATTTCTTTTCTTTGCGGTGACCAATCTATGAGATCTCTTAAAATGAGTATCTTTCAGATATAATATATCAGATTCTCAGACTTGTGGACATTGTTTCATCTGTATTTCCTTCTTCTTGGCTCTCTTTACATTGTTATATCTCTCTATCTTGGTAACGAAAAAAAGGCAAAGATGGTTTTGTCTTCTTGGTTCTCTTGCCGACTTTGGCTTCATACGAAAAGATGGCCCAGACAAAAAAAATGGCTTTTTCTGCTACATCAATTCTATCTTGAGCAAACTGCCAAAAGTGATAAACGTATTTGATTTTAATTTCTTTTTATTTTTCATTAAACAAAACACATGTACTTTGTAAATATTGCAAGATTAAGCATGTTCCATACAATACAATGATCTCTAATAATACATGAAGTTCAACTTTTTCACTCTGTCTTTAAGTGCTTGACAAGCTCATCTAATGCGTTATATGAGGAGCCTCCACCCCTTACAGAGGCTTTGAGCTTCTCTCTCAAACCGAGGGCTCTCTCCCTCATGCATGCTCCTTCTTCATCGACAATCAACCTCTTCACTGCTCTCTCGACCGTTCCCCTTTCCACTTCACCTTGAAGTAGAATCCCTATTTTCCAAACACTTTTTATATACTGTACATTGCGTTTAACTTCTGCTCACCAATAAAAGGCCTGCAAATCATTGGAACTACTTCCACAATGCTCTCAAGTGTTGAGTTCCATCCGCAGTGGCTCCAACGGGTGTAACAACTAAAAGTGGATGGTCGTGACTCCCGTGAGATATGTTTCGGGTAAAATTTTGCACTGAAGCAGATTTGAGTTCCATGGTTGGAGGAACTGTTAGTTCAGATTCTTTACTTTGGTTTTTTTTTCAGTCTCAGAAAACCAGATTGAGTCATCTAAGAGTCCATATTCTCAGACCAAGTTCTAAAAATCCCTCATTGTGACAGATCTGATTCATGCTCAAACGTTGTGGTGTACGTTAAAATGTGTATATCTGTGTTATTATTGTTCTCTGTTCTATGCTGTCCACTTTTGGGACTTCGGTTGTGGTCAGTATGATCTTTTTTATACATAGCACACTTTATAATCCTGCTGGTGAATTTGTGAAAGGTCTTCAAATAGCAATTAGCATATGCAGTTTATGAATCTATCATCTTTATACTCATATAATCCTTTGCTTGTTCAGGTCATGCTGTGGTCAAGTGCGAGATATTTTACATTTCTGTTTATTTATCCTTTTGTTAAATCTGCTTCTCGGTGTTGCAGATATCTTCAACAACTGGGAAGCTTGTGCCTCTACACAAGGAAGGCAAAGAGTCTTTGGGAGTAATTTGTGGTAAGCCCCAAAATTCCTTCTTTCTAATTTTTTTCCTTGGCATGATGACCTCCAAAGGGTCAAATAAATTACAAATTCCAACGTTGTAAATTTTACAAGATCAAGCTTGATCTAGAAAATTCAAAGCTCTTCTTATAATACATAAAGTTCAGCTTCTTCACTCTCTTTTCAAGTAGTTGACAATCTCTTCTAATGCGTTGTATGAGGAGCCTCCACTTCTTACAGCGGCTTTGAGATTCTCTTTTAAAAAAAGGGCTCTCTCCCTCATTTTGGCACCATCTTCTTCAACAATCAATCTCTTCACAGCTCTCTCGACCCCTCCTCTTTCTACCTCACTTTGCACCTGAAACCCTATTCTCCAAATACTCTCTAAAGACAGTACGTTTAACTTTTGCTCCCCGTCGAAAGGCCTGCAGATCATTGGAACTCCTTCCACAATGCTTTCGAGTGTTGAGTTCCATCCACAGTGGCTCCAGAAGCCTCCCACTGCGAGATGTCCAAGTACTCTATCTGTGGTGCCCATTTCACTATGTATCCTCTTTCTGAGACCATCTTACTGACTTCCTCTGGCAGTGACTCTATCCATTCGGAGCCTGCGATAGAGCCAGGCCGAATGACCCATAAGAAAGGCTGGTTGCTATTAGACAATCCCCAAGCCATCTCCAACACTTCTTTGGTTTCCATTTGAACTATGCTCCCCAAACTTATGTATATGACTGACCTCGGTTTTTGCTTGTTCAGCCATTCAATACAGCTCCTGTCCTCTTCCAATAAACCAGAAGCTGCTGAAACTGTAATGTGAAGAGGGCCTAATGCGTATACCGGAATTCCGAGTTCATGTTGCAGCCGTGTCAGAGGTGAGCTCTCTAGACATTTCACCGTGTTGATGATAACAGCGGAAGCTGTTCTTTTGTTGACTATTTCCCTACAGAGCTCAAATAATCGATCTAGTGGCCCAACTCCTGAAGTTGGTAGGTCTTTGTATCTTAATGGATGCAAATTTTCCACCAGCTTTTCTTGCACTTCCGGATCTGAAAAGCCAAAAAAATGACGTATTAATGAAACGATTGGTTTCAAGATGGGTTATTAAGTTGGTTTTAGGCACCTTCCATGTCGACCAAGAACTTCTCGGCACTGAGTTTGCTTAAAACGCAACGGGAAACTTGATTGATAGCACTTGAAGTGCTGAAGATGAAACTGGGAATCTTGAACTCCTTAGCTGCAGCACCAGAGAAGTACATGAATTCGTCGTAGATGATACAAGCAATATCATTTCCTTGTTGCAGCAACAACTGAGCTATACAGTCCTTGAAACTTGCCTCACTGGTTTTGTTGAGCTCTATCAAAAACTCGATCGGTCCGAGTCTCTCAAGTACAGACTCTGGTAAGCTCTTTGGTATGGTAACAAATTCAAAACCAGGAAAGTTTTGAGAAGAAGAGCTTACTTTGTTGAATTGTCCCTCAACAACTGTAATTGAGAAGCCCTTCAAGTTCAGGGCTTTGCCAAGCTGCATCATTGGAGTAACATGGCCTTGTGCTGGAACTGGAACCAACACTATCCTTCTCTTCGCTTCCATTTTCTCAATTGCTTAAGCTCTATTTCTCTCTTGACCCTCGTGTTCGTTGTCTGACAACTACTCTTTCTTAATGCCGTAATAAACTTTCAATAATGTGTCATTTACTAGTTGGAAGAAAGTGACAATTATTACAAGAAAAGCGTGTCTCTGTTTTGGCTCATATAAGAGTTGGTGGTTTTAGTCACGTTGGGTAGGTTTTGTCTTGTTGAGGCTTTACTTGTAGTCTTCGAAATATAATAAAATTTCCTCAAAAGTTTTGGAAACTTTGTAGATTATTCATTTTGCTTGAAAAACATTTTCAGGATGCCTAAATTCACATAAAACTCTCTTATAATTGATACAATAATAATTAATATTCCAAAGAAAGTAAACATTTTTTGCTGTCCACATAGAGTTCCCTTATTATCAAAGTTCTTTTATAATATATGAAGCTCAGCATCTTCACTCAGTATTCAAGAACTTGACAAGCTCACCCAATGCGTTGTATGAGGAGCCTCCACTTCTTACAGAGGCTTTGAGCTTCTCTTTTAGATCAAGAGCCCTCTCCCTCATTCCTGCACCTTCTTCATCCATGATCAACCTCTTCACAGCTCTCTCTACACCGCCTCTTTCCACTTCACCTTGAAGCAGAATCCCTATTCTCCAAACACTTTCTATATACATTGCATTTAACTTCTGTTCGCCTTGTAAAGGCCTACAAATCATTGGGACTCCTTCCGCAATACTCTCAAGTGTTGAGTTCCATCCACAGTGGCTCCAGAAGCCTCCCACTGCAGGATGTCCTAGTACTTCTATTTGAGGTGCCCATTTCACAATGTACCCTCTTTCTGTGATCATCTTACTGATTTCCTCTGGCAATGACTCGATCCACTCGGAGCCAGCGACAGAGCCAGGTCGGATGACCCATAAGAAAGGTTGGTTGCTATTACACAACCCCCAAGCCATCTCTAACATCTCCATGGTTTCCATGTGCGCTTTGCTTCCCAAGCATATGTATATCACTGACCTTGGTTTCTGCTTGTTCAGCCATTCAACACAGCTCTTGTCCTCTTGCAGTAAAGTCGGTCCAGGCGATGAAGCTGTAATGTGAAGAGGGCCTAACGCGTACACTAGAATTCCAAGTTCTTGTTGCAGCCATGACAGAGATAAGCTCTCTAGACAGCTCGCAGTATTGATGATAATAGCGGAAGCTGTTCTTTTGTTAACTACTTCCCTACACATCTCCAAAAGTGGTCCTAATGGTCCAAATCCTGAAGTTGGTAAGTCTTTGTATCTTAAAGGATGCAAACCTTCCAATACCTTGTCTTGCATTTCAGGATCTGCAAGGTAAGAAATAAAAATCTGTCATGAGTGATCGATCGAAATGAGTCACCAAGCTCTTTTGGGAACCGAACCTTTCATGTCGATCAAGAACTTCTCGGCATTGAGTTTACTTAAAACACAGTAGCAAACTTGAATTGTAGCACTGCTAGTACTGAATATGACACTAGGAAGCTTAAACTCTTTAGCTGCAGCTTGACAAAAGTACATAAGCTTGTCATAGATGATACATGCTATATCATTGCCTTGTTGCATCAATAACTGACTTATACACTCCTTGAAGCTTGCCTCGCTTGTTTTGTTAAGCTTCATCAGATACTCAGCTGGTCCTAGTTTCTTAGATTTAGACTGAGGTAAGCTCTCTGGTATGGTGACAAAGTCAAAACCAGGAAAAAGTTGCGATGAGAAGCTTATTTGCGTCAACTGTCTCTGAGCTACAGTAATTGAGAAGCCTTGTAACTGAAGGGCTTTTCCAAGCTGCATCATTTGAGTAACGTGACCTTGTGCAGCAACTGGAACTAACACAATCCTTCGCTTCTCTGCCCTTTTCTCCATTTCCTGACTTTTGTTTTTCTACTCTATTGTCGCTCATATGCAATAAGTGATCCAAATAATTACTAAAATCCCACAATCTTCCAAAAGGAGACCATTTTATTTTTCAAGTGTTCACTTTTTAAAGCAATAATAACCTTACACGCAAATGACCATTCAACAAGTCAACTACTTAGCTGTGAAGATAAAGGTTGACACATCACTTACATGGCAAAGAAGATCTTGACACATGCTACCTCAATAACTCTCAAAACATTAAGTATTTCATGTTTGTATGAGAATTAGGTGTTCTTCATTTCATTTATTTAACCAAAAACTTTTGTTTTTGGGTGTTGGAGAGTCACAAATAAGAGATGAGTTTTCCACTAACTTTATCCAGGCAAATGACCTTCCATCGTGTTGGAATTATTAGCTTGATCTATAAAAACCAAAGTTGGTCTATATATTACTTTTATGTTTTATATGTGACATGAAGTTCATTAGCTTTATTCTGCCTTTATGAATTGCTGCGAAGTTTAGTATCCTATTTTCTATCTCTCGTGTTCCTCGTGTGATACTAGTGTTTCTAAATGCATCTGAAAATTAAAATGGCAAATTCGGATTTAGAAGACCTTGCTAAATAAGAAAGAACAACACGATGTAACGGAATTCGAATAATCAAAGCTCTCTTATAATATCTCTACCCTGTCTTCAAGTACTTGGCAAGCTCATCCAATGCGTTGTACGAGGAGCCTCCACTTCTCACAGAGGCTTTGAGCTTCTCTTTTAAACCAAAGGCTCTCTCCCTCATGCATGCGCCTTCTTCATCCACAATCAACCTCTTCACAGCTCTCTCGACCGCTCCTCTTTCCACTTCCCCTTCAAGCTGAATCCCTATTTTCCAAACACTTTCTATATACATTGCATTTAACTTTTGTTCGCCTTGAAAAGGCCTGCAAATCATTGGAACTCCTTCCGCAATACTCTCGAGTGTTGAGTTCCATCCACAGTGGCTCCAAAACCCTCCCACAGCAGGATGTGCAAGTACTTCTATCTGCGGTGCCCATTTCACAATGTATCCTCTTTCGGATACCATCTTACTGATTTCATCTGGCAATGACTCTATCCCGTCCGAGCCAAGGATAGAACCTGCTCGGATGACCCATAAAAAAGGTTGGTTGCTATTCGACAATCCCCAAGCCATCTCTAACATCTCCATGGTTTCCATTTGAGAAAGGCTTCCCAAGCCTATATATATGACTGACCTTGGTTTCTGCTTGTTCAGCCATTCAACGCAGCTCCTGTCCTCTTCGAGTAAACTAGGACCAGGGAATGAAGCTGTTATGTGAAGAGGGCCTAATGGATACACTGGAATTCCGAGTTCTTGTTGCATCCATGAAAGAGTCAAGCTCTCTAGACAACTTGCAGTATTGATGATAATAGCGGAAGCTGTTCTTTTGTTAACTACTTCCCTACACATCTCCAAAAGTGGCTCTAATGGCCCAAATCCTGAAGTTGGTAAGTCTTTATATCTTAAAGGATGCAAACCTTCCAACACCTCGTCTTGCATTTCAGGATCTACAAAATAAGAAAACATATATAAGTGAACTGACCGATTGCGAAAATGGTCATCAAGCTATTTTGTGTACCTTCCATGTCGATCAAGAACTTCTCGGCATTGAGTTTACTTAAAACACAACAGCAAACTTGATTGGTAGCACTGCAAGAGCTAAAGATGATACTGGGAATATTGAACTCCTTAGCTGCAGCTTCACAGAAGTACATAAGCTTGTCGTAGATGATACAAGCTATATCACTGCCTTGTTGCAGCAATAACTTACTTATACACTCCTTGAAGCTTGCCTCGCTTGTTTTGTTGAGCTTCTTCATAAATTCTATTGCTCCTAGTGTTTTAGATTCAGACTGAGGTAAGCTTTCTGGTAAGGTGACAAAGTGAAAACCAGGAAAATGTTGCGATGAAGAGCTTATTTGCTTCAAATGTCCCTGAGCAACTGTAATTGAGAAGCCCTTTGACTGAAGAGCTTTCCCAAGTTGCATCATTGGAGTTACATGACCTTGTGCAGCAACTGGAACTAACACTATCCTTCTCTTCTCTGCACTTTTCTCCATTTCCTGAGCACTTTCTCTCCCCTTTTTTGCTCTTATCTTGCCTCTCAATGCAATAAGGGATCCAAATAATTATTAAAATCCCACCACTTGTGTTGGAAAAATTCCACAATCTTCCAAAGGAGATAATTTTATATAGGCAAGTGTTCATTTGTCAAACGAATAATAACCTTACATTGTGTTGAATAAACACACGGCAATGACCATTCAACAGAATCTTCCAAAAGAGACCGTGTTATACAAGTCTTGGCACATCACTTACTTGGCAAAGAAGATTTTGACACATGCTACATCAATAACTCGCAAACCATTAAGTATTTTATGTTTAAGTGTACCTCGATTTATTTCTTTAACCAAAAACGTTATTTTTTGGGTGTTGGAGAGAGTCACAAATAAAACAGCGTAAAGGGATGAATACTTGGTATTGTTTTGGTATAGAGACAATAATATTTTTCTGTGTAGAAGAGATGAGTTTTCCACTAATTTTATTCGTTAAATTAACAAGTGCTTTGTAATTTGTATTTTGCTTCTTCTTTTTTTTTTTTTTAAGGGCAAAGACCTTCCATCGTGTTAGAACTTATAATCAAAAGAGATCATTCTATTTTGAGAGAAACTTCGTAAAGAGGAGAGGATTCTTGTATTGAATTCGAAATGCTTTTATTTGCAAAACAAACCATCAACTTTTGTAAAATTTGCAAGAACAAGTTTGATCTATAATCAAAGCTTGCTCCATATATTACTAATGTTTATATGTTAGTATGTTACATGAAGATGATTAGCTTTATGCTGTCTTTAGCAAAGTTTAGCATCCTGTTTTAACTCTTTTAAACCAAGGGGTCTATCACTCATACATGCATCTTCATCATCCATAATTATTGATTAGTATAAGATGATTGCTGAATAGCTCTAAATTATTATTAAAAATCTGTTGACTAACAAAGAGAAAAATTATTGTTATAAAATCCCATTTGTATTGAGTATTGACAGAGAATATTACATTAATTCCAAGAAAAGCGTGTTTCTTATGTTTTTGTCTCATATAGGAGTTGGTGGTTTTGAGCCCAACATTGGGTTGGTTTTGTCTTGAGATCTAGATAATAACAAAAAAATTAAGAGGTTTTACTTGTAGTCTCCAAATATAATAAAATTTTCTCAAAAGTGGATTAATGCATGGTTCTCCGATCTTGGTTGCAATTATTCATCAACGGTTTTTTGGTTTACCATTTTATTTATTCCTCATTTCTTATGAACATTTTTCAACGGAATGAAGAAATTAACATTTAAAAAGAGTAAACAAGTTTTTTGGTCAATATAGAGTTTTTGTGAGGAACTATACATAATCGGGCATGTCAATTACGAATTCAAACATCGAAATTCCTTGACTTATGTTGGGTCGACCCGGTTCGGGCTGGATCGGGTCGGTCTGCTTTTTGCTACATTACTCATCTTCATAACTTCCTAACCGTAACTCCAAATCCACTTTCGTTTTGACCCAAATTCCTTATTTTGATGCTCTTCAAACTAGTTCAGGTGGTTTCTCAAATGGTTGAGCTTTTTTTGGCACTTCTTATGAATCTTCTAGCTAATCTTCAAAATCCAATCGATTCAACCGAAATCTTTTGTGATCCGAAGCTTCCTTTTGTCTCTTTAGCTCCATTTGCCATTTTTGTACCTAAATTAGCACCATATGCAATGCAAAAGCAATTCTGTGACTCTAAATGCATAATTATCCAAAACTACATGATAAATGCATACTTACACGTGATAATAGTGAATTAAGACCCAAAAACTAGTAGAAAAAGAAAAGGCTTAAGAACACCAAAATATCATATCACTATACATAATTGGGCATGTCAAATACGAATTACATCGAAAAACCTTGAGTTTACAAAAGCTTGGATCTTTCCTCTGTTTCCAAAATATTAATTGCACCAAAAAAGAAAAGTCATCTACTTAAAAAAAAATTTGCAACGTCAAGCTTGATCTATATCAAAGTTCTATTTAATACATGATGAAATGTAGCATCTTCACTTTGATTTCAAGTGCTTGACAAGCTCATCTAATGCATTGTATGAGAAGCCTCCACTTCTTACAAAGGCTTTGAGATTCTCTCTCATACCAAGGGGCTCTCTCCCTTATGCATGTGCTTTCTTCATCCACAGTCTTTTAATTTTGCAACATCAAGTTTGATCAATAATAATCTATGTTTATTAACATGTGCTTTACATTACATAACCTGCTTGACGGAGAAATATATCTCCTTGTGATCCATTCCTCAATGTTAGTGGTATTATATTCAGATCATTGTTGAAGCTGTAATATGGTGTTGACATGGAGTTTATTTAAATATCTTCAAGAAATGGGAAGCTTGTGCCTCTAGACAAGTAGGTCAAAGAGAATCAAACAAAGTATCAATTATTATTTGTTAAATATTAGTGATACCTTTACTGTTTTGTAAGACTTATTAACTCCCAATTATTCCTCAAAAGTGTCTACATGCATCATGCATGGTTCTCCTTCGCCAGGTAGACAATCAAAGAAGATTTCAAGAAGATATCAATTATTATTTGTTAAATATTAAGTGATATCATGAAGATTTTTTTATTTTTTATTTTAATCATGAAGATTTCCATGTTAGTATATTCGTATTTGACCTGTTCTTGATTTTATGCAATTAAGTATTCCTCATATCTTTTTTTTTTAAGTAATACTATCCACCTAATGAACTGTAAACAGAAGAAAGAAATAAAATTCCAACAAAAGTAAACCACAAACATTGAGGCATGGATCACAAAGAGAGATATATCTCCGTCAATTAGGTTATGTAACGTAAAGCACAATTTACATTTTCAAAGTAAACAAACAAATTCAACAAAAATACACCAGAGGTAAGCCTTGAAATACTATGTTTTTCGTAGTTTAAAAGATAATCGAAAATATACTAACATGGAAATTTCCTTTGTTCCCAATAACTTTTTATTTGCACAATAAAAGGTCATATCTCTACCTTTAAAATTTTGCAACATCAAGTTCGATCCTGCATACTTTAGTTGTTGACTAACATGTGCTTTACGGCTTCGAATATTTGTATTTGACATTTTACATCATTCCTTTTGTTGAAGCTGTATTATGGTATTGACATGGAATATCTTTAAATATCTTCAAGAAATTGGAAGCTTGTGCCTCTAGACAAGTAAGGTCAAAGAGTCATTTGGTGGAACTAGCGGAAAGCCTCAAGCCCTCTGTTTCCAAACTTATATTCATTATTGTTCATGAAAGTTAGATATATGTTTGTAACAGGACTTCCTTCGCTAGGAGAATGAATATTTTACACAAAATTGCCAAAAGATATGATCATTCTATTTTGAGAGAACAACGTAAAGGGATACTTGAATTTCATCTGAATTGTTATTTATTTGGATGATAAGCCATATTAAATTTTGCAAGATCAAGCATAATTTAAAAAAAAAAAAAAAGATCAAGCTTAATCTTGTGTTACATGATGTTCAGGTTTACTCTGGCTTTAGTAATTGCTACCTGAAGTTTTAGCATCTTTTCCTTCGGTCTCCAAGTAGTTGACGAGCTCATTCAATGCATTGTATGAGGAGCCTCCACTTCTTACAGAGTAATTGAACTTCTCTTTTAGAACAAGGGCTCTCTCCCTCATGCTTGCACCTTCCTCATCCATGATCAACCTTTTCACAGCTCTCTCGACACCTCCTCTTTCCACTTCACCTTGAAGCAGAATCCCTATTCTCCAAACACTTTCTATATACAATGCGTTTAACTTCTGCTCACCGTTAAAAGGCCTACAGATCATTGGAACTCCTTCTGCAATACTCTCCAGTGTTGAATTCCATCCACAGTGGCTCCAGAAACCTCCCACTGCAGGATGCGCATTTTGCGGTGCCCATTTCACAATGAATCCTTTTTCTGAGACCATTTTACTGACTTCCTCTGGCAATGGCTTGGAACCAGGTCGGATGACCCATAGGAAAGGTTGGTTGCTATCACACAATCCATTAGCCATTTCCAAAACTTCTTTGGTTTCTATGTCAAATATACTTCCCATGCTTATGTATATGACTGACCTTGGTTTCTGCTTGTTCAGCCATTCAATGCAGCTCCTGTCTTCTTCCAGTAAACTAGACGTTTCTTTAGCAGTAATATGAAGAGGACCCAATGGATACACTGGAATTCCAAATTCTTGTTGCAGCAATGTCAGAGACGAGCTCTCTAAACAGCTCACCGTGTTGATGATAGCACCACAAGCTGATCTTTTGGTGATTATTTCCCTACAGAGCACCAAAAATCTCTCTAGTGGCTCAAATCCTCCAATTGGTAGGTCTTTGAAACTTACTGGATGCAAGTTTTCCACTACCTTGTTTTGCAAGTCAGGATCTGCAAAGTCAATAAACAATTCTGTTTGAGCAAAAGGACTTGATGCAAAATGGGTAAGAAGTTACTTTTGGGTACCTTCCATGTCGATCAAGAACTTCTCGGCATTAAGTTTACTCAAAACATAGTTGCAAACTTTATGTGTAGCACTTGTAGTGCAGAAGATGATACTTGGAATCTTGAACTCATTAGCTGCAGCTCCACAGAAGTACATAAGATCGTCGTAGATGATACATGCAATATCATTACCTTGTTGTATCAGCATCTGACTTACACAGTCCTTGAAGTTTGCCTCACTGGTTTTGTTTAGCTTTATCAGAAACTCGACTGGTCCGATTGCCTCGACTTCAGCCACTGGTAAGATTTCTGGTATGGTGATAAATTGAAATCCAGGGAAGTGTTTCGAAGAGCTTACTCGATTGAACTCTCCTAAAAAAACTGTTATTGAGAAGCCTTTCGAGTTAAGGGCTTGACCAAGTTGCATCATTGGAGTGATATGCCCTTGTAATGGAAGTGGAACCAACACTATTCTTTTCTTCTCTGCTCTTTTCTCCATAGCTCCTCACTCTCTCTCACTCCTTCTGTATCTCAGGAAAGACTATATAAGTGAAAGTGATCAATTTAAAGAAGACCGTGGTGATAAAGGTTGACACGTAGCTTATTTGGTCAAGAAGATCTTGCCACATGCAACATAAATAACTCTCGATCAAATCATGTTGCATGGTTGCAGGCTGTGAAGATAAGATTAGAATACCATTTAAGTATTTTTTTTTTTTGCTGGTGTATATGATTTTATTATTTCTGGTTGGTATATACAACTAAAGTATTTTTTTTTTTGTTGTATTCTTTAACATATAACCTTCCTTTGTGTAACACGCTAAGGAATTTTTATCAGAAGAATGAAAGTGACATTCCAACAAAAGCCTTTGTCTCTTTTATTTTTATTTTTTATTTTTATTTTTTTTAGTTAGCTAGTTAGTATATTATTTATGGACGTCTAAATGTTCCACGACATATCACTCATTTACGCAGCTCATTACAATTATTTTGATCCACAATCATTTTAGGTAAACGAGTGAAACATCGTGTGTTCGAGATTCTAATTTTGCAAAAAATTTAAACTTAATTTCCAACAAATTTTAAGTCATGTCATCAAACATATGTCAGCCGATTTAGCAACCATAACGGTTGACTAACACTCGTTAATTACGATTCCGAATTAAGATCTAAATGTAAAGTTTGGGTATGAAATTCAATTTTTTTGAGGTTTGGGTTGGAATTAACCCTATATATTTGTCCAGATTGTAAGGGTATGTAAATATTCTTTTCCCTCTTGATGTATATCTCAACGACATACTGTATGCAATAAATGCCCCGCACAAGGCAACAAACAAACTTAATACTATAAAGTTGCGGTTACATAATGTACATCGAACCCAAAGTTAATCGCTTTCGCGATATGGAAACAAATTTTTTGCTAGTGTTACGTTACAAATAGTTGATCCTAAATGATATTACTTTTACCAATCTATATAAAACGTTATTTGCAAAAAAAAAAAAAAAAAAAAAAACGGGTTAGACCGATTAGTCAATGAACAGCCTAAGAAAATTAATTTCAAGGTTTCCTCAATTTGGAGAAAATTATTCTTTGCATCTTCACATCCTCAATGCAGACAAACACAAAATTGGTCATGTGCTTTCTTCTTTCGGACATAACTCAAAGTGGAAGTTTTTGGCTTTGTTGATAGTCTAAACTAGAAAAATAACATGTTTGTGTTTGATATCAGTAAGGGCTCGTTTAGCTCTCATTTTTAGTAGTTTGTCGTGTCGTAGTTCATCTTTTACGTATTTTTTGTCGTGTTTTGAGTCTTGTACAGGTTCTAGGTGCTTATGCGAGATTTGGATGGATTCGACTTTTTCAGGCTTATTCGGGTCGAGATTGCACGTGAGGAGAAGCAACAACTAGAAGATCGATCAATCCATGGAGTGGATGGATCTCGACGTCATGCACCATTTTCCCTGACGATTTTGATCGATAGATCCGAACTATTAGATCGATCAGTCCAACTCTAGACGTCAAAGTGTGAACATGCGGGGACTGTGGGATCGATCTATCCAAAGCGTGGATCGATCGACCCCAAATCTACACGTCAACAATCAAGTTCCCATACACAAGGTAAACGATCGGTCCGATTTACGCCGAAATTTAGTTTTCTTTAACTGGTTTTATTTCTTATTTTCTATAATTAGGTATAAAAACCTTATAGATATAATTTTTCTTGGATGTTTTTTTTCTACAAGTTTTTGAGAGTTCTTCGGTAAGTCACTTTGGAGATTAGAGATTCATCCCTTTTAACAAATTGGAGAAAATTTCTAAATTCTTTTTCTTATCTATTTAATTGAATTATGTTTTCCCTTATAGTTCTCTGTGTTGTTTCTTATGCCATGAGTGAGTAGTCACCTAGTTGGTTTTTAGGATTTCATAAAAGGGGTTGATAGATTTGTGAATTGAATGTTTAGTTATGGGTAATCTGTTTGTTTTCTTCATCTAAAATGCGTTTAATGCTTTAATTAGATTGATCACCTAATTTGAAAACCTAGATTGTTTTATGCACCAAAAATGTTTGATAAAATGCATGAATCAATTTGAGATGAGAAACCCTCTTCTAACCAACGAGAGTTGGTGTTAGCAAGTGTTGTGAACTATTTGGACTTGAGTTTAATGCTAATTTGATTTCATGATTATAAATGAAAGTTTAGTAATTGTTGATTTTTTAGGTGTTAATCACAATTGATAGCAATTAATTTCTTTAAGTTCTTTATTGTCTTTTTATTTGCATTGTTCCTCGACTCACTTTTAAAACGTGTTATTTTTTGGTGAAATTTTGTTATGGAAACGATGCCAAAAAAAAAAGAAACATTATGGAAACATATAGTTTAAGATCAAAATTCTATGGAGGATCTTTTAATAGTAGTAAAATCATAATGTATTTTTTTTGTCGGCTAAATATTTTCATTCTTGAAGCATATAGGGCAAAATACAGAACGGTTTAGCCCATTACATGATACAAGCGAAATTAACGGTCCAGCATAATTAAAAACATATAAAGATTAATTGCAAACTATGATTTAGCTAACGACATGTGTAGAAGACTTGTTCTTCTCCAAGCCACACGTCAAGTCTTCAAGCACCACCGGACATCGCCGAACTCCGATCAGCCGCCGCCAATCAGAGCGATCGGTATCCTCCTCCCTTCTGCCGAACTCCGTTCTAGTCTAAGATGACAACTACTCTCTACCCTACTCTCCCTCCCTCTCTCATGTTCCTCGTGGGACAACTACTCTCTCGTGTTCCTCGTGTGACACTGACAACTTCTTTTTCTTAATGCAATAATAATATTCCCAGCCTCTAATGTGACATATAATAGAAGGAAGAACTTAAGTTTGGTTAAAAAAAAAAAAACGTGTTTCTTGTTTTGTCTCACATAAGATGGTTGCCAGATTGGGCATGGTTTTGGCCAGAGAATCAAACAAAATATCAATTATTATTTGTTAAATACTAGTGATATCTTCACGATTTTGTAAGACTTAACTCCCAATTATTCCTCATAAACATGCATCATGCATGGTTCTCCTTCTCCACGTATAGAATCATATCAAAGAAGATTTCAAGGCTGGTCCTTGGATTTTTGTGGTCTAAAGCATACTTAAATAGTATAATTTTCTATATAAAAACTATTGTTAAAAATTTATGAAAAAACCAAGTTATAAAATGAAAAGGAAAACTGTAAAAAGGAAAAAAAAAAAATGGTAAAAGAAAAGACTCAAACTCAAGACATGAGTCTAATTTAGACAATACATAAACACCAAACTAAACAAGTATCTTAATAATGTGGCCCTAAAAACTTTGTTATATTTTGTGGCGTAAAGCAGATGCTTCGCTTGCTTTATGGGTGGGATAGGCCTGAAAGATTTCATGAAGATATCAATTATTATTTGTTAAATATTAGTGATATCATGAAGATTTCCATGTTAGTTATATCGTATTATTTGACCTGTTCAATTATCTTCTTGATTTTACGCAATTAAGTATTTCTCATATCTTTTTTTCAAGTAATAATATCAACCTAATGAATTGTAAAGAAGGAAGAAATTGAATTCCAACAAAAATAAACCACAAACATTGCCGGCTCATATGTTTTTAATAAATTGAATACCCTTTAATAAATAATAAAAACAGTGTCAGCTCATATAGAAGGGCGGTGTGACGGCCCGGAGCCCAATATCGTGTTCCAATAATTAAAGAGTCCATTTAAAAAAATATTTTTAAAAATGTATTAATAAATTAGATTACAACATAAAAATAAAATTTAGGACCCATAAAATTTTTTATGTGTTGTTTTTTGTTTTAGTAATTAAATTTTAATAGAAATATTATACAAAATTTTTTTATATCAAAAAATACTAAAAAAAAAAAAAATTTAAGAGCCCAATTTTTTTTTTGCCTTAAAACCCATAAAAAGCCATAAAAAGTGTTGAGCCGACCCTGACCATAAACATTGAGGCATGGATCACAAAGAGAGATATCCGTCAAGAAGGTTATGTAACGTAAAAAACAAGTTACATTTTCAAAGTAAAAAAAACAAATTCCAACAAAAATACCCCAGAAGTAAGCCTTGAAATTCTATGTTTTTTAAAGAGAAATTGTTAAAAATGCCCCTTTTTCAATACCCCTTTTCAAAAATACCCCCTTTGAGAGTCTATTTTTAAGTTTGCCCTCTTTTAATTTTTAATGACTATTTTACCCTTATTTGAAACAAAATTAGGTCCACAAAATACAAAATATTTTTTGGCGGGAAAAGTGATCCCGCAATTTTCTCGCCAAAACACTTGTAAAAACCTTTAAAAAACCTTGTAAAATTTTCCCGTAAAAATTTTTCCCGCCAAAAAAATTTTTTGCGGGAAAAGTGATTCCGCAATTTTTTTTGCGAAATTTTTTTGGCGGGAAAATTTTTGGCGGGAAAAATTTACAAGGTATTTTAAAGGTTTTTTACAAGGTATTTACAAGTGTTTTGTAAGATTTTACAATGTATTTTAAAAGGTTTTACAAGGTACTTTTAAGGTTTTATAAGGTATTTATAACTTGTAAAACCTTATAAAAAACTTGTAAAACCTTATAACTTGTAAAAACCTTATAAAATAGCTTGTAAAATCTTATAATATCTTATAAATACCTTGTAAATACGTTGTAAAACCTTTTAAAATACATTGTAAAACCTTATAAATACCTTGTAAAAAACCTTTAAAATACCTTGTAAATTTTTGGCGGGAAAAATTTTCCCGCCAAAAATTTAACGCCAAAAAAATTGCGGAATCACTTTTCCCGCAAAAAAAATTTTTTGGCGGGAAAATTTTTTGGCGGGAAAAAATTTTACGGGAAAATTTTACAAGGTATTTTAAAGGTTTTACAAATTTTTACAAGTGTTTTGGCGGGAAAAATTGGGGGATCACTTTTCCCGCCAAAAAGTATTTTGTATTTTGTGGACCTAATTTTGTTATATTTCCTTATATATTTATGATATCTTTTATTAAAAGAAGGGTAATTTAGTCATTTTGTACATAAAAGGGGTATTTTTAAAAATGGACATCCATAGGGGGCATTTTTGAAAAGGGGTATTGAAAAAGGGGCATTTTTGTGAGTCTCCCTTTTTTAAAAGATAATCGAACATATATTAACATGGAAATTGCCTATGTTCCCACTAACTATTTATTTGCACAATAAAATAAAAAAAAAAACTATTTACTCAGATATTATAGAAAGGTTGGAATATTACTATGTTTAGTGTTCTTGTGTAATTACAATTAACACCCTTAATTAGTTTTTTTTTAATTGATATTTTTTTGTTTTTTTTTAATTAAAAAATATTTAAGAAAAATTAGTTTAACAAATTTGCAGATTAATGGAGGCAAGTGTGCAAGAGATCTCCAGCGATGTACAATTATAGCCGTTCGCCAGGATTCTACACAGAGAAGGAAGTGTCGCCAGGTCGTGGATCATTGAAGGTATTCATCAAGATCACGAAGAAGGAAGTGTAGTCTGTCGTGGATCTAGTAAGGGTCGGAAGGAATTTTCAGTTGTAGAATCGTCTATGTAACATTTCTCATAATTTGCAATTAATAATAAATCTAGATGACAAAAAAAAAAAAAAAATTAGTTTAATCCACGTCATTAAGACAAAAAAAATTAAAGCCACGTCATAAGAGAAAAAAGAGAAAGAAAGACGAAATGTTACGTAACTTAATGTTTCGTGGCAAATTTACATGTTACGGCTGAGTTATAATACTTCACGGAAGAGGAAAAGTTGCGTAAATTTACATATTACAGCTGAGTTATAATGCTTCACGGCTGACTTATCACAAAAACCAACTTCACAAGCTTGTCGTGCGTTGTATTCGCATCTATCTGCACAACTCTACACCCTCTATCGTCGGTGTTAAATACATTTTTGTGTTTTTTTACCCAATTACCTGAAACAACAATTACCGGAACCGGATCAATCATATCGGAAGAAGGATGAACGAAAATGAAGAAGAATGAGGAAGACGATGACGAATTGGATGTTCAAAATTTAAGTTCTGGTGATGTGAAAAAGGGAAAACACAGGTGAAGATCAACACAATGAAGAAGAAGACGAGTAGAAAAAAGACGTTTCGTATTTTCTTTGATGATGATGACATAGAATATTGCATCCGACGTCATTTTTTAATTGATGAAGTGGCAAGTAAGCCACCAAACAAACATGTAAATCAGCCTAATTAAACCAGCCATCAAACAAAACTTTAAGTTAGTCGCAATATGAATACTATTACAATAATTAAAAATCGGAAAAACGGCTGCCAAATTCAGCCGTTTAATGTCGTAACTCAACCGAAAATCTTTAACTCAGCCGTATCGTTTAATAAGTCGGCCGTAATTGCATGCTATTCTAGTAATTAATCTTTCGCTACTAAGTCAGCTGTAATTAGGTCGATTTTTCCGTTAATCCAGCTCATTACGGTTGATTTATGACACTCGAACATAAATCAGCCGTAACGACATCCCATAACTAATCCCTCTTTGATAACTCAGCTAGTCGTAGAAAGTTAATTCAGCCGTGTCGAAGCAATAACTCAGCCAAAATTTTGACTAATCAACCATCGGATAAAAACTCAGTCGTAACTTAGGCTGAGTTATGCTCGAAAATCAGCAATTTTCTCATAACTCAAACAGATTTCATTAAGTCAGCCGTAACTCCTGGCTGTGTTATACTCGTAAGTCAGCCGTTTGCTCATAACTCAGCCATTTTTCTTAAATAGCCTGCAACATACCGTAACTCAGCTGTCATTGCCGCTGTATCGCTTTACGGCTGAGTTCATTAATACACGTCAGCGACGTGGCGACGCGGTTTGTCTGACGTGGCAATGACATTCTTTGTAATTATGTTTTTTCCTATAACGTTTAACAGGGGCACGCTGGGTATACAAAATATACCCGAAATATGACAGTAATAAAAAAAAAAGATCTGTATGTTTCTGGTCATTTCACCTAATTTGTATGATATCTGAATAACTTTCCCTAAAATTAAAGGTCATATCTCTACCTTGAAAATTTTGCAACATCAAGTTTGGTCATGCTTCATGCATACTTTAGTTGTTAAACTAACATGTGCTTTACGGCTTCGTATATCTGTATTTGACATTTTACATTATTCCTTTTGTTGAAGCTATATAGTATGGTATTGACATGGAATATCTTTAAATATCTTCAAGAAAGTGAAGCTTGTGCCTCTAGACAAGTAAGGTCAAAGAGTCATTTGGTGGAACTAGCGGAAAGCCTCAAGCCCTCTGCTTCCAAACTATTATATTCATTATTGTTCATGAAAGTTAGATATATGTTTGTAACAAGACTTCCTTGGCTAGGAGAATGAATATTTTACCACAAAATTGTCAAAAGATATAATCATTCTATTTTGAGAGAACAACGTAAAGGGTACTTGAATTTCATCTGAATTGTTATTTATTTGGATGATAAGCCACATTAAATTTTGCAAGATCTAGCATAATTAAAAAAAAAAAAAAAAGATCAAGCTTAATCTTGTGTTACATGAAGTTCAGGTTTACTCTGGCTTTAGTAATTGCTACCTGAAGTTTTAGCATTTTTTTGCTCTGTCTTCAAGTAGTTGACGAGCTCATTCAATGAATCATAGGAGGAGCCTCCACTTCTTACAGAGGCATTGAGCTTCTCTTTAAGAACAAGGGCTCTCTCCCTCATTCCTGCACCTTCATCATCCACGATCAACCTCTTGACAGCTCTCTCGACCTCTCCTCTTTCCACTTCATCTTGAAGCAGAATCCCTATTCTCCAAACACTTTCTATATACAATGCGTTTAACTTCTGCTCACCGTCAAAAGGCCGGCAGATCATTGGAACTCCTTCCGCGATGCTCTCCATTGTGGAGTTCCAACCACAGTGGCTCCAGAAACCTCCCACTGCAGGATGCGCAAGTACTTCCTTTTGCGGTGCCCATTTCACAACGAATCCTTTTTCTGAGACCATCTTACTAACTTCCTCTGGCAATGGCTTCGAACCAGGTCGGATGACCCATAGGAAAGGTTGGTTACTATCACCCAATCCATTAGCCACCTCCGAAACTTCTTTGGTTTCCATTTCAAATATGCTTCCCATGCTTATGTATATGACTGACCTTGGTTTCTGAATGTTCAACCATTCAATGCAGCTCCTGTCTTCTTCTAGTAAACTAGACCTTGTTGAAGCTGTAATGTGAAGAGGACCCAATGGATACACTGGAATTCCAAATTCTTGTTGCATCAATGTCAGAGACGAGCTCTCTAAACAGCTCGCCGTGTTGATGATAGCACCACAAGCCGATCTTTTGTTGCTTATTTCCCTACAGAGCACCAAAAATCTTTCTAATGGCCCAAATCCTCTAATTGGTAGGTCTTTGAAACTTACTGGATGCAAGTTTTCCACTACCTTGTTTTGCAAGTCAGTATCTGCAAAGTCAATAAACAATTCTGTTTGAGCTAAAGGACTTGATGCAAAATGGGTAAGAAGTTACTTTTGGGTACCTTCCATGTCGATCAAGAACTTCTCGGCATTAAGTTTGCTCAAAACACAGCAGCAAACTTTATGAGTAGCACTTGTAGTGCTGAAGATGATACTTGGAATCTTGAACTCCTTAGCTGCAGCTTCACAGAAGTACAGAAGATCGTCGTAGATGATACATGCTATATCATTACCTTGTTGTATCAACAACTGACTTATACATTCCTTGAAGCTTGCCTCGATGGTATTGTTGAGCTTTAGCAGAAACTCGACTGGTCCGAATGCTTCCATTTCAGACACAGACACTGGCAAGCTTTCTGGTATGGTAATAAATTGAAAACCAGGAAAGTGCTGCGAAGAGCTTATTCCATTGGACTCTCCTAGAGCAACTGTGATTGAGAAGCCTTTCAAGTTAAGGGCTTGACCAAGTTGCATCATTGGAGTGATATGTCCTTGTAATGGAAATGGTACCAACACTATCCTTCTCTTCTCTGCTTTTTTCTCCATTTCTTGACTCTCTCTTTCTTACCCTTATTTCTCAATGAAAAAGATCTATAAATAAGTGACCCAATTATTACTAAAATCCAATTCACACACAATCTTCCAGAGAAGCATTCACAACTAATTAACAGTTCCCATATGCTATTTTATATTAGAAACCTTCCATTGTATTGGAGAGCCACGGTATTGAAGCAAATGACATTATAAGAAAAGTCAATGTGTTTTGTTTGTTTGTTTCCGCACACATGGCTCTCCACTAATTGTATGTTCTCTTTGTAAATTATTCTCTGCACATGAGCTGGTGTTACATACAACATTAATGGTTCCCACTTCCCAGATCATGGTGCAATTACTGCTGTAAAAAGAATTATTTGAACTATATTTTTGGTCAATGAATAAAATTGAGTTTTTTTTTTTTTTTTTTTTTGATAAATAAGTATAAGATGTGTTCAGATACAGATTTTAGTATAAAGTCAGTTTCTTGTGTTTTGTTTAGGTCATGTTTGAAGCGAGACTACTTTGGCTAGGAGTTGGATTAATTAACCACAAAACTTCAAAAACAGATCATTTAATTAATTTTAAGAAAATTATATTGAGGACCTAAGCTAGTGAAGAAAGTGACATTCTAATAAAAGTCAATAAAATTTTTTAATTGAATATTTTTTTTCTATTTTCTTTTTCTTTTTATGTTTGCTTGTTCTGGCACACATGAAGTTGTTGGTTTTAGCCAGATGAAGATATATTCTTCTCTTAAAATAAAAAAAGAGAAGACCTGTTCTTCTTTGGCATTTAGAATGAAACGGTCAAAAATAGCTTTTGTCTTCACTAACTTTGTTCACAAGAAACATTATACATACCAACCTTAACTAATTTGATGTGAAGGAGACCCCTTTTCTTATATCTCTCTAGCTTCCTTTCTTTTAGTTGGTGGTTATAATCACATAGCCATATAGCGAAATGACATCCAATTGTTCCCAAGATTATAGCCGAAGAAACATTCTTAAAAATCACAAACTGTTTTTAGTAATGAAACAAGTTGATACGTCTAAAACAAAAGCTTGCAAACAATCTAGAATCATCAACTTCGTTGCTCCACCATTATATTCCAGCTACTGTAGTAGTCTCAAACAAATGCTCTCAATCGATCTGGAATCATCAGCTTTGTAGCTCCATCTTTTTTTGTCGAGATTTAGCTCCATCAAACTTGGCATGGCTTCTTCTTCAATCTCCAACTCATCTAATCTTGTTATGATCAATTTAAGTTTCCTCAGCCGACAAAAACCTTGTGCGTTGATGCACATTTTCGCTCCCGCGTAGCCACAAGAGTACAAGACCAGATCTTCTAGACGTTGTAGTTTTTGTAGAGCAGGCATTGGGTCTTCTTGGAGATTTACTATAAGCGTAAGGGACTCAAGACTAGGAAAGATCAAATCCATGTCTCTTGGAAGTCTTGTTATGTTGCAATGCAGTGTCAACTCAACAAGGAGTTCTAACCGAACTGTTTCTTCGGAAAGTAAGTTGAAGGTCACTACTTCAATCTTCAAGACACGAAGATTTTTCAGTTTCGATAAGGAAACTAAGTCTAAAGGAACTCTTATTTGGTCGTTCAATATGTGGAACTCATAGATCTCCAAGTCTCGAAGATTTATGAGTAACTCATGTTTTAGTTTGCTCCAGCTGTAGGAGGAGATAGACCTCAAGGTCTGAAGGTTCACCGCGTCGCCTATTAGCAATTCTCCGATGAATCTTCCAATGAGATGCCTTAGTGATGTGAGCTTACTTAGATCAGTCATTCGCTCGAAAGAGTTGCCTGATGCATCTAGTGTCTGTAGAAACCGTAAGTTGGAGATGAAATCTGGTAAATTGTTCACAACCGTATCGGCTATCCCAAGGTACCTCAAGTGTACTAAACCTCCGATCACATCTGGTAAACTCCAAGGGCTATATCCTTGACAGATAAAATGAAGTCCTCCAAGATTAAGCACTCGAAGTAACTTCAGTTTCAAAGTAATTGTTTCAACGTAAGTAATGTCGCTCATCCGTTCACCGAAGAACAAGAACGATCGTATTTGTTTGTTGTCTGTCACACAAGTAGTTGTTGTCCATAAGATGGTGAACCACTTCTCTTCTGCTAGTAGTAGAAGAATGTTGCTCGTTGTAAACAGTTACAAAGTTGAGCTCTTTGGCTTTCTTGATAGCCAATTCTCTTATAAGATCATGGATTCTAAAAGACATTAGTTTCCCTCTCTTTCTTTTCACGACTTCCACTAAGCTTATGTCAATCAGTTCTTCGATATAATACCGTGCCACATCTTCCATCATCATCTCTTTGTCATTTTGTATAAATCCTTCTGCTACAAGTAATTGTATCAATTTCTCTACGTCGATCTCATAGTCCTCTGGGAAGACGCTAAGGTATAGAAAGCAGAGTTTTAACTCATTTAGCATCTCCTTAAAGCTTAGATCAAACACAGTGGAGACATGAATGTTATAATCCTTTACGCGCAAATTCTCCCACACATCTTTCCACTCGTCTGGCCTCTTCCTAGACATTAGCCCAGCAAGAACGACTGTAGTAAGCGGTAATCCACCGCATTTTCGAACCATTTCTTTACCGATTTTCTGCAGTTCTTGATCGACCTTTACGATATCTCTAAATGCTTTCTTCTCAAACAAGTTCCAGCTTTCTTCAAACGTTAAGAACCTTATGTTATGGGTGTAGAATCTTTGGTCTGCGCCTTCAGCCACGGCTCTAATACGTGTAGTGATGATGACTCTGCTTCCTTCATAATTGCAAGGTAATGCTCTCTCAAGCTCTCACACGCTTCTTTCTCCCATATATCATCTACCACCACCCGATATTTTTTTCCTTGTAAAATATCATTATGGTAAACTTCTAACTCCTCCTCCGCCATCTTTTCAAGCTCTACCTCAGATGTTTCTTCCAATGATCTTATGATTCTCTTAAGAATATCTCCTGTTTTACATTCTCGAGAAAGATAAGTCCATACGCGATATTCAAAACTTTCCTTCACATAGCTAGAGTTATAAAGCTTCCTAGCAAGAGCAGTGTTTTGGAGACCTCCCATGCCAAATATGGAGATCATATATGTCTTGTTATCCCCATCATCGTCAAGAAGCTTTGTCAAAAGAACCTTAGCATCATCTTCCAAATCAACTACACGCTCTTCCTGATCATCAGATCGAGGACACCGAAGCTCCATCACCCTTGAATTACTCGCTACTGCTCGATGCTCACTAAAGTTTCCTATGCCATACATCTCCCGCTTGCGAGTAACATCCAACATTCTTCGTTTGAGGGTTCTGATATCATCAACTATGTTGTACGCATCCTGGACATTCTTCTCGCCTATTATGTTGGTCAAACTATAAAGAATACTTGGGAAATATTAATTGGTTAATATGTAAACACTTTGTGATGAAAAAAATATGAATCGAGAAATCAAGAAAATATAAGAAATTTCTGTATTAGAAAAAGATGCTCAAAATAAGTACTAGAAATATCTCTTGTTGTGACAGATTTGATCCATGCCTCAATGTTTTTGGTATATAGAAAGAAAGGCTTTTGAGGATTAAACATGCAATGGACTTTCTTTACAAGATCAAGCTTGAGGCATGGATACAGAAATTCTTCAGGTTTACTCTGTTTTCAAGAATTGCTATACTCTGTTTCTATATAGTTGACGAGCTCATCCAATGCATTGTATGAGGAGCCTCCACTTCTTACAGAGGCATTGAGCTTCTCTTTTAGAACAAGGGCTCTCTCCCTCATTCCTGAACCTTCTTCATCCACAATCAACCTCTTCACAGCTCTCTCGACCCCTCCTCTTTCCACTTCACCTTGAAGCAGAATCCCTATTCTCCAAACACTTTCTATATAAATTGCGTTTAACTTTTGCTCACCATTAAAAGGTCTGCAAATCATCGGAACTCCTTCCCCAATACTCTCGAGTGTTGAGTTCCATCCACAATGGCTCCAAAAGCCTCCAACTGCAGGATGCACAAGTACTTCATTCTGCGGTGCCCATTTCACAATGCATCCTCTTTCTGAGACCATCTTACTGACTTCTTCTGGTAATGACTCTGAACCAGGGATAGAGCCTGGTCGGATTACCCACAAGAAAGGTTGGTTGCTATCATACAATCCCCAAGCCATCTCCAACACTTCCTTTGTTTCCATGTGACCTATGCTTCCTACGCTAATGTATATGACTGACCTCGGTTTCTGCTTGTTCAGCCATTCAATGCAGCTCCTGTCCTCTTCCAGTAAACTAGACGTTGCTGAAGCTGTAATGTGAAGAGGGCCTAAGGGGTACACTGGAATTTTGAGTTCTTTTTTCAGCCATGAGAGAGACAAGCTCTCTAGACAACTCGACGTGTTAATTATAACAGCGGAAGCCGTTCTTTTGTTAACTACTTCCGAACAAATCTCCAAAAATCGCTCTAGTGGCCCCATTCCTGAAGTTGGTAGGTCTTTGTATTTTAATGGATGTAAATTTTCCACCACCTTGTTTTGCACTTCCGGATCTGTAAAGTAAAAAAGCCTCTGTATGAGTGAAAGAACGGTTTTCGGAATAGGTAATCAGTTACTCTTGTGTACCTTCGATGTCGATCAAGAACTTCTCGACGTTGAGTTTGCTTAAAACACAGCAACAAACATGATTTGTAGCACTACCAGTGGTGAATATGACACTTGGAATCTTGAACTCCTTAGCTGCAGCTTCAGAGAAGTACATGAGCTCGTCGTAAATGATACATGCTATATCATTTCCATGTTGCAGCAACAACTGAGCTATACAGTCTTTGAAACTCTCCTCGCTGGTTTTGTTGAGCTTAACCACAAACTCAACTACTCCGAGTGTGTCATGTTGAGAAATTGGTACAGTTTCTGGTATGGTGACAAATTGAAAACCAGGGAAGTGTTGCGAAGAACTTACTCGATTAAAAGCTCCGAGAGCGACAGTAATTGAGAAGCCCTTCAAGTTAAGGGCTTGACCAAGTTGCATCATTGGAGTGATATGTCCTTGTATTGGAAGTGGAACCAATACTATCCTTATCTTCTCTGCTCTTTTCTCCATTTCTTAACCCCTATCTCTCTGTTCTCTATCTTTCTATCTCCTTTTGTATCTCAAGTAAAATTATTAAATGTCAACTAGTCAATTACTTAGCTGTGGAGATAAAGGTTGACACATCACTTTCTTGGTAAAGAAGATCTTGTCACATGCAATATCATTATTAAACTAAAGCCTTTTGTCTCGGATCTGTTGACCCAGCTTTGTTGCTGTGAAGATGAGATTAGTATACCATTAAGGTCTCGTTGACCCGGCTTTGTTGCAGGATTTGAAGATGAGATTAGTATTATTTTTTGCTGGTGTATATGATTAGATTATTTCTGGTTGGTATATACAATTAAAGTATTATTATTTTTGTATTCTTTAACATATAACCTTCCTTTGTGTTGGAAAGCCACAACGCTAACGAACATTTTACCGAATGATGAAAGTGACATTCCAACAAAAGCTAGGTCTCTCTTCCTTTGTTACATAGTATAGCCATATAAGTTATTGACATCTAAATGCCCTAAGTTTATAGCATTATTGTCGGGTCTTTATCATTTGATTGGTCTCTGCTTCTGATTGAACCAGTGAGTGTGACTCCATCTTCTCATTTTGGGTTCTGAAAAGGATTCACATTTTTTTTTTTAAGTATCAGCAAAATTATCCTAGTGATAAAACATATATGATTTTCTAGTCTTGTGACAACCTCAACTATTTTCCTTTCTTCTCCTGCAAGCAATCTCGTTTCTTCATCATCTTTTGCTGATAACAATGCAATGTATGTTCAACAAAAAAACAATGCAATGTATAACCAAGAAAGGAAAAATACAAATACCAAAAAAAAAAAAAAGAAAAAAAAAAACACTTCACAAAAACAATGCAATGTATAACCAAGAAGGGAAAAATACAAATACCAAACAAAAAAAAATAATAATAAAACACTTCACAAAAACAATGCAATGTATAACCAAGAAGGGAAAAATACAAATACCAAACAAAAAAAAAAAAAAAAAAAAAAACACTTCCCAAAAACTTTTCTTTTTTCTTTTTTCACATAAACATTTTTAACTTCTTTCTTTCAGCTGGCATCGTCCCAATTTTTCTTCATATTGTTTTTTGTTGGTATATAATGATTCAAATGGATCATAAGTCATCATCTCATACCGTAGTAGCCTGCACGAACAAGCGCTTTCAATCGATTAGGAATCATCAGCTTCGTTGTTAGTCTTATTCGGGCACTCACAATCAGCTTTATTAAACTAGGCATGGCCTCTTCTTCAATCCGCAACTCATCTAATATTTCCATGAACAATTCAAGATTCCTCAACCGACCAAAACCTTGTGCACTGATGCTGATGATCTTCGCTCCCGGGTAACTACAATCTTTCAAGACCAGATCTTCCAGTCTAGGTAATATCTGCAAAGCAGACATTAAGTCTTCCTCGAAAGTTATTCCGACAAGTGTCAGAGACTCAAGACTGGGAAAGTCCACATCCACTAACCCAATTGTCGTTTTTGATTTCGACGATAACTTGAAGTTTCTCATTTCGAGCTTGAGGACACGGAGATTTTTCAGTTTAGAAAAGGAAACCAAGTCTAACGAAACTGTTCTCTGGTCTACCCAGTTAGAGTCGTCGTAGATCTCCAAGTCCCGAAGATTTATGAGTAACTCATGGTTCAGCTTGCTCCAGCTGTAGGAAGAGATAGACCTCAAGGTCTGAAGGTTTACTCCGTCGCCTATTAGACATTCTCCCACAAATTTTCCAATGACATGCCTTAGTGTTGTAATATTACTTAGATCGGTCGTGTACTGGAAGAGCTTATGGCCTGATGCATTTAGTGTCTGTAGAGACCGTAAATTGGAGATGGAAGCTGGTAAAATGCTGACATAAATATCACCGATCCCTAGATACCTCAGGTGGATTAAATCCCCAATTACATCTGGTAAAGTCGTATGGGTATAAAACTCACTATCAAAAGAAAGCCTTCCAATATCTAGCACTCGAAGTAGCTTCAGTTTCAAGTTTGTGGTCTTGACAATACCCCCTCCTTCTCCGATGATTAAGAAGGATCGCATCCGTTTGTTTACACTTCTGTCGTACGGGAAGCTGTTATTAATAAGATGAAACACTTCCCTTCTGCAAATAGCAGAAGAATGATGCTTCTCGTTGTATATATTTACAAAGTTAAGCTCTTTGGCTTTCTTGATAATCACGTCTCTCAGAAGATCATGGATTTTGCAGGACATGACTTTGCCTCGTTCTATTCTTTCAGCTTTGACTAGGCTTCTATCTATCAGCTCGTCGATATAATCTCGAGCCATGTCTTCCATCAATATCTCTTCATCCTCTTGTATAAATCCTTCTGCTACAAGTAAGTGGATCAATTTCTCTATATCTATCTCGTGGTCCTCAGGGAAGATACTAAGGTACAGAAAACAGAGTTTGGACTCATGCCGCAAATCTTTGAAGCTTAGATCAAACACAGTGGAAACATGAATGGAGTCATCCTTTAGACGTCTCCATAAACTAGCACACACCTCATGCCACTCGTTTGTCCTTTTCCTAGACAAAATCCCGGAAAGCACGACTATAGCAAGCGGTAATCCACCACATTTTTGAACCATTTCTTTTCCAGTTCTCCGCAGATCCTCATCGATCTTTTCAATATTCCTGAATGCTTTCTGTTCAAACAATGTCCAGCTTTCTTCAAACGTCAAGAACCTTAACTTATGAGCATAGACTGTCCCATCCACGCCTTCGGCTAGTGCTCTGATACGCGTAGTGATGATGACTCTACTTCCTCCGTGATTGTACGGTAACGCTCTCTTCAAGCTCTCCCACGCTTCTTGCT
Organism: Arabidopsis lyrata subsp. lyrata; assembly: GCF_000004255.2. Taxonomy (NCBI): domain Eukaryota; kingdom Viridiplantae; phylum Streptophyta; class Magnoliopsida; order Brassicales; family Brassicaceae; genus Arabidopsis; species Arabidopsis lyrata. The sequence continues at coordinate 12,793,674 of NW_003302551.1, forward strand.
CCCATATATCATCCACGACCACCAAATACTTTTTCCCTTCTAGAAGACCGTGAAGGTAAACTTCAAGTTCCTCCTCTGCAAACTTTCTGATCTTCTCCAACTCTTCCCCTGAAGTCATTCCCAAAGATCTAATGATTCTCATAAGTATATCTCCAGTTTTATACTCTTGAGAAACATAGGTCCACGCACGGCAATCAAATCTTCTCTTCACATCCCCTGAGTTGTAAAGCTTCCTGGCAAGTGCAGTTTTTCCGAGACCTCCCATACCGAAGATGGAGATAATATGCCTCTTGTCCTCCTTATTATCACCAAGAAGTTTTACCAAAAGAATCTTAGCATCATCTTCCAAACCAATTACTAACTCTTCGTGATCAACAGATCGAGCACGCCCAAGCTGCCTAACTCTCAAACTTGAAATATTCCCTCCTCCTTGAGGCTCTTTGAAGCCTCCTATACCATAAGTCTCCCTCTTGCGAGTGATATCCAAGATTCTTCTCTTGAGGTTTCTGATATCACAACCTATGCTGTACGCATCTTTCGTCTTGCCTATTTTGTTGGTCATTCTCGACAAGCCTCGTCTCTGTGATCTTTCTTCAACTTTCAAGAAATAGGTGTCCAAAACATCCTCGATGTCATAGGCGATATCTAAAACAAGTTTTGTCCACTCTTTTGAGACCTCCTCTTCTCTTTCTCGAGCTTCAACATCCTTAAGATAACCATGGATGCACGTCAACTCCGTCTTCAGCTCCTCTAGATCGTCTTTGACTCCAATCAACATCGACACTTCATTGATAAGATAGCCACCGATCTTTTTCAAAACAAACCCAGTGATAGCATCTACCATCTCAACAGAATCAAATTGAAGGATTTCGAAATATGGACAAGATTGAAGTTTTGTTTTGTTTCCTAATGTCAACAATTTCAAGTTTTCGAAAGCCTTTGACACTTGACTTTGTGTATGTTTGATTAAATTATATGGGTTCCTAATATTCTATGGGCACTATCCCCGGTTGGTAATTTAATAAAAGAACTCAGATGCAGACGTGATACCAACATACATTTTCATTTGTCAACTATTCATACGATTTTTTGTTGAAAGTTTCAATTTTTTTACTACAAAATTCTATGCATATTAAAAATCGTATATTTACAAAGTATCGTAATTAATCTGAAAGTTTGACAGTTAGAAAATCATTGTGTCAAATATGTCTCAAATTTTGGCTCAGTTTTTTTACATGTTAAAAGTTCGGAGTTTAGTTGTTTCCTTTAAATTTTAAGGCATGTTGTTGACATGGAAATTCAGCTACAAATTTTGAGAAGAAATCTCTTCAACCTTATTTTGCAATGGAGATACAGTATGCAAATTCTTCTCAATTTTGACAGGAATTTGCAACTTGTATTGTTGTGGTTAGGTTGTGAATTAATTCATGGTAAAGACGCAAAAACTTCTCTTTTTTTTTCAACTCGTAAAAGCTTGATATGGAATTTTTCATCTCAAAATTCATATCAAATTTACGAATTTTTTTTTTACATTATTGAGATGCTCGTTTCATATTGTTTATATTGTTCTTCGTTATTTTATTCAATTTTTTTTTTTTTATGAAATGTCAAATTTATTGATGATCATAAGAAATAGTAGGTACAAAGATTAAACAAATAGAGAACAAATGAGATTAGAACAAAAAAAAACTAACTGTGCTAACTGCTAAGTAACACTATTTTATTCAATTTTATTTCTTGAAATCAATCTTTTATAATGAGAACAAATGAGATTATAAAGAAAAAAAGAACTAAAAAATGTGTTACGTAAAACTATTTTATTTCATGAAATCAATCTTTTATAATGAGATTGTTTTTTCTTTTTTTATCAAATCAAGATATAACAAGTGGTCAGTCATTTTTGTACCTTGAATTGGTGCTTTAGTACCATATATCGAAGCTTACATCAACTATCAAGATGTTTGTTCTCGAGAAAGCTTAGGCAAGATTAAGAAGGCCAAGAGTAGTAAAGTTGAAAGTTGTACGTCTCTGCTAATGTCATTCACTTATAGAAACACAATTCCATAAATTTATTACAAATTATTGCTATTAATTCAACTTATAAGTTATAACCGCAGCTAAACAAAAAATACAAATATCAAAACCTCCACAAAAACATTCGTTAAAATCACAAATAATTATTCTTGCAACCCAAGCAACCTAACTGGCTTCGTTTATCTTAGCGTGTTCTATTACTGGTAGCCTCAAACAAAAGCTCGTAATCGATCTGGAATCATCAGCTTCGTTTGTCGTCCTTTGGTTGTCAGATTCATCTTAGTCACACACTGGGCATGGCCTCTTCTTCTATATGCAACTCCAACTCGTCTAATCTTACCATGAACAATTCAAGCTTGTTCAGCCGACTAAAACCTTGTGCGCTGATGCTCATCTTTGTTTCCGAGTAACTACAATTTGTCAGTGACAGATCTTCTAGTCTTTGCAATTTCTCCAAAGTAGGCATTGGATCTTCCTCGAGTCATGATCCGACAAGTGTAAGTGACTCAAGACTAGGAAATATCACATCCATGTCCTTGGGAAGTCTCCTTATATCGCAACGCAGTGTCAGCTCAACAAGGGTTTGGAACCGAACTGTTTCTTCCGATTCTGAAGATAACTTGAAGGTGGATACCTTCAGCGTCAAGGCACGAAGATTCTTCCGTTTAGAGAAGGAAGCCAAGTCCAAAGAAATTCCTCTCTGATCCACCCACATGGAATCAAAGATTTCCAAGTCCCGAAGATTTATGAAAACCTCATGGTTTAGTTTGCTCCAGCTATAGGAGGAGATAGACCTCAAGGTCTGAAGGTTAACGGTGTCGCCTAGTAGTAATTCTCCAACGAATTTTCCTATGACATGTCTCAGTGATGTGAGGTTACGGAGATCAATTGTTTGCCTGATGGATTCATTGCCAGATGCATCTAGTGTTTGTAGAAACCGTAAGTTGGAGATAAAAGATGGTAAATTGCTGAGAAAAGTATCAGCAATTCCAAGGTACCTCAATTGGATCAGATCCCCAATCACTTCTGGTAAACTCTTCTTCCCTTCTTCACAAGGAAACCGAACCCCTCCGAGATCAAGCACTCGAAGTAGCTTCAGTTTTAAGTAAATGGTTTCGAAATCACGCCCTACCAAATCCTCTGATTCTCCAAAGAATAAGAAGGATCGCATCCGCTTGTTCCGGTGTTTCTCAGATAAGTATCTATTGATCTGATGGTGAACCACTTCTCTTCTGCAGTAGCAGAAGAATATTGGGCCACCGGATCGTCATAAACGTGTACAAAGTTGAGCTCTTTGGCTTTCTTGATAGCCACGTCTCTCAGAAGATCATGGACTTTACAAGTAATTACCTTCCCTCTCTCTATTCTTTCAGCTTTCACCAGACTTCTGTCTATCAACTCTTCAATATAATACCGAGCCACATCTTCCATCATCTCTTTATCCTCTTCTATAAACCCTTCTGCCACAAGTAACCGTATCAACTTCTCTACGTTAATCTCATAGTCTTCTGGGAAGATACTAAGGTAAAGAAAGCACAGTTTCAACTCATGTCGTAGCTCCTTGAAGCTTAGATCAAATACAGTGGAGAAATGATTGGAATTATCCTTTAGGCGTCGCCAGAGATTGCCACACGCCTCATTCCAGTCTCTTGGTCTTTTCCTAGACAGAAACCCACCAAGAACAACTATAGCAAGCGGTAAGCCACCACATTTTTTAATCATTTCTTTCCCAATCTTCTGAAGATCTTCATCGACCCATTGCCTATTCCTGAATGCTTTCTTTTCAAACAATTTCCAGCTTTCTTCAAATGTCAGAAACCTTAAGTTGTGAGCATAGACTCTCTCGTCCATGCCTTCAGCCACGGCTTTGATACGCGTAGTGATGATGACTCTACTTCCTCTATGATTCTCTGGTAAAGCTCTCTTCAGGCTCTCCCACGCTTCTATCTCCCATATATCATCTACCACCACCAAATATTTTTTCCCTTCTAGAAGACTGTGAAGGTAAACTTCTAAGTCCTCTGCCGCAAACATCCTGATCTTTTCCAATTCTTCCCCAGAAATTACTCCCAAAGAACTTATGATTCCCATAAGCATATCTTTGGTTTTATACTCTTGAGAAACATAAGTCCATGCGCGGTATTCAAAATTATTCTTCACATCACAAGAGTTAGAAAGCTTTCTAGCAAGAGCCGTCTTTCCAAGACCTCCCATGCCGAATATGGAGATGATATATCTCTTGTTCTCTTTATAATCAAGAATCTTTTCCAAAAGAATCTTAGCATCATCTTCCAAACCAACTATAAGCTCTTCTTGATCAACAAATCGAGCATGCGGAAGCTCCCTTACCCATGAACTTAAATTATTCTCTCCTCCTCGAGGCTCGTTCAAGTTTCCTATTCCATAAGTCTTCCGCTTGCGAGTAACATCTAGGATTCTTCCCTTGAGGGTTCTGATATCATCAACTATGCTAGACGAATCCATTTTCCTGCCTAATTTGTTGGCCCATCTCTTGAAGCCTTGCCTTTGTGATCTTTCTTCGAGTTTCATGTGATAGGTGTCCAAAACATCCTCAATGTCATAAGCGATATCTAAAACCAGTTTTGTCCACTCTTTTGAGACCTCGTCTTCTCTATCTCGTGCTTGAACATCCTTGAGATAACCTTGGATGCACGTCAACTCTGTCTTCAGCACCTCTAGATCGTCTTTGACTGCCATCAACATTGATGCTTCTTCAATGATATAGTTGCCGATCTTTCCCACAAGAAATCCCGCAATCGCATCGACCATATTCTCAGTATCGTGGTTGAATGCACGGATCTCACAGAGTCACAGTAAGCACAAGATTAAAGATATGTTTTGTTTCCTTGTGTCAACTTGACTTGAGATGTGTTTTGTTTCCTTCTGTCAACTTGACTTTGGAAGCTTTCAGACGTTGACTTGTTGATATTTGATGAAATCTTATCCTCTCCTATAATTATTTCGGACCAACTATGCATAGTTTGTAACTATGTCCACAATATTCCACGTAGAAAAGTCGGACCAATATAAATTCTCATTCTCAATCCTCAACTTGTCGTACTATCTTTCGTGGAAGTTTCATTCTTTCATATGTATGTTGAAATATGCGTCTCACATTTTGGTTCAGATTTTTGTTGTGTTAAAAGTGTAGGAGTTTAGAGTCTATGGCAAGAAGATGAAAAAAAAAAAAAAAAAATAGTCTATGGCAAGATAATATGAAATATTCGTCGCAAATACGAAAAGAAAAGGTGTCAAATTTAAAATACAACAAAAGCAAAGCTAATAATTCTAGGTGACAATTCAACAACAAGGATCTATTAAATAAATTCTTATGTGCTTGACATTTTTTTGGTCTTACATGTGCCCATAAAATTTTATTAGTTAGAAGAATTTAAATAAGAAATAAAATATGTAACTTTACTCAAAATATCAAAGAAGGGACCATTTTCAGGAATACTCATAAAAAACAAAAAAAAAGATCAAATAGTGTCGCTAACGTACACTTTTAAATTCAAACAATGAAGTTTAAGAAGAAGAAACTCTTGCCCGATTCTCAGCACAACTCAGCAACGTAAGCAAACACTAATATTAAGCAATTATTGAAAAACCCACAAAAGAAAAGGAAAAAGGAGAAAAATAATAGATCCTTAGAAAGAAAATTGGAAAGCCTAAGGTGGGTTACATAAACTTACTTCTCACATCACCTTAATACCTCTCTCCAAACCGGAAGAACAGAGCACCGGTTCCGTTGTTGTGATCTATAGCATACTCAGCTCGGACCAAACCGAGTTTCACACCTGCACCGTATGATGAACCCTGCCCCGTTCTCCTGTAGACTGCTGTAGGGTTTCCCTTCACGTCCTTTGAGCTTCCTAAGTCATTTCCATGCTCAACAAAGGCGTAGACATGAGTGTTCTTCACAGGTATTCTGATCTCAGCACCCACCTGCAATCCATGAAACCAATTAGACACACATTTTGTCAGGTTTAGGAGAAAAGACTGTTTTGTTTTGTGTTTGTTGTATTACCTCGGCAATGTTTCTAGCAGCACCGAGCTCACCCATGTTGTAGCCACGGACAGAGTACGGACCACCGAGGACAAAAGCATCGTAGCTTGGAAGGTCACCAACGCAGCCTCCGTAATGCCCATGGAGGACTAGAACTGGTGGTGGTGACTTACCAGCCCCTTCTTCTACTTCCCGCAGCTGAATGAATCTTGTCATGGTTAACTGGTGGCGGTTGAAGAATGGGAATTTGCTCCCAATACCCAGTCCCTGATCCACCTGTGATATGCAAATACATTGTGTAAAGCTTACAGAGTATACAGATGACTCATAATTATGATCTCATTTGATCATTGGGAAAGCAAACCTGAAAGACAGTCCTCTGTCCAACAACTGCCCCATTAACAAATTTGGTAGTGTCACGGGTGATGTTGGCTTGTAGAAAAGCCATTCGATCAATACCGGTACCACTGAGAGTTGTTGGAGGTCCATCAGCACTGATTCCACCGCTAGGTAGTAGTCTCTGACCATTTGCAGCAATGTGACTGCTTTCATCTCGGGTTGTTATCTCCTCCATCACAAGTCCATATGTAAACTTACTCTGACGGGTGAAGTTCTGCATGAAAATATGTTTCAGGTAAGTGTTTGTAGGACAAAACAAGTTGATTATGGCACTGAGTATCGGCAAGCTTACCTCAGTTATATTAGCTTTCACACCAGCTCGATCAACCCAAATTGGTGGCACTTCCTCAACACCGGGTCCTCCAGTGAATACTGGGCTAAGTTTGCGGCTGTTGAAGCAGCTCGTTTTGAATGTGCGATTCCGAGGATTGTAAACACCATCCAGATACGGGTGCACATACTCAAGTTTAAATGAAAGATCATCCTGAGGAAAAAATGTAACATAAGGTTTGTGTGTAGCACATAGAAAAACAGAAATAGATGGATGGTATCAACCGAAAGTTGAACCAGAGATGTATCAATCATGTAAGCTTATCAAATGTACCTGAGGATTCAAGAAGTTGCTAGTGGTCACTGAACCCATGAGAGACCTATTAAGACCCTGGAGGTTTCGATGCTCGAAAGTAACAGACCCACCTGGCTGGAATGAAGCCTGATGCATATAAACAATGACAATCAAACTCAATGGAACTTCTCAAATTTTACACTCTGTACTTATTCCAGTAAGGAAGGATTCATACCAGTGTGGGAGCTCCTCCACGCCCAGGAACAATACTCCATTCTGTACTGACTTCAGCTGACTTATGTTCTAGCTCCTTAAGCTTGATCTCAACAATAATGCCCCCTTCATTTTTCTCATCTGGGCGTGGATTGACTTCAATGTTAGAGAACAGCCCCAATGAGTTGATGTTCCTGAGAGCTTGTTTCCCAGCTTCAATGTTGAAAACATAACCTTGGCGAAGCTGTCAACAAAACATAGATACTATCATTAAAACTAACACAACAAATGAGATATATCATAACATGTCTGGAATATAAAACATTTCTACAGTGAGTTCATTGAAGCGATTAATCCTTTTACATCCATCAGAATTAAATAGCAAGTTCAAGTTAAAAGTCTGTCAATTTTTTCCTGATATATCAGTCTATAACATAACTACACTTTCGTCATCATCCTATCCTATACCAACGAGGACATCAAATTTACTGCCAGAATCATGATCACATCAACAATGACACATCTAACATAGCATAACTTGAGACACATACCTGTTTAGGCAATTCCCTGCGCACCACAGGAACTTGAGTGTTACCTTCAACCACATTACCAAGCTTATCTTGAAACTGAATAACCAGCTGAGTTATATCACCTTCCACAACTTCACAAACAACCTCCTTAGTATTCAAATTCCCAAAATTCACAACTTGAGCACAAGCATACCCTTCATCATGGTACCATTTCTGAACACGGTCCCTAATCCTCTGCAACAGCCTCGCACTCACTTTCCCTTGGTCCCTCAACATCTGCATAACCTCACCATACACAGGTGCAGGTAACAAACAAGGCCGTGCCCTATCAATTCTCCTCTTGTAATCCTTCTCCAAGCTCCTGTAATACTCAAGCTTCTCTTTATCAGTCATATCTGAATCCATCTCAATCGGTTTCGACTGCACCATTAACCCAACGTTAATACATCTAAACCTATCAGCAGATTGCCATGTACTCTCAGCAAAGGAGATTGTAACACCTAGGGTTCCGTCAGGTTTCGTTTTCCCTTCCAAATCAACTTTCTCAAACATTCCACAAGTAGCTAGGGTTTCAAGCTCCTTCTGTAATTGAGCTTTAGTGTAAACTCCACCAGGACGAATCGAGACCATCTCGAAGAAAGAATCTTCAGTACCAATTGTGGTTTGTCTCCGTCGATCAAAGAACATAATGTCAGAGACCTTATACTTCTTGAAACCACTAAGCTTGTTCAATTGCACAACGATATTCGCCGGTAAACCATGAGAATCCCAATCCGGTGATTGTTCTTCATCAGCAACCGCAGGAGCAGGAGCAAACAATTTCCCCCAAAATCCACCATCATTTCCATCTCCACCACCAAATCCACCGAAATTCCCATCTCCTCCTCCACCACCACCGCCACCACCGGTTAGAACCGACGGAAGATTCGAGATTCGGAATAGAAAGAATGACGCAGCGGACGAGACTGAGGCTACGGCTAGAGGTTTAGCTAGGTTTTTAAGGAGAGAATCCTTTGAGGAAGTCTCTGTATCTCGGTTAGGTAAGCTACTGCTGCATTTTATCGATGGAACGCGAGGAGATGGTGAGGAGATGCGAGGGAGGCGAGACGAGGAAGGAGATAGAAATTTCCGACGGGAAGAGAGTGAGGTGGAAGAGGTGGAGCTAGTTGTCGTCGGGATAAGCTGCCCGTTGACGGAGAAGGCGGCCATGGGCGGAGAAGATAAGGTTTTACAGAGAAGAAGAAGGAAGTGAAGATTTTTGGCTTCGGCGAAAATTGTACTTTCGGGTTTTAAGCAGGTAAAGAGAGACTTTCCTTTTAGACTCATCCCGTTTAGTGTATTTACAAGAGAACTACATGACGTTTTATTTAGTTTTAAACGGCATGCAGTGCCAGTGAGACAAATAAGTAAATATCTCAATAAGTATCCGTACTATATTTCCTATTATTTTTCAGAAACGTACTATATTCCCAAATATCTCAATAAGTAATAGGTTTCTGAAATGTATAGTCTGTGATGATTCTGCAACTTATGTATTGTGTCCAGAGGTTTTTTACTTTCAACAATGCAGGTTTGGCTATGGATTTCAACTAAGTTTCAGATGTGTTCTTTCGTTTTCTCACATAGTCGTAATATGTTTGGTCATTAAAGTTCAGAGACAAGTCTTGCTTAAGTTTTTTAAAGAGTGTCTTTGTTATTTATGGTTCCATGTTTCTCTAGAAAACTCTATAAATGTGAGTCCTATTATTCAGCTCAAAACGTCATTTTCTCAGGCAAAGAAATTGTCTTCTCTTTATGCTTCTCCAATAAGTGACCATGACTATTTTAAGCATTTTTTTTTTTTATGGTTTGTCCAAGAACCTCGGAGAAACAAGATTCGTGGACATGCATACCTTTTCTTGTATTATATGTATCTTATGTTGTTCTCTGAGGAACAGAGTTCCCAAACGGAAGATCAACAAGAATTTTGTGTTTCTCAAATGTCGCGTCAACTTGACCCCGTCGCTGAGCTCGAAAGCTTAAAAACACATGTTGATCATTCTGGAAATCCTTGCTTCTCAACACTTAGCCAGCGTCACCAATGTAAGTCTCTCCAAGAAATGTTCGGTTTTCGCAATATCCATTTTGTTTGCTTCTCAGTGATTTGATTTGATGTTCTTGGGTGTTATCTTTCATACTTTTTTCAGCTGGTGAAGCTTCAAAAAGGTCACCTTCTGGTTCACCAAGAAAAGAAAATGATGGAGAACATTCGCACCATAAGAAATCTTTGTTTTCCAAAATGAAGGATAAGGCGAAAAAACTGCAGCACAGTGTCAGCACCAAGAAGAGACATGATGAAGAAGGTGATGCAACCATGTCACCGTTTAGCAGATCCGAAGACCATGAAGTTAGAGAAGGTGGTTATGCGTCATTTTCACCACGTGACAAGTCGAAAGACCGTAAAATCAGAGAAGAAGGAGGAGAAGAAGAAGAAGATCCTGAATATCTTGGAGCCCCAAGTAAATCAAATTAAGCAAAGCTGCATAAGTAACAACCATCTTCTTTGGAATTGATTAAGACTGATCAATCTTCTTGTGTTATATTTCCAGTGTATGAATCAAAGAAGGCACCTGAAGAGTTAAAGGAGACCGCGAGGCAGCATCCCCGGGAAAATCCTGTGATCACTGAGACAAATGTCTTGTCTGTACTCCCAGCCAAACAGGACGCTGAACAAGAACAAAAAGATTGTACTGGTTCCAACACAGAACATCATCCTGTAATCTCTGAGAAGAATGTTTTATCTGATGTCAAGCAAGAGAAGCCTGCTGATTCTGACACAACAACAATAGTAACTGAGAAGACAAGGAAAGAGTGCACAAGCCAGCAGGAACCTATTAGTCCAAGCAAAACGGTAACAGAAACTGTAACAGAGAAGCTAGCACCTGCTTATGCTAAAGTCTCTGACGCAACTCAAGCTATAACTAAGAAGATTCAAGATATGGCTTTCCCAGAACCAACAGAGCCAGAAGAAGAAGTAAATGATGTTGCGGAAATCAACACTGCCGGAACTAACCAGCCCACTGGCTTCAATACTAAGGTACTATAAATTTTCATGTGTTTTTGCATTTTAGGTAAATGCATCAATCAATCATCTTTTGGTTGTAACAATGTGGAATCAGGTGTGGGACAAAGGGGTATCAATGAAGGAATACATATCCCAGAAGTTTGAACCTAGCGAAGACGATAGAGAACTATCTCGAGTGATATCTAAAGCTATCAGTCCTCGTAAAGGTTCTTCTCAGACTTCTAGTTTTGGTGCAGCCACAACCATTGTACCTGCTCCAAATTCAGCAGACAACAAAGCTCCCCTTTTAGCCAACACAAATGAAAGTGAGTTCCTCTTTTATTCCTCAACTATAAAAATTTGACAAACCTGCATTTGAAGTCTGATGCATTTATTCTGCTGCAGTTGTTGAAGAAGAAAATCATGGCAAGATACTACAACCAAACTAAAGAACAGAGAGTGTTTCTTTAATATGTGTATTGTTTATAAAAGCCTCTATGTAAGAAAGAGGCTTTCTATTCCAATTCACTTTTTTCCCCTATTAGTTATGTTATCATACCAAAACCTAGATACATTTTTTCTGAACTCTGAAGTCTGTTGTATACATAAGAGATTCTAATACATCTTTTTTTTGTTCTTTCCTTCTTGTAGTTGACTTCTGTAATAAGAAGAAAATATTGCATCTTCATAAAAATTTGAATATTTAATTCATCCAGGTGATCAAAATGATGAACCTGTTCAATGTTGCAATATAAATTGCAAATAATTGATAATGAAAATCTTCATTGGAGATTTTAAATGCCACTAGTATAATTAAATACCATTTTAAGAGATTAAGTACCATTAAAGAACAAGAAATGGACGGTCCTGGTACAACAGTTGACCTTCTCCTGAAAAGAAAGTGGTCTGCAACCAATTGGCCACAACAAAAACGGCTTGACAAAGTTGCAACAGACACAACAATGGAAACAGAGTACTAAAAGCTGCCTTGAAAATCTGCAAAAATCTGACATGTTTGCAGGTATATTTCTGAGAATGGGGGCAGCTTTAAGATCAATGTATGTGAACAGCAAGTATGAAGAAGTCCGAGAAGAATGGGAGGAAGATTACAGTCCTCAGAGGTTTTCTTACAAAGCTCTTTACAAAGCCACCAAAGGGTTCAAAGAGAGCGAGTTATTCGGTACAGAGGCTAATGGGACAGTTTACAAAGGAAAGCTCTCTTCTAATGCACAGATTGCTGTAAAGAGAGTTTCTTTAGATGCAGAACAAGATACCAAACACCTTGTTTCTCAGATTGTTGGTATTGGGAAGTTAAGGCACAAGAATCTTGTGCAGCTTTTAGGATACTGCAGAAGAAAAGGTGAATTACTCTTGGTCTATGATTATATGCCTTATGGAAATCTTGACGATTTCTTGTTTAATGAAGAAAGGCCTAACCTTAGTTGGTCTCAAAGGTTTCACATTATCAAAGGAGTGGCTTCAGCTCTTCTATATTTGCACGAACAGATCGTTCTCCACCGAGATGTAAAAGCCGCAAATGTACTCTTGGATGAGGATTTAAACGGGCGGCTAGATTTCGGTCTAGCTAGATTTGGTACAAACAGGAATCCAATGCTTGGAAGCGTAGGGTATGTGGCTCCAGAGCTTATAATAACAGGAATGCCGACAACCAAAGCCGATGTTTATTCATTCGGGGCATTACTACTTGAGTTTGCTTGTGGAAGAATGTTCATTGAGTATCCCGGGAAGCCTGAAGAGTTTAACCTGATCAGCTGGGTGTGTCAATGCTGGAAAAGAGGGAACTTAGTTGGCGCCCGAGACGCTAGATTGGAAGGAGACTACGTCTGCAAGGAGATAGAGATGGTACTAAAGCTTGGACTACTATGTGCACAGTACAATCCAGAGGACAGGCCTAGTATGTCCCAAGTGGTAAACTATCTTGAAGGAAATGATGTTTTGCCTGAGATGCCTCCAGACACTCCTGGGATCAGTATTCCAACACCGTACAACGAAGTTCTTGCGTAGCAGCACTTCGTCTAGTCCCCGGAAAGAACAGAACAGTCCACTTCTCTCAAGAACCTACAAAAATACGGTATAATCTTGGAAACATTTCTTTACAGTTTGTCCACATTCTTTATGTCACTATGTATACAATGAAAGATCAAATACAAAACACTATGGTCAGGAAACGCTTGTAATGTTATAAATTTATAATGGCATGAAAATATTCAACAAAAGTGTTACAATCATGTTCACAAGTAGAGTTTTCCTATAATTTCTAGTTAGCAGTTTTGTCATATTTTGTTTTAAGATATAAATAAATTTTTATATAATTCTTATTAGCAGCTTTTGATTTCTAGTACGAATCTTGAATCGTGGTACAACAATATCTAGCTTGTTGTCACTAATCCTTATGAACATAACCTAATGAAATACCTGTTAATCTTGATTGTTTCCATTATCTTCTAGAGATTGGTGTGGCTCTTTTTGATCTTTCACTATTACCACAGGCAAACATAAGATCTCTTAATTAATCAACACAGGCCCAGCGCAGAGGCCAAGCAACTGAACCCAGCGATTGGGGCCTCAAAATTTTAGGATCTTTTAAACTAAAAATTTGTTAAGTTTTGGATATGCTGCAAAAGGTATAAATTATTCTGTATGACCTTTTTTAAAAAATGATATGGGCTTTTAAAAACAAACTAATTATCTTCAACACTAAATTTTTGATTTAGTAAAAACAACTCTAAAATGCTGATTGAATATTAATAAAAAAAACTAACGCTACATGATACCTCTTATGCGTGTATGTGAGTCAATTTGCTTATTTTACAAGTGAAAAATCCTAGTTTTTTAGGTTAATTGTTAGTTTTGCTTTTGAATATATTGTTTTTTCCTTGCAAATTTATTTTAAAAAAGAAAGCTGATAATGATTCGTTAATAGTTTTTGTAGTATATGAAAAAGGCATACTTTTTGAAGTTTTGCGTAGGGCACTCGCAGATGTCGGACCGGCACTGAATCAACAACAACAAAAACAACAAAATATGTCAAGAATCTCACAGCAGATCTCTTAATTAATCTAGGGTTCTTCTGAATTCAATGTATTTTTTTCATAGGAAAATTGTGTCAGAAAATAATTGATTCGCGTTACAAAATAAAAGAAAAAATGACGAAATTATTCAGTACTGGAAATGATGCGATGATGAAACGTTATTATGACTTTTTTTAGGGAGACTTTACGCAGAGGTAAAAACAGAGCAAGTAATTTGCGAATCAGTAAATGTCTTTTTTTTGTCTCAAACAATAGAAAAAACACGTAACTAATGGCCCTCAATTTTCCAATAATAACGAAAAAACCATGTTGATTTTTTGATATGCGCGTGACAGACGCTTTGACTTTTGAGAGAGAATAAAAACGAACTGACAGACATTAAATGCTCAACATGTGAAGTGACTCTTACCAAACTAACAATAATTGTTTGTTTCTCGATTTAGAGCAATTTTAACACGCTACAAACATATATTACACGATTTTAATACTTATACACATGTAAACACATACATAGAGCGTTAAAAGTTATTATAGTGTTAAGCTATTAGATCTATGTATACATGTAAATATATACATATATACACATATATATAATAGATAGTTATTAACATTTATATACAAGTAAACACGTATATAGAACGTTGTTAACATTAATGTAAGCACGTATATAGAACGTTATTAACAAGTAAAATACATTTATATACAAGTAAATACGTACATAGAGCGTTATTAACATTAAAATACATGTAAGCACGTATATAGAACGTTATTAACATTTGTATACATATAAACACGTAGATAGAACGTTGTTAACATTTGTGTACATGCATGCACGCTACAAAGCCACCTATATTCGTCTAGGAAGAAACAAAAAAAAAACTTCGTCGGTTTACTGAGCGCGTGAGGCTAAATATGGAAAGAGGATGGGCTAATGTTAGAATTGTTTTAGACCCCGACAAGATTTTATCAAAAACTAATTTCATCCCAGATCTCTACTTCTAAGCTAATTATCTCTTTTTTTAATTAGGCCAAATAATTATGGGCCTAGTCTATTTACTTTTTCTATTATTGTCAACACGTAACATCGATAATTGATGAGGGATTACTATTTACGTCCAACATTGTTTCCCGTTTGAACCACCTGAAACGCTAAGTGACCAGAGCTCTGTTTTGTTTCTATTTTCATGACTTTGTGTGTTGTGTTGTATTGAATGTTTCTCTCTCCCTCTCTCATCATCTAATCTTGAATCTCCATTTCTTCTTCTTCTTCTCTCTCTTTTTCTCATCTGTTTTATATCTCTCTTACACTTAATCTTCTCACGGCCATGGAAGAGAACTCAAGTCAAAACGAGCTATTGGATACAGTTCAGAAGTTTTTCAGAGTTTACATACCAAATCAAACCGCAGATGACATGGTACGTTGCTTAAGATCTCTTAGAACAGAGCATTTTCGTTCTGTTTTTGCAAGATCTTGTCCTTTTTTTTCCTAGTTTTGGATGATATCTTAGAAGAATCTTGAAAATTTTAGCTTTAGTAGACATTTTTTTAGGTTTTAGGTTGTTGTTTTATGTGGCAAATCCGCCGGTAATATGATGTGTTTCTCTATTGTTTTGTACAGAATCTACCTTTGGTTTTGGACAAGATCTCAGGGAAGCCTCTTCCTCGGAAGGTGACTGTTAAAAGCGTGTCTTCCGGGAACATTTGGAGGATGGAAATGAAAGCAAACGGTGACACCGTGTTTCTCCGAGACGGGTGGAAGAGAATCGTCAAGGACGAGAATGTGACAGAGACAATTTTCTTGGAGCTTGAGTTCGATGGTTCTGGTGTATTCCACTTTTGTGTGTATGAGTATGGTTCAATGTGTAAAAGGATGAGATCTCCAATGGAAAAAGAAGTGATAAAAGTGGACAGTACTGAAGAAGAAATTGAAGAAGATGTGCTTGTGGATGATGAAGAGAGCACAAAAGGGCTTGAGGAGTCGCCAAGAAGAGGTATCAAAAACACTTTACATTTTCGATGTTTATAAGAGACTCAACTAATGTTTTTGTAAGTGTTCTGTTTCCTAATCATTGGATAGGTGGTACAAGTAGAAGACGTGAGAATTTGAAGACTGACAGTCATAAGTTTTACGAACATCTAGGCAACAAACTAAATCCGTCGTTTCCGGTTGATATGACTCAGAGTAGAACGGTAAAGAAAACGAAATGTGACAAAAAAAATAAATTCAAAATGGTTTTGTCATTCATTATGATTAGTCCATCAATTGGTTTTGATTTTGCAGCGCATACCGTCTTTACTTATAAAGGACTACAACTTGACATTTCCAAACATGGTTATCGTGCGTGACAAGATTGGCATATTGAAGAGGAGAATCGCGGTTTGGAAGAACAAATCCGTGTATCTAAATGGAATCAGTAGTATCATCCGAAGGAATCATGTGAAGCCAGGTGATGAAATGGTATTCGAACTAAAGATGGTCAATGGTTATCACGGTTTGGTTCACGAAATCAAGGTCCACATTATCAAAGCCTGATCATAGTTTTACATGTTGTTCTACTTCTATCTTAGAGAATGTTGATTGAAAGGTTAAGGTTGTTTATGTTGTTGTGTTGATCATGTTAGTTTTGTATCTGTTTTGTATGCCTTCTCTTTTGTTGTAAAACCTCTGGCCACATAAATGCATTTGGAAGAGAAGTCATCATTGGCTTCATGGTCGGTATAGCTTCAGGGAATCTGCAGATACAAACAAGAGAATGTAACTACAAGAATGATGCAGATACAACAAGACTTAAGTAAAGATTCAAGTGTACGTAGAAGATTTCTGATTTCTGTAGTCTCTGTGGAAAGATTTCAAGAATCAAATCCATTTGCTAGTTTAACTTTTCCGCATAGTCTAAAGGCAACATCTAAGTGAACAGCCTATAAACCATTTCAGTTTGCATTGTCTACGAGTTTCGATGTTTAAATAAGTCAATATAAAATGATATAAGTCTACAAAAAAATAAAATAAATCGATAATGCCCTTAAATTAATATGGATTTAAACATTTTATGAGTTTTTTATTATTAATTTTGCGTTAAGTATGAATTTAAGTTATATAATTTCAAATTAATTATTTTCAAAGTTAAATTACAACTTTAAATTGTAAAGTATTTTAAAATTAAAAATCTTTTATACTTTTTACTTCCAAATCCATTAAAATCCACGAATAAATCATTGAATGAATAACACGTGATTTCAAAAAATATATTAAAATTAATGATCCAAAACATATAATTTATATATATATATATATATATATATATATATATATATATTTCTATGTAAATTAAAATACATGTATGATTATAAGTGTCAACTTTTAATTTTAAGTGTTCTTTCTTTTTTGCAAGACGGTCAATCACATTCAAATTGCTTAACGAGACGCATGTATTTTGCATTATTGTCAATAACTTAGCAAATCAAGGACTATTGAATTGGTCTTTTCAACAAATCCATTGTTTTAAAATAGAATTAGCGGTCCTCCCTTGTGTAAAGGAATCGATTTCCACCTTTCACAATTCCAATGAATAACTGACTCCATTTTTCTATTTAAAGGCCTAAGACATAGAACATTTATGCAAAACAAATTGTTTAAATCAATTTATCTTCTTCTGATAAGGATTTTTCACCATCTACTATTTAATCAGAGATGAAAATCATTACATTGTTGTCCATCGTTTTCTCTTGACATCATTTCTAGTTCCAGTCAAAGTTTCTGGTGTCGGTAGACGGTAGTTGTGAAAGAGACCTTCGAAGTTCGAATATGTTATAGGTTATTTGATAGTTGATACTAGACAATGGAACCAGTTTAAAAAATGTTGTCATATTCCGAAGTTGCTCGAGAAACCATGTTATTGTATGGCTCGTAAAGACCCGGTGATATCTGGATATGCTACTATGATTCTTGATCAATGTCCTGATACGCCTGAACCCAAATGTTAAAAACATATAGGGGTGATTGGCAATGGACTTTCAAGACTTTAACTGCTTTTAAAGTTGTTTTTTTTTTTGCAATCAAGCTTTTAAGACTTTATAAATTTTTAAGTTTTAAAAATCTTTAAAGTCTCTATCCTACATTAACTCTTTCTTCTTTTCCAATTTCCAAACAAAAATTAAAGCCTCATAATGGAGACTTTTACTTCAAGAAAGAATAAAAAACCAAAACTTTTATTTTCTATCTTCAGCTTCTTGATGCATGTTAAAGATATACTCCCTCCGTTTCATAAAGAGTGTCGTTTTAAGGTTTTATTTTTGTTTCATAAAGAGTGTCGTTTTAGGTTTTCAATGCAAAATTTAATGATTTTTTATGTTTTATGACTATTAGTATTCTGCAGATTGTTTTACTATTGGGCAGATTATGTTTAGGTATATAGTTAATGATGTTTTTGTTTTGAAAAAACAAAAAATTTAATGTTTTCTTAATCTGTGTGCAAAACTCTAAAATGACACTCTTTGTGAAACAGAGGGAGTATATAGGAAAATAACATCAATATCGCAAATGTATGTTGAAAAGAGATAAAAGAAAAAGTCCAAGGCTCTGTTTAGAAAGTAATATATTTTGTAGGTGAAAATTAGTTTGCAAAAGAACAAAAGAGAAATTAGTAACACCCAATTCCAAATGTGATAAAAAAAGAAATCAACTAGTTTCAAGAAAAAATCCTTAAATAATTTTACTAGAAAATTGAGGGAAACAAAGTTTTATTTAAGAAAAATGTATAACGTTACTATCGGAAAAACATTTAATTAATAGCGTTACTTGAAAAATAACCCGTCAAACATTGATTGGAAAGCAGTAAGAGCCTCTAATAATGTACATATTTCTTTTCTTTTTTCTCTTGTACATGAATGAGGGATTAGTCCCAAGATGGAGTTGATATTGGTCCCAAGAAGAAGGCTGCTGCAAGAAAGAAAGAGCGATTGGTATATGTTTTTGCTTGTGTTCAAGTGTTTGTATCAAATGTTGATCACACATTTGATTGTTCTCTAGTGTAAGGAATGAGAGGCTGCTACATCCGAGGAAGTGAGGAAGAGCAACCATGTTCAACAGAAGTTAGATAACAACAAATGCAAGCCCAAAATAAAAAATTCAAAAACAGATCACACTTTAGGGAGAGAAATTTGAAACCAAGATGCTCAAAGTCTTTGAGTCATTAATAGGACGACAGAGTGAGTGGCGCCTAGAGACTAAAGCCAACTAATCATCGCCTAACAAAGCTCATAGGATAAAAGGTAATGATGTAAAGTACACACTACAGAAAGAAAGAGAAAGAAAAATTTGCAGAGTTTTTCCAAATGGCTAGAGTTACAGAATCACTCTGTTTTTGGATGACGATGCTTTCAGTACTTGTGGTCTCTTTGGTGCTAGCTCAAAATGGTCATAGATTTGTGCACTACGACTTCAGGAACGCTGATCTATACATAGATGGAACGGCAAGTACCGAAGATGGTCGACTGAGACTCACAGATAGTTCAAAAAGATCTACAGGGCATGCTTTCCACCAAAAACCCATACATTTCAGAAACATTTCCTCATCTTTTTCTACAGAGTTTGTTTTTGCGATCATTCCAAAACAAAGAGATAGCAACGGCCAAGGAATGGCTTTTGTTGTTTCTCCAACCATTGATCTAAGGTATGGCGCTTCAGGATCATATCTAGGGATATTCAATAAGACGAGTGATAATCAAACCAAAAACCATATTCTTGCTGTCGAGTTTGATACTAATCCAAGCTCTGAAGCTATAAATATCAATAGTATAGTATCCGTAAAATCTGAAAACGCCAGTTACTATGATGATACAACAAGGAGGAATATAACTCTGTTACTCGCTAGCAAACAAAGAATTCATGTCTGGATAGACTATGATGCTGAGAAGAGATTGCTAGTTGTAACTATCGCTCCACTAAACACGGCTAAACCCAGCTCCCCTCTCTTGTCATTACCCATAGACCTTTCTAAAATCTTCAAGGAGCAGATGTATTTCGGGTTCTCCGGTTCCACTGGTGTTATCAGAAGTCATCAGTATATCCTAGGATGGGCGTTGGCAATAGGCGAAAAAGCACAAAGCCTTGACATTTCTAAAATTTTGGATCTCCCTCAACCAGCACCCTCTTCACCTGCACTCACCAAAGCTCAAGTGATTACAATCTCTATCATCTCTGTTTTAGTATTTCTTATGCTACCAAGTGGGATCCTGTATCACTACTTTAGAAAGAAGTACGCAGAGGTTTTTGAGCAGTGGGAACAACTGTTGTAATTCTCACGATCTCTCTATATTTTACTCTTTCTTTCTCATTTGTGTTCACTTGTTCTAGAGAAAAAACAAGAACACATTTACTTTAATCTTCTACATTGATAATTGCTTGGATACTTTTCTTACAAGACACACACACATACATATAGTGGTTTTTTCTCCACTTGCTACACTACACTCACTTAGACTCGAGACCATACTTCTAGTCATCATTACCCTAAGACTAGAACCAAGCTTACAAGCAAAGAACTACTAAACCTTACACAACAACAACTCCACTCTACTCTAGCTAAAATCATAAGCAAACTCCAACAACTATTAGTTGGACAAGCTAACAACAACACTAACACATGTTTGGGCCTAACTAAACAATTAGCCCAATCCCTTTTATTATTACAAAACAACAAGTCCAACTTCTTCTACCTTGTTGACTTGTTCTCTTGTTGTCGTTGACCTCTTTCACGACAACTTCTCTTCTTCGCTAGCTTCTTCTCTTTGCTCTGTTCTTCTTCTTCTTCTCACTAAAGCTTTCTCCTTTGTTGCAGATTTAATCAAGAACTCAATCTCAACAACAACAATATAGCCCCCAAAGATTCTCGTTTAGGACCCTTTACAAAGCGACCAATGGTTTCAAGGGGGATCGGGTTATTGGAGCAGGAGGATTTGGCAAGGTTTATAAAGGAGATTTATCTGATGGTACTCAAGTTGCAGTGAAGAAATCTAGAATCGAAAATTAAGATCAAGGATTATAAAAGCACTTCTTTTATTAACTTTAGAACTAACTCAAACTAAAGCTCTCCTTAATCTCTCTCTCGAATCTCTTAAGGTTTACCACAAGCTTTGGCAACTCTTATATAGAAAATCACAAGACCTAATCCTAAACAAACTATGACTTGTTTTAGATAACTCCTAAAACTAATATCTATGGATAACTCCCAAAGATATGACATTATCTCTTAATTAAAACAACTAACTTATCGCCCAAGTTACTTCTTCTTCAAGCTTACACCAACATTCTCCCCTTTAAGCTTGAAGTCTTCTATTGACACATCATGAACTCCAATGAGATCTCTCATCTCTTTATGCTTAGTTCTTCCAAGTGCCTTGGTTAAAATATCTGCTCTTTGTTCTTCACCAGGAACATGATCCACCTCAATCTGACCATTCTCTACGCATTCACGTATAAAATGATACTTTCGATGAATATGCTTGCTTCTTCCATGAAATACCGGGTTCTTCGTAAGTGCAATAGCTGACTTGTTATCAACCCTTATAGTTACTTTGTCACACTCTACTCCAATGACTTCCGCAAACAGTTCTTGTAACCATATAGCTTGCTTGGCTGCCTCCGTAGCTGCCATGAACTCGGCTTCGCAAGAAGAGAGAGCTACCACTTGTTGCTTCTGAGAACACCATGTAATAGGACATTCATTGAGATAAAAGACGTGACCAGCGGTGCTCCTTCCATCATCAAGATCTACATTGTGACTGCTATCACTATAGCCCACTAAACCTGACTCGATTCCTTGCTTAAAATGTAGACCATGAGTTAAGGTTCCCCGAATGTATTTTAAAATCTGTCTCAATGCCGTTCCATGTGATTCTCTTGGTTCCTGTAAGTACCTACTCAAGATCCCAACGCAGAAAGAAAGATCAGGTCGTGTATGAAGTAGGTACCTAAGACATCCGATGTTCCTCCTATAATCTTTCTCATTGACTCGCTTCTCTTCTAGTGCCTTAGAAAGTTCAAGACCTGAAGTCATTGGTGTATGAACCGCGTTACACTCACTCATCCCAGCTTCTTCAAGTATCTTCTTTGCATATCTTTCTTGCCTTAACACAATCCCATCATCTCCTTGAAACACTTCAATTCCGAGATAGTAGGTGAGTTTTCCCAAGTCGCTCATCTCAAACTTTCCCGCCATTCCTTTCTTGAAATCAAGTATCACATCCAAGCTTGATCCCGTGACTAGTAAGTCGTCAACATAGACAGCTACTATGAGAAGGTTCTCCTTTTCTTTCTTTCTGTAAAGCGAAGGCTCTTTAGAACATTTTTCAAAGCTTAATTCTCTGAGAATTTTGTTTAGCTTAGTGTTCCATGCCCGAGGAGCTTGTCTTAGTCCATAGAGAGCCTTATGTAGCTTGTAAACTTTTCTTTCACTTCCTTTAGTCACAAAACCTTCAGGTTGACTTACATACACATCTTCTTTCAATTCTCCATGGAGGAATGCAGTTTTAACATCTAAATGGTGCACTTCCCATCCGTTTGAAGCTGCTAACGCTATGATGAAACGTATTGTCTCAATTCTTGCTACCGGAGCAAATACTTCTTCGAAATCAATCCCATGCCTTTGCACATACCCGTTTGCCACAAGTCTTGCCTTATGTTTGTTTATGCTTCCGTCGGAGTTACGTTTTAGTTTAAAAACCCACTTCAAGCCAATTGGTTTACAACCAATGGGAAGATCAACAAGACTCCATGTTTTGTTTTTTTCTATTGACATGATCTCTTCTTCACACGCATTCCTCCACTCTTGTAACTTATTTGCTTCTGTGAAGTCACTTGGTTCCTCGTTGGTCATAAGCAAAAGATGTTCTCCTTCGATTTCTGCCATTAACACATAGTCACTAAGATAACTCGGCTTTGTGACTTGTCTTCCTGATTTTCTCAATAAAGGTACCATCGAGGTTTGCACTGTCGGGGTCTGCTCTGTTTCAACACTTTCAGACTCCTTATCTGCTGCATCTTCACCTTCTTCGTCATAACCATTGTCATCGTCTCTGTTCACTCTGTTTTCCTCTGTTTCTTGAATGCTCTCATCACTAATCCCGTGATTTCCAAAGTCTCCTAAATTGAGAGTGAAAGTTCCTGATTCTTGGCTAGATTCTTCTGTATTACTCCACTTCCAGCCTCTGTTTTCGTTAAAAACGACGTCCCTGCTCACTGTGATTTTTCGAGTTGTCGGATCCAAGAGGCGATATGCCTTTGAACCGGGTTCAGTCCCAAGATATATAAGAGCTTTTGACCTGTCATCAAGTTTTTTCAGATGTGGTCCATCTATCTTAGCATAGCTCATACATCCGAAAACTCTCATGTGTTCTACATTCGGCTTCTTGTTTTTAAACAATTCATACGGTGTTTGATTTGTCAAGGCTCTTGTCCCTACTCTGTTTATGATATAAGTTGAATGTCTCACAGCTTCTCCCCAAAGATAATTAGGCATGTTCATGTGTTTAAGTAAACTTCTAGTCATTTCCATGAGAGTCCTATTTCTTCTCTCAACTACTCCGTTTTGCTGCGGAGTGTATGGAGCCGTTAGATGCCTATTGATGCCTTCTCTCACACAAAACTCTTGAAACTCACGAGACATGAACTCTCCTCCTCTGTCGGTTCTAAGTGTCTTGATTTTAGCTCCACTCTCTTGTTCAACCAGCTTCTTGAATCCTTTGAATTTGTCAAATGCCTCACTTTTCTCCTTTAGCAATATTGACCACATGTAACGAGAGTGATCATCTATTAGAACGAATACATATCTCTTCTTGGCAGCTGTAGAAGGTGATATCGGTCCGCAGAGATCACCATGGATGAGTTCTAATACTTGTGATGCTCGATAAGAGGTTGAACTTGGAAATGTTTGCCTTGTTTGTTTTCCTAGTAAACAAGATGCACACGCTTCTTTTTCTTTTGGTACACTGTGAATTCCTGTGACTAATTCTTTTGCAACCATCGACTTTATAGTTTCAAGATTGATGTGTCCAAGTCTAGCATGCCATAGTGTTGAATCGCTAGACTCCACAAGCTGCAAACAATCCGTTTCTTCCACTTCCAGGTTCACTTTGTAGAGTCTGTTTCTTGATCTTGTTGCCTTGACTAGCAAATTTCCATCTCTGTCATGTAAGGTTAAGTAATCATCTCTCATTCTAACATCGCAACCTGCTTCAGTGGCTTGCCCTAAGCTTATGATGTTACTTTTGAGGTCAGGAATGTAGTATACATCAGCTAATATCCTTCTTTCTCCGGTTTTGCTTACAAACAAGATTGATCCCTTACCTTTTATGTCAATTCGTGAGTCGTCCCCAAATCGCACCTTTCCTGTGACCATCTCATTCATTTTACAGAACCAAGCTCGATGTCCTGTCATATGGTTACTGGCGCCATTGTCAAGATACCAAGCTTTGTCGGAACACGTCTCAAAAACTCTTGGCATCACATTCCTCTCATTCAAGTATACTACCTCATGCATCATAAGAGATTCGGCTTCTTGAGTGTCTTCTTCTTCCTTTTCTTGAAACTTGATTAACTTGAGAAGTCGATCAGGACAATTTGAGGCATAGTGCCCTGTTTTATCACATCGATAACATGTTACCTTAGACTTATCTCTCTGTTGATAGCCCTGTTGATACCCGTAATCTCTGTTTTGATATCCAAACCTTCCACGACCTCTTCCAAGGCGACCACGACCTCGTCCTCTTCCTCCATCTTGTGATTCTGAGTTCACAAACATGAGCTTACTCTGATCTTCTTGTGAATCTTCTTCTTCATCACAGACTCGATCTTCGTAAGTTTTAAGCCTTCCTACAATGTCTTCAAAGGTTATGTTCTTAAGATCTAGAACTTGTTCTAGAGTTGCAGTTATATGGATGTATTTCTTCCTAGGCAAACTCTTAAGAAACTTCTTAACAACCTTTGTCTCTTCAATGTTTTCCCCTAAGGATGCTGCTTTTGTAGAAATCTCCGAGATTCTCCCTGCAAAGTCGTCGATTGTGTCACTTTCTTTCATCTTCAGCCTATCGAACTCATTCATAAGCGTTTGTAACCTAGCTTCTTTCACTCGATCAGCTCCAAGGTTTCTGGCTTTGATGGCGTCCCAGACACCTTTTGCGGTTTCATGTTCTCCAACTTGTAGGATCATCGACTCTGGTACAGATTGGAACAATAAGGCACGGGCCACATCGTTCTTCTCTAAGTCAGCGGAACCGGGATCGATTGTTTCCCACGCCTTATGGACTCGGAGAGTTGCCTTCATCCTCATGGTCCAAACTGTGTAGTTGGAATTTGTTAACATCGGACATTGTATGGATGAGGATACTCCCTCCTTTGGTTTGTCACCCGTCGTGGCCAATTCACTCATATCTCTAACGATCTTTGTTCTTAATCACGTTTTGAGAAACAAAGTTTATAGGCTCTGATACCAAATCTAGAATCGAAAATTAAGATCAAGGATTATAAAAGCACTTCTTTTATTAACTTTAGAACTAACTCAAACTAAAGCTCTCCTTAATCTCTCTCTCGAATCTCTTAAGGTTTACCACAAGCTTTGGCAACTCTTATATAGAAAATCACAAGACCTAATCCTAAACAAACTATGACTTGTTTTAGATAACTCCTAAAACTAATATCTATGGATAACTCCCAAAGATATGACATTATCTCTTAATTAAAACAACTAACTTATCGCCCAAGTTACTTCTTCTTCAAGCTTACACCAACAAGAAAGTCTCCCATGGTTCACAACAAGGGTTACAAGAGTATATTTCAGAAATTGCTACAATGACAAGACTAGGGCACATGAACCTTGTTCAACTCCGTGGGTACTGCAGGAGGAAAGGAGAGCTCATTGGGCATATGCCCAATGGGAACCTCTCTGAGTACTTGCTCAAAGGTGATGGTCTTAGTTGGTTACAACGACTTCATATAATAAAAGGAGTTGCTTCTGCTCTGTGTTATCTACATGAAGGCTGGGGACAAGTTGTGCTGCACAGAGATATAAAAGCAAGTAACGTTCTTTTAGATGCCAATCTGAATGCAAAGCTAGGAGATTTTGGGCTTGCTAGATTCCACGATCGTGGCATGGCTCTTGAAACCAGACGTGTGATAGGAACCACTGGTTACATGGCTCCAGAGCTAATGATAATGGGAGTGGCCACTACTTGGACTGATGTCTATGCATTTGGAGCTTTAATGCTTGAGGTGATTTGTGGGAGGAAGCCAGTCGACCCAAACAGACCCAAACACCTGAAATATATATTACCTATTTGGTGTTTCTGTTCGATGATATTGTCTGATTTATATTTTGTGTTTCAAATGTTGTTAAGAGACTACTGAACTTGTTTGGAAAAAAAAATGAGTTTCACATAAATCTGGTCTCTTTGGCCTAGAAATGAAATTACGCGAAAATATTGTGGCAAAGCTGAAACTCTTTAATATGTGGGCCCCGCACGATCAAGATTCTGTGGCGAAAAGTTCAGACCAAGCCACATCAAGATATGTTAATGACGTGGCATGCTCTTATTGGCTATGAATCTGTTCTGGATAACAAAAGCATCATCTGTGAAAACACACAAACAACGAAAGTCTTTTTTGCACTCGCCATGGTGTCTCATCTTCAATGTATGGCA
The DNA here is from genome assembly GCF_000004255.2 of Arabidopsis lyrata subsp. lyrata. Lineage (NCBI taxonomy): Eukaryota > Viridiplantae > Streptophyta > Magnoliopsida > Brassicales > Brassicaceae > Arabidopsis > Arabidopsis lyrata. Next base: position 12,820,231 of record NW_003302551.1, read on the forward strand.
TCCACATTGTTTACTTGAGGTACAAGCAAAACATCTAAGTTCGTCGACCTCCTCTTAATGGCTTCAAGTTCAACTTCATTCCCGTTAACCATCGCGCCACCACAGGGTGTCAGGTTTAACCGAAGAAAACCACGGTTAACCGTGTGGGCTAAGCAAACGGCTTTTCAACTCGGGAAACCGAAGGGTGATGATGACTCGGAGGGAAAACCAAAAGGGAAGAACCCGTTTCAGTTCGACTTCGGAAAGTTACCGGACATCAAGTCACTGATACCAGTTGTGACGAATCCTTCTACCGGTTTAGTGTTTGGCAATAACAGAAAGAAAGATCCTGGTACGATTTTTGTGGCCGGTGCTACAGGACAAGCTGGTATACGTATAGCTCAAACGCTCTTGCAACGAGGATTCAGCGTTCGAGCCGGTGTTCCTGACCTTGGAGCTGCCCAAGACCTCGCTCGTGTCGCGGCTACTTACAAGGTCCGGTTTTGTTTTAAGTCCTTCGATTCATAATCTGTCCATTTTCTAAACGCGATAAAGATGATCTTGAATTTTGGTCGCAATCGCACTTTAGATTAAGGACAACGATTACAAATTACACCATTGATTTAGCGATTTAGCGATACAAACGCAGTCTGATTTTGAAATTTGTATTGACTTCGCATGTAATTCGGTTTGCCTTATTCAATTTTCTGTTTTCGAAAATAATTCACAAAAACATGCGATGCGAATTTGTGGCGTTTAGCGTTTTGATTTATCGTTTGACGATCAGCTTTTCGACAGATTTTATCAAATGATGAAGTCAAGAGGCTAAACGCAGTTCAATCCCCCTTCCAAGACGCAGAATCAATCGCAAAAGCGATTGGAAACGCGACTAAAGTTGTTGTGACGGTTGGGGCGACAGAAAATGGTCCTGACGCCCAAGTCTCGACCTCAGACGCTCTGCTCGTGGTCCAAGCGGCTGAGCTCGCTGGTGTAAGCCATGTGGCGATCGTTTATGACGGGAGCATCAGCGGATCCACGTACAACGTGCTAGACGGGATTACTTCGTTTTTCGGCAACCTTTTCGCAAAATCTCAGCCATTGACTATCTCTGACCTCATCGAGAAAGTAGCTCAAACGGACGTGGCGTACACGCTCATAAAGACGAGTTTGGTGGAGGATTTCTCGCCGGAGAAAGCTTATAACGTCGTCGTTTCAGCTGAAGGAAGTAACAGCGGCAGTGGCAGTAGTTCGTCCGAGGCCTACAAAGTAATGTAATGTATGCGATAAAAAGGGATTATTATCATACATTACATTGAAACGAAATCATTTGGTTATGAATTGGTTTTGATTAATGGTTTTATTAACTTTTTTGGTGTTCTGTTTTGTTACCAGGTCCCGAAGTTGAAGATTGCATCGCTGGTAGCAGACATTTTTGCGAACACGGCCGTGGCAGAAAATAAGGTAAAGTATAGTACAAGTAACTTACTAGTCAAGTTTGTGATTGTTCATCATACAAACGCAGACACTAGGGCAAGAATTATTGCCGTTGAATTAACTTTTATATGTGTTTGCGCTCAAAAGCATTAGCTTTGTTTTGTGTGTCCTTTTGCAGGTGGTGGAAGTTTCTACAGATCCATCAGCACCGTCGCGGCCAGTGAACGAGCTTTTCAGGTAAATGAGTTTCGGATTTAAACACGTTCTCGATATAAAGTCTGTAGCTTAGATTAATGTTTGTGTTAACTTCTTTTAATGAAATATTATCTATGAATCTATGATAGTGTAATCCCGGAAGATGGGAGGAGAAAAGTGTACGCAGCTGCGATTGCAAGGGCAAGAGCAGAGGAAGAAGCTAAAGTTGCAGCTGAGAAAGCCCGAGAGGCAGCAGAAGCAGCGAAAGAGTTTGAGAAACAAATGCAAAAGCTATCTGAGAAAGAAGCAGAAGCTGCTAGCTTAGCTGAGGATGCGCAGCAGAAAGCTGACGCCGTGGGAATCACAGTGGACGGTCTATTTAACAAGGCGAAAGATATCGGCTCAGGTCTCTCCTGGAATAAACTCGGTTCTCAGTTCGCAACCGCGGTTCAAAACGCTTCAGAGACGCCTAAAGTACAGGTTGCTACGGTCAGAGGACAAGCTAAAGCGAGAAACTTGCCACCCAAGAAAGCAGTGGTGAAACAGAGACCATCATCTCCATTTGCATCCAAACCGAAGGAAGAACGTCAGAAGAAGCCAGAGAAAGAGGTGAGGAAAGTGTTTGGAGGACTGTTTAAGCAAGAGACCATTTATGTCGACGACGACTGAAAACGCCATAAACTATGTCGTTTCAGAGCTCCGTACAGTTTCCTTTTTTTGTTTCCTTCTGTTTCAAGTTAAATTTCTGTAATCATATGATAAAATTATATATAAAAAAACCATTGTTCGTTCTCTCTTTAAATCAATTAAATTCTGATTACAAATTCAAAAAAATATAAATTTGAAGCAAATCACATTCGAATGTATAGTAATCCCTAATACATAATCCAAACTAAAACAAAGAAGATCAAAAACCGCCTTTGAGATAAACCATGAAGAGACAGAAAAAGATGATAACAAGAATCCAAATCCCATCAGCTTGATCATTAATATCATGTCGAATTTGTTCAGCGTTGTTGTTTAAGACCATCATAGCCATTAGGGCTAAGATTATGACGAAAATCGATCCAGTTCCTATGCCGCTTGGTCTGGTATCAATCTTCTTTGAAACATTATTGTTCCCGCCGCTAGAATAGCTTACCAAAACCCAAAAAACTGCAGCAAACGCCAGAATTACGATCGCAGCCATTGGCATCTTTAATCTCTCTTTCTTGTGTTTGTGTTTTTAGACAGAAACTGAATACTCTTGTGCTTTCTTTTATAATGCATGTTTAATCTAATTTATGTCAAATTGTCAATTCGTTAATTTCCATTTTTTTTTTCTAGTTTTCTTTTTTCTATAATTTTTTCTCTTTTTCCATTTTCTTGTTAGAGGTGTATGTGATTTTCCCCTTTTTTTTATGATTTAAAAAAATGGGAATATTGAGTGCGTAAGAAAAAAAAAACAATTTCTGTTTCGAATTTGAGTGCACAGAGAAAGTGAAACTTTTTTTTGTTTATTGAAAAACAATATGATAGTAACAATGATACCAACAAATTTCGTTTGCATATATTACAGAATTTTCTAAGCCTAACCTGTTTCTCCCTTATTTCTTTGGCTTGTCTTTGGTTATTATACACACAAGCAAATGTATAAGTCCCCACAAGTATTACCAGTAATCTCCACAAGAACACACTCCATTCTTGAACCGATGAAACCGGTTCACATCTCTAACTAGAATCTCCTTCTCCATAAACTTTGAGATGAACTTTGTAAACAAGTGACAGTCCTCGCACAAACGCAAGTTCTTTGTGATTCTGATTGGTTCTCCTTTTGATGTATTTATCAGCCCAAACGCCAATGCCAGTTTTTCACTGTGTCCCAACACTATCCTCTCTTTTTCTTCTGTTTCAAGCTCATACAGAACTCCTTTGGTCTGTGGTATGTACCCTTTCTCCTTCATATCTTCGGCTAACTTAACCAAGAAAGCATGAATCTGTTCCATAAGAGGGTTAAACTCATCCATCGAGACAAATGAGTACATTTTTCTCCTCACTTCCATCCAGCATCGACCAGGCAGCTTCTGCAGTCCCCGGTGTTCGAGAAGCTTCTTCACTCTCTTAACCTCATCCCACATCTGAGCTTCCGCGTAAATGTCTGCCAACAACACATAATTTCCTGCATTTTTTGGTTCAAGTGCAAAGAGCCTTCTACTCGCCCGCTCTGCAAGCTCAACATTACCATGAATTCTACAAGACCCGAGAAGGGAACCCCAAACCTTAGGCCCCGGTTCAGTCCTCATGTCCTGTACCATCTTTGCTGCCTCGTCTAACCTATTCGCCCGACCTAACAGATCAACCATACAAGCATAATGCTCGACTTGTGGTTTTATCCCATGGTCTCTCCACATTGATTCAAACAATCTTTTTCCTTCTTCAACAAGTCCCTCGTGGCTGCAAGCCCCCAAAACGCTGACAAATGTTACGGGAGTTGGAGAAGCCCCATTGGCGAGCATCTCTTCAAATATCTGAATTGCTTTCCTTCCATACCCGTGAACGCCATAGCTTGATATCAAGGAATTCCAGGATACAACATCCCGGTCATGCATCCGATCAAAAACTCTTTGTCCCACATCGAGCTTACCGCATCTACCATACATTGTCACAAGAGCACTGATCACCGGTAATATGGAGTCAAGCCCCCGTCTGAGTATGTACCCATGAATCAATCTCCCTTGCTCTAAAGCCGCAAGCGAAGCACAAGCTTGAAGCACACTCACCATAGTCACAGAATTCGGAGATGAATCTTTGGTTTCTGTCATCATTTCACGGAAAGTCCTCAGAGCTTCAAAAGCTTTCCCGTTCTTTGCATAGCAGGCAATCATAGCGCTCCAAGAAACAACGTTCCTCACCGGCATTCCATTAAACACATAGCTGGCATAATCCACACAGCCAAATCGAGCATACATGTCCACCAACGTAGTCATGATGTAAACATGAGAATTATAACCTCGTCGAGTAAGATGTGCATGAATCTCTTTCCCTTTCGTCAGATGATCCGCCGTGCATTCCGATGCAACACAAGCCTTGAGAACGTAAGTGTATGTGAACCTATCTGACTCAACTCCAATCCTATTCATCTTCCAATACAAACCCAACACTTCTTCTCCATGACCCGCTAACGTAAGCGCTCGAAACAAAGCGTTCCAGACATATATAGTTCTCTTACGCGTTTTATCGAACACCTTCCGTGCATAATCCACAGAACCCAAATCCGAATACATACCAATAAGCTTCGTAGCCAAAAAAGGATCTTGATCAGACCCATTATCCAAAATATGTCGATGAACTCGTAGACCATCAGAAAGAGAGCTCCGATGACCGCAACAGAGAATCAGAAGCTCGTAAGTCTGTTGACTCGGGCTAGATTCTTGAGACAAGACGCGAAGCGCTTGTTTAAGTTTACCCTCTTTGCACAATGATTGAATTAGCTGATTATTAGAGATTTTAGCTCCGGCGCCGGAAGAAATCGAAAGATTGTTTAAAGCAACGGAACACAACGGTGGCTTCAGAGGAGAGCGAGGTAAGAAGTTAACTGTGTAATAATTTGGTTGTATTACTTGAGGAGGGTGAGATAGAAACATTTTCCGGTGATTAAGCTTTAACCGATGTGTTTCCCGGAAAATTCCCAAAGAAAAACATAAAAATTCGCGGCTTTTATATCAAATCTGGTTTTTGGATCGACGATAAAGAGAGGGGCTTTACTTGCCGATGCCACTAGTTTCTCTGCTACTTCCGTGGTTGGTTTACACGTGCCAATCACGTGGTAAGTTAATGGGCCATTTGGATTAGGCCCATATTTGGATAGTTTTAATTGAATTGGGCTGATCTCAGTTTACTTAGCTACTATCGTCTTTTGCGCCGGGAATAATTGTCTTCCACGGCGGCCACCGGAGAGCCACCAGTGTCCAGTGGTAGTGTATGATGATGGAAATGTGCAGTTTCTATCATTGTAAACGACATCTACTATACTAGTAAAGAACCCTCTGTTTTAAGTGTTCTTGGATTATAAGAATTCATGAATGGAAGTATCCTTCAGTGTATGTTAGATACATATATAACTAGATCCGGACCCGCACGTACGTGCGGGGTTTTGTTAACATCCGATTTTTTTAATATAAAACTTATGTTATATAGGTTTTGAATGTGTGTGTATCAATTTGAAATTGGTATGACTATTAAAAATAGATTTTATGTTACATATTACATGATTGAATATATTGGTATGGTGTACAAATCTAATCGATCGATAAAAAATGTATTTGCGTATAGTTTGTATAAAAAAATAGTTGGGTTTTGGGAAAATAAGTTTGGCATATATTTATAATATAAGATTGTATTATATAATATAAAAAAATGTAGTATCATATTTTAACAAACTTAAGAATAATTATCCAAATTACATAAATAAAAAAGATCTACTAAATAATATGTAGGTTTCATAATATTCATTGATCATTAAAAAAAAAGAGAAAAAAAAAAACATCATTGATCGTTCTTTGATAGTTTTTTTTTTCCGTCGTTTTGATAGTTTCTATGAAGAAGAAGCTTAACTTAAAATACAACTCATAAAAGGCCTATTAACTAAACATAAACCATTATTTGATAAAGCCCACACAGAGTCCATACTACCTTCTCGATCTTATCACCCACCTTCTTCCTCCTCCATCTCTTCCACTACTCCTCACCGTTTCAAATCTGCCACCACACTTACCTCTACTGCTGCCGCCGTCTTAGGAATCTCCTCCTCCGATGTGTATCGAGATCTGATGTATTCATGATAGGAATCAGTCTCCAAGTAAAGCTCTCGCATCATCTCTTTGTTATCTCTTCTTTCCGGCGATTCTCACTCAGAAGACGACCACGTAACCCTGATCTCATCTCATGCGGATTCTGATAGTCTTGCGGTATCTTTCTTTCTTCAGGCGTTTCGAATTTTTGACCCACTGCTTCGTCTTGTCGTCCTCTCGCGCATGTACAATATTCGGAGGTCTCTCCCTAATTCTTTTGTTTCAAAAAAGCGAGGTAAATTGTCTTTCAATAATTTCTTCTACTCTGAAACATGTGTTGTGTTCTTTATAAATCTATATAATTGAAAACACATGTCTAAAATTGAAGCTGTTAGACTCTAATTCTCAATAGTTATGTCGTTAATTGCCTTGGCGTTTAACTGAAATTGATGGAGTAAGAAAATCATGTTCAACGCTGCAAAAGTACTTTGTGACAAAAAATTATTTAATTCTTTGAATTCTTTTTATTTTAAAAAGTTTTCATAAGATCTTATTGTAATTGTTGAGATTAAATAAGAACTTAAGTAATAATATTCAGATTGTTCATACTTTATATATTGTATAATAGATTTTAAACTTTGAAGATTTTGTAGTGATTCCTGCTATCTTGGTGTTTGCAAGGTACAAAGATGGTCTTTGAGAGCATCGCTGAATAGATTTGCAGAGTTGAATTTATAAAAACGTTTGAAGACTAACCTAATAAGCAATTAGAGGCACCTGGTGAGTTTAATGACTTCACCTAAACAATTTTAAAATGATTTCGTCCTTGCTTCTTGTGTCATTCTGCATAGTTCTTGGGTTTAGTAGTTTTCATACACATATTAATATTTACTCTCTGTCGGCAATCTAATATAAAACCATAACATATCTTAACTCTAAATGACTAAATGACTAATTTAAAAATTGAAATAAATAACACAATGTCACAAAAAGATACCTATTAGTTTTAAATACCTATGCATTTGATTCCCGAGTCCGAAAATATATAGCCAAAGTTGCCATCTACATAAACAAAGCACACAAAATTAATAAGACACAAACAACACCTTAAAACTCATTTAACATTCTGATCTTGTGAAAATTTTCAAATAATTCTTTGTTTCTTCATATCATTGGCTCTTCTACCAGACTTCTGAATTACCAAACCCAATGAATGTTAAATAAAAACTTTGTTTTGCCCTAGTATGTTAAAATCAAAGTACTAAATAAAAGATGAAACGTACTAATATTATGTATTTAGGTCAAGCATCAATTGCAAGTAACATAAACAGATGGAGGAGGCTATCACATTTGGTCATAAGAGCTATTTCAGAAATCTATGGGCAGAAGGTTAGTGAGATCACAATTTATACGCTTTTTTATTATCTTTGTAGAACCTACTGTTATTGAGCCGAATTGTGTATACTTCATATAGAAAACTTTCTTTTGCCCTAGTATGTTAAAATCAAAGTACTAAATAAGAGATGCCTACTACTAAAAACTAAAAATCCTGCTATTGTTTGATATACATTAATTACCTTTATTGCTTCTGTATATGAAAGGGTTAACTTCATATGGCTTAAGAAAATGGTAAACTTTAGAAAAACCAAAACTAAGTTGTTTTAAATATAAGGTTTGAGATTCTGGAAAAAAGGAAAACACTTTGAAATGAAAAACGGAGTAGCAAAAGAAAACAAAAAGTTGAAAGATTGGTGAGTAATGAAAATGGTAGTAGACTTTAATAATTATAGGAAAAGAAGGTCGGCTAAATATTTAAAACATCTTAAACCCATATGAATGGTTTGATGTCAGCAAGAGTGATGATGCTAAGATTTGCAGCCATTTTATTAAAAGGAATAGAAACAACAAAGTTTTCGTAGAGAAAGGTTAGTTTGTATCCTCAATGGCATTAGGCATCTATATTTATAGGGAAAAGGGTCGGCTAGATTGTTTGAGGGTTTATGGAATCAGATCTAAATAATATATTTGTGAATCCGTTATTTGTACCATGGTTTAAGGTATATAATTGATTATTTAGGTTTTTTTCCAATATGAATTTGCGAATTCAGTGTTTTTAGGTATAGATGCTCGATTTGTTAGGATCATAATATTTAGTTATTGTTAGATATGGTATATATAATAACTTATATCGTTTTAAAAGAGATTTATTTTTATTTATTAATCTAAATTTATTGGATTTGTTTGTTATAGAAATCTCTTTAAATGATAACAAACAGATTTGGTTATGGCATTAATTTCAGGATATATTGTACAACATTCCAGAAGCATTGATTGCCAAAGATTTGCGGAAATTATTTCATCAGATACGCGGATCAAACGGATCCTAAAGTTCATGCCTTACCAAGATCCGCGTCTTTTACCGCATGAATATGGATTTAGATCCGACCCAATAACCCAGGATCCGCGTGTCTACATGCCAGCAAATTTACCATTTTACCCTTGGACGAATTTTTAAGTATACTCTTAGATTGGATTAATTGTAATGGCAATCTTTTGTAATTTTTTACCCTTTATAAGGTTTATTATTAGGGAATACTTCTCAATTAATAGTATAGATGTATAAATTGTACATACACTAGGGATATTGACATGTGAAAACGTAGAGAATGAGAAAAAAGTAGAGCAAATTTTGGGTAAAAGAAAGATAATAACTGTAAAAGATAGAATCCAATTCGAAACCAAAACCTTTATTATGATAGTAGATAAACAAAACAATAATGTAAACAAGAGTAAAACTCTCCCAAGAGAACTATCCCTCGGTCTAACCCGATAAAATCCTCCAACGCTCTCAATTGCTTAGATAGGTTTCACAAACAAAACCTACCCTTATTTATAATAAGACGTAAAGTAAAATACTCTAGGAAAAGTTATTAAGAAAATGGAAAGAAATATTTTAGTCACTTACTGCAATTGATTAAGAAAGAAATACCCAAATGCAGTACTAATAATACGATGATTCCCAAGGATTTTTATAACAATCATTAGAACAAAAGTAAACATCAACACCATCCTCGGAGGCTTCAAGAATGCAAGGGAGTTTGCATCTAGTGTGACACCTGGAGCAAAATGATCTATAAGTCGAAGTGTTCGGTACCACTTTGTATGAGCCTACTACCGGTACCATTTTGTATGAGTTTACTTCCGCTGACAATGGTCCTGGCATATGATATGAGAAGTCTCCCACAACGCAAGAAACATGCAAAGTGACCCCACAAGCATCGCATGTATAGAACCATGTCTTTGCATCTACCCTTTTTTCACATACGTCACACCAGTATTCACCATCCACATTATTTTCACCATAAGACAAGAAAAGAGGATGATCATCGTACCTTTGCTTCATCACTTTCTTTGGTAAAGTTGCGCACCTAAAATCCAACCTAAATTCACACTCTTCACAACATAACAAATGCCTTCTTGTTATGTGACATACGTCGCACTTCGACTTCGCATCCGCCAAAAAGGTGTAGAACTTGTAGTATAAAGGATGTGGATGACTTTCATGAACAAATGGTTCAAATATCGAACCACATCGTACATCCATAACTTCAGTACGCGAATTATACGCAATATGCAAATTATACGAAAAACCAGTGAAATGTTGGAGACAAAGACTACAGTGTTTTCTTTGGCGTGAAGAGTCCTTGCTATCGTCTGTTTGTAGAGAGAAGGGTATGTTGCACAAAACATGCCTTTTCTTCCGAGGCATATTAGCACATGTTTGATGTAAAATGAAACCGCATTGCGTGCTCACATCTATAGAACGGATCAGTATTGATTTGGGAGACGCATGCTTTACAAAGCTTGCTTTCGTGGAGAATCATACCATCCTTGTTGAGTATTAAATCATGATCATGACTCATGTGCTTTATTGTGTTCTCGTCAATCACCTCGAATGGCGCAATTTCTTCTTCTTCGGGTGTTCCTTCTAGTTCTACCATGTCCCATACATCTTTTCTAGTTGCACATAATGAATGAACAACATAACTAGAACATTTCGAGCAAGAATAAGCCCCGTAGAACCCATCCACTGTTTTACGACAAACTCCGCATTTCCAGTTCCCATGTCCGAGATGAGAAATGTAAGAGATGCGATGATCATGGCGGTTGATGTTTATGATGCGGGGTAAGTCGATACAATCTCGATGAATCATGAAATTGCATTGAAGACAGAAATACGGGCTTCGGTCACCTCGGGTCCCACAAGCATTGCAAGTAAAATCAAGAAGTCTTGGAATGAGATGAAGTTGATGCTCGTGGGTCTTGGGAGTAACAACAACAAGTGGTGGTGGGTTTCCATGACAAGACATACATATGCTGAAGTTACAAACTTCACAATGATAAAGCTCATATTTTTGGTGTAGTTGTAACTCTTCAAGTTGATCTTGAAACTGTCTTCCGCAAAGAAGGCATCTATGGTCGGCGTAACTCGGGGGCCCACTTTTGATATATTTGAGAGGGTGTTTGAGATGAGAGTTGTGGTGTGCATCTGTGGTGAAAAAGAGCTCAAGGCAAGTCGAATGAATGTAGAGATTACACCGATGACATTCATAATAAGGAGCTTTATCTCCAATGCCGATAATGTAGTTACACCCTTTGCAATTGCCAGGTTCTGCAAGCCATGCTGTTTGGGAAGGTGAAAGAGGATGTTCATGCACCTTGTAATTCTCAATAGTAGAGAGTTGTGGCTGAAGTGAGAGTGGTGGGATCTTTGCACAAACCAAATGCATACCAAAGTCACATATTGAACAAAAATAACCAACTCCCACCGGCCGTTCACACAAATGACAACGACCACGTCTTTGGCCAAGCTTAAGTAGATGCTTGGGATGGGCATGGTGGCTGATCTCGGGTTTGGACTCAGCGCACTCCTTATGGAACACCGCATAACATGCCAACTCATTGCAACGGTAGCCTCCATAAAAGTAACCTTTAAGCGAGCAACCATCACAACGGTCGTAATAAAAGCGATCAAAGGGTAACAGAGGATGGTCATGAACCCGTAGCACCACTTTTTCCATGCTGGATTCACTTCCAAATCAAACCCCAATCTCTCTTCTCTAGTGGTTATCAAAGAAAATGGATTTTTTGCTTTCACAATTCACATTCATAACTAAAGGAAAATAGTTAATAGATATATCCATATATTATAAATTATCACTAGGCCACTTGAAAAAGATTTTTCTACCGATGACAACTGAGAGACAGCTAAGTCTTACCATGTCCTCGATACTTTCCGAGTTTAATTCATTAACAATACTTAGTATATACTTTTATTAAATCATTGGATCCTAATTATACGGTACTCTGTCCAACCACTACTCTAATCTTTATATTAAAATGTATACTATTTGAATTATCTTCCACTTGTGCGGATCCTATGTTAGTGAGAACTGAGAAGCTGTTATTTTTGGCCTTTATTAAATTATAATATCCTTCTACAAGTTTGATCTTGAAAACGGCAAAACCATCGGTCTGTTGCTATGATGAAGCTGCTTTGGTGGTGAGTTTGGAGACAACATAAGAGAAAAACGCTGCTTGCTTGCATAACAAGCAACCCCCGATAGCACAAAAAAGGCTACGCTAAAATAGTATATAAACACATATCTTATTCACCACATTTGGTTGAAACCCTAAATACTGGAAGAACACACTTAAACCGGAGAAGAATCAGGACCATTCATCATCAAAGTCTGAAAGATTTTAGATGGAACAAAGAAACCAGCTTGGTGAACTTCTCGTTGTCTCTCCTGCAGGTTCTCCATTAGGACAAAGCCCTTAAAAAAAAACCATCTACGACTGTTGCTAATTAGTGTTTAAAGAACCCTCTGTTTACTAAGAATCCATGAACATAAGCGTCTTGTACTGTGATTCTGATACATACATATATAGGTAGACCAAGTCCAGCAAGGGTTTTTAGTGGGTTTCTATGTTGAGTTTTTAAGATAAAATGGGCCCAGATGAAAGAAAAACAGAACAATCCATTTAGGATCGTTCCTAAAATTGGGTTTTTCGCGACCCAATAGAAACTCATACGTGGCTTCATTTTATTGGGTAAATGTTTTGACTAAACCAAAAAAAAAAACACAGACGCGTTATAATTTTTTTTTTTTCTCTCTCGTTTCTTCGTGTTCACCGACAGAGACTCCAAAGTCGATTGGAATTGTCGACGCCGATCTAGTGATTCGTTCATGAAATCATGGCAGATCATCAACCTAAACGACTGATTCAACCACGGGATGATGATCGAGCTGGAACCCAAAAGCTAGTTACAGCTCGAATTCAATAAGCGAAAACCCAGAGATAGAAGAATCCTCAAAACACGTTCCAAAATCGAATCGAAGAAATCAACGGTAAACCCTAAAATTCCTTTGAATTACCTTTTGGTATCGTCGGACTGAGAAAGAGAGAATCAATAGAGAGAAAGAGAGAGGTGTGGAGGAGAGATATTTTTGACTTTTGTTCCTTCTTTCTTTCGTCCTCTTATCAAAACAGATTGCGTCCCGTTTTTATCAATCTTTCGTTTGATAGGATTATTCAAAATCGTATCTCTTCTTCTTCGAATCGATTTGATTTTATGAGCTTTTAAATTGAATTTTGAAAGAGATTATGATCTGATTGCATTGGTATGTGTATTGAATTACGAATTCTGGAAATTTTTAGTTCGTGTACTAAGCTTGAGCTGCATATGTTGTTATTAGCTTGTTCTTAGTTTTCTATATGTTTGCTTGATTCTTAGTGAAGTCTTATTGTTGTTTCTATATTAACATAAAAATTTCAGATATTTATGTGTTTGTTCATTTGTACCATTCACTACTCCTTTATTTTGTATGAATGAATGTACACCACATAATAAGAATCCGAACACTACTCCTTTATTGTTCTATATATAATCCGTTGAACACTACTCTTTCTACACAATTATACACTACTTCAATATTTCTATCAACTCTCTTTATCACAATAATAAACACTCTTCTCTTCTTTCTATTTCTATAATTTTGCTAAAATGGCAGGTTCTTCTTCAAACTATAATCTCGATGATAAGTTTGATCAATGTATTGATCAAGCATTAGAGAGTTATGGTAATCGTCAACGAGTCCCGCCAAGGAAGAAAAGAGCATATATCGAAAGAAATCGTGAAGAAGGTCACATCCAATTAGTGAACGACTATTTTACAGAAAATCCAACATATCCTCCCCATATATTCCGACGCCGGTTTAGAATGAACAAACCGTTGTTCATGCGTATTGTTGAGAGATTGTCCAATGAAGTCCCATACTTTAAACAAAGAAGAGATGCTACCGGAAGATTCGGTTTTTCGGCACTACAGAAGTCTACAGCAGCAATTCGTATGCTCGCATATGGTATTGCGGCTGATGCGGTTGATGAATACCTCCGAATTGGTGAAAACACGTCGTTGTTATGTTTGGAACATTTTGCAGAAGGAATCATAAATTTGTTCGGGGATGAGTATCTAAGAAGACCCACACGAGATGATCTTATACGACTACTCCATATTGGAGAGCAACGTAGATTTTCCGGGATGATAGGAAGCATCGACTGTATGCATTGGGAGTGGAAAAATTGTCCCACCGCTTGGAAAGGACAATATACACGTGGATCAGGAAAACCAACAATCGTTTTAGAGGCCGTTGCTTCCCAAGATCTCTGGATATGGCACGCATTTTTTGGACCTCCAGGTACCTTAAACGATATCAATATTCTTGATCGCTCACCAGTTTTTGATGATATATTACAAGGTCGAGCTCCGAAAGTGAAATACGTAGTCAACGGGAAAGACTATAATTTGGTTTACTACCTCACAGATGGAATTTATCCTAGATGGGCTACATTTATCCCATCAATTTCAATTCCACAAGGTGATAAAGCTTCTTTATTTGCTACAACTCAAGAAGCTTATCGTAAAGATGTTGAGCGTGCTTTCGGAGTTTTGCAAGCTCGGTTTGCCATTGTCAAACATCCAGCTCTTTTTCATGATAAGGTGAAAATTGGAAATATTATGCGAGCATGTATAATACTTCACAATATGATAGTAGAGGACGAACGAGATGGATACACTCAGTTTGATGTATCTGAATTCGTACATCAGAATCAGTCATCTCTTCACAACTGGATTTCGCCTATGCTAGAGATATACCTTCAAATCTCGGTAATATGATGGCCACTAGAGCCCGAGTTCGTGATCGGATTAAACATGAAGAATTGAAAGCTGATTTAGTTGAACATGTATGGCAACATTATTACCAGAATCAATCTTAAAATATAATCGTTATTTTTTCCGCTTTTTTATTATGTTTTTTTTCTTCTTCTTTTTATATCATATATGTTTAAAATTTTATAATTCCTAATAATAATCATGTTTGTTCAAATAAAAATATTAACAAAATTTTTTTAAAAATTTATTTTATTTTTTAGAAACCCATTTAAGGATTCCACCAATGGACCATAAATTTTTCAAAAACTCTACAAAATCTCTAAACTACAAAACTATCAAAATTTATTAATAAAAAATACATAGAAACCTTACTTAGAAACTAATCACTGTGGTTGCTCTTATATACACTAGAGGATTTGTATCTACTCTGACATGTGAGAGAACAGAGAAGGAGAAGATCAAACAGAGCCAAACTTTTTTTTTTCTTTTAAATTTTTTAACCAAGTGTTCTTGGTCTAGTGGTTGCCACTTGTGGAGGAGTTGCCCTGTTGGTCTAGGCCAGAGATCGATTCCCCGCAAGCGCGCAATTGCTAGATCTCCACTTGGCCACATGTATATGGGTCTTTGCTTTCGGCCCATTTGCATACCCGGAGAGAGAGTCTATCTGTGGGCTGCACCTCCCCCATAGGTCTGGGATTCCCCTGAGTAATCAAAAAAAAAAAAAAAAAAAAAACAAAGCAAAAATTAGTATAGCCTAATTAATATGTATATTTGCAATTGCATTACTATGTGTATACGTTCCATTCGTTTTGCCTAGTATAGCGTAACCATTCGACACCATATACTCTTGATAAAAAGTTTTCAAAGTGATAATGGCTCTCTATAATACTTTATTATAAGTTTCATTTTCTAATATTTCTCTGTTTATATATTAACGGTCAGACTCAATTTTATATGTTGATTATTAACAATGGATCTATTAATTAAAGTGGAAGATAATTTAAACAACCATGATAATTTCAATTTAAAGTGTTGATTCCGTAATGCATGGTGATCTGAATATTTAAATGACGACAATATAGAGAGAGTATGCAATGAATCGAACTTTAAAAGCATCGCTAGTGTGGGGTGATTTAAATATATTATCTTTTTGGGACTTTAGTTTATACTTACTTAAGCATGGTTTTTCATTAAATTTTGAGCTAAGATTTTCTTAAGAACACTATAACCCCCGTTAATGGTGGTCTTAATAGTAGTACATCTTTTGAGAACAAAAAAAAAAATATACTTTAGAACAACTAGCCAGACTCCCGTTAACCACAAGAAGAGGGTTAGGACTTGGTTCGGAAGTGAAGCTACCAGTTCACAACCATCCTTTGATACCTTTTACTCGCTTCCATCATGGCCTTTGTACAGGGTGTTGGTCTGATTCTAATGGTTACATTTATGGAGGCTACATTTGCAATGAGTTAGGTTGTGATTCTGTGTTCCACAAAGAGTGTGCCGAGTCCGCAGCGGAGATAAACCACCATTCCCACCCCAATCATCCTCTCAAACTTTTCTTGGCTTACAAACCATTTGATTGCTCTTTGTGTGGAGATTCACCGAGAGTTGGTTATTCTTGTTCAAGTTGTGACTTCAAGTTAGATTTGAGCTGTGCAAGGCAACCACCCCCACCCCAACCGGAAGCTCCTGAAGATTTGATGGTGCACGAACATCCACTTATATTGTCCAATCGAAGAGAGGTTGAGTTAACTTTGCTTAAGAGCAATTGTAAGGTATGCGAGGCGTCATTTTTCAACAGTAGGCAAATCTATCATTGTCATCAATGCGATTTTCTATTTCATAAGGAACGTGTCAAGCTTTTTCCGGAAGCATACCACACTTGTCATCCCAAACATCCGCTCAAGTTCCTCACATGTGGAACACCTGGTTACGCCGAACAGAAATGCCTTCTTTGCGGGAAAGAGTTTGAAGAACAACTTCACCACTGTGACGTTTGTAACTTCAGTATTTGCAAGAGGTGTGCGAGAAACCCACCACCACTTGGTGTTGTAAGCCGGAAAACCCATGAGCATACACTTCACCTTGTTCCAAGAGTTGTCGATTTTACTTGCAATGCTTGTGGAACGCAAGGGGACCGAAGCCCTTATTTTTGTCTTCAGTGCAATTTCATGATTCATAGAGATTGTATTGATTTACCACGGGTCATCAACATCAACCATCATGATCATCGAATCTCTTACACTAGTTATCTTGGACATGGGAGCTGGACATGTGGGGTTTGTCGTAAAAAGGTTGATGGGTTCTATGGCGCTTATTTTTGCTCAAAATGTCCTAGTTATGCTGTCCATTCAAGATGTGCAACGAGGTACGACGTATGGGACAAGATAGAACTGGAAGGGACACCCGAAGATATAGAAGATATTGCGCCTTTTATAGTGATTGATGATTACACGATAAAGCATTTTAGCCATGGTCATAACTTGAAACTCAATAAAGATGGTAGCATTCTCCAAGAAGACAGACTATGTGAAGCATGCGTCTTTCAAATCTACAATAATCCATATTATAGCTGCGAGCAATGTGATTTCGTTTTACACGAAACATGCGCTAACATGTCTCGAAAGAAACGGCATGTCTCGAACAACATACCATTCACACTAGAGACGGACAGTAGCAGAGACTCACCTCGCCAACAAAATCAATGTACTATATGCAACAAGTATTTCACTGGTTTCAGGTACACATCTACTTATCTAACTCTAGATGTTTGGTGTGGTTCATTTTCTGAACCCTTTTTCCACAAAAGCCATCCGCATCCTTTATATTACAAATACGAAAGACATAGGAGTCCAGATGCAAATGGTGAACACCAATCTTGCCATATGTTGTGTTGTGATGAATGTCCCTTTACTATGGACTTCAAGTGTGCATTTCTGCCGACAAAGGTTATGAAGCATAGGTACGACGATCATCCACTCATCCTATCATACGGTGAAGACAATGTAGATGCATCATATTGGTGCAATGTATGTGAAACAAAACTAGATCCAAAGGAGTGGTCCTATACATGCGATGATTGTGGAGTCAATTTGCATGTCTCGTGTGTTGTAGGAGACTTCTCGTATCATATGCCAGGACACATAGCTTCAAGAGAAAGCTCATATGGAGTAGTGGTAGCCAACATTTCTATTTGTAGACCTCATTGCTTCAAGTGTCGCTCTCGATGCTTCTTCCCTTTCATTCTTAAATTTTCCAGGCCCAAAGTTGATGTTTACTTTTGTACTCTTCGTTGTTATTCAGACTATTTTGGATTCCCTAGATATCTCTAGAGAATGTTGTTGGTTGGTGATTTGTGGTTTAATAATATTGCTTCAGCATCATTGTTTAAAATGGGGCAGATAAAAACAAAACAGAGCCGTTAGAGAAAACCACAGCTACAATTACAAATACTGCTAATTAGTTACTAGAGAACCCTCTGTTTTAATAAGAATCATGAACTGAAGCGTCAAGCAGTGTGATTCTGATACATACATATAAAGTATATATACACTTAGAGGATTTGTATCTCTGAGATGTGAAAGAACAGAGAAGAAGAAAACAGAGCAAAAATTGGGTTGAAGAAACAAGATCACATTTAAAAGAAGTGGCAGAGATGATAACCATGTAAATATATATGTTGTTGCCTTTGCAACTTTGGAGACTACTCTTGGACGTTCAGAATTATCCGCCACCAACATCCGTTTTCGCCTTTTCTCCTTCCTATCTTTCCGTAAGATTTGAATCAGGGTTAAGAAGGACTGCAAAGGCATATGAAAGAATTCCTCTGTAAGTTAATAAATTTGTGGACTTTTAAGAGCTTTTCAGACGAGTAATGACGCTTTCAAAGACAGAAAGCTCAAGAAAAATGAAACATGGAAACTGCTACGCAAAACTTAAAAAACTCGCTGTACAGCAAATGAGCCGCTATCATAATCCAAAGTTAAGAAACATGAGATTCGATGAAAGCTAGTCATGGACTTATTATGAGATGCAAGAACTTTAACTACAATATAGCAGATGAAACTGATATAGCTAGCTGAGATTCTGAAACAAAGAGGAAGTTCAACGGTTTTGAGAAATACTCAAATCTATACCTCTTTCTATTCAAAAGAACCGCGACCTGCGATCCACAGGCTTAAGAATTTGGAAAGAGCACATTAAACTTTCGTCCACACTCATTAATGCACCCGCATTGTCAAATTCACCACAGTAGTTTGGAGCAGAAAACATAGTCACAAGCTGTCTATCAGCAAAGAACTCATACCCATCCTCCACAACCTGTGGGAACATTATAGGTTCTTAAGCACAGATTCGATTTCCCAAACCAAAAAAAAAAAAACTAGAGGAAACATTTAAACAATGTACTAACCTGGTGGGCACGACAGACTAAATCCATATCATTTTTTATTAGAAACTCAGCAACTTTGTCAGCGCCAAAAGTGTAGGAGACACCACGATCATTCATCCCCCAGCCTTTGATGTCTTTACTAGGATCAGACCAAAGAAGGTCACAGAGCAAACCAGAGTCTGGAACATCAATTGGACGCTCTATGTTCTTAATCTGTTCCACATTGATCAAATCAGGAGATAGTCCACCATGCATACAAAGGATCTTTTCGTCTATGACAGCAGCCACAGGGAGACAGTTAAAAGTGTCTGTAAATACTTTCCAGAGCTTCACATTGAACCTTCGTTTACATTCGTCATAGAATCCGTAGATTCTGTTAATAGATGCACACTCATGGTTTCCTCTTAAAAGAAAAAAGTTTTCAGGGTATTTGATCTTGTAAGCTAGCAGAAGACAAATAGTCTCCAAACTCTGCTTCCCACGGTCAACATAATCTCCTAAGAATAAGTAGTTTGCTGCAGGAGGGAAACCTCCATACTCGAACAGCCTCAATAAATCTGAGTATTGACCATGAATATCACCTGAAACGATACAAAGAAAAAAGCTACACATCAACCTAGGAATTCACCGGAATCATCACAAAAGATATTTCAGTTGAAGATAAACGAAGATAGCAGCAAGAGAATTTGCTAATATCGAAGCAATGCGTTTTTGTCGAGAAATATCAAAAATGAACTTGCTTTCTCTCACAAAACCACGCAAACCTCCAAGATTCCGAGACTATCAATTGCCTAGAGACAAATGTTACAATCAACCTATGAATCGACAGGAACCAAAATCAACCTACATCTCTCTCTCTCTTCTCTATTCTACATTCCCACATAACTTCAATTCTATTGGTTCCTATTCCCACAAAGCTAAACTCATCTCCTCCAAGAAAAATGCAAACTTTTTCATTAAAAACTAAATAAGAGAAGGCAAGATGATACTACACAATCATGAAAATTCTCAGATCCCAAAGCGAACAAACAGAGAAAAAAAAAGCTGATATATCGAGACAGAAGTTAAATACCGCAGATCTTAACAGGGGCAGCGAGCTCAAGAAGACAAGGCTGTTGAAGAAATATCTCTCTGGAGACAAAACAAAGCTGTCGGATCTCAGAATCGTTGAGCATAGCTTGTTTGGTCCCAGCTTTAGGGTTTCTGTAATCAAGTAAACGTCGAATGATGTCGTCGAGAACAGCAGGGTCCATGCTTCCCTGCCCTTGTTGCGCCATTCCCTCACTTACCCACCTTCCAAGTTTCAATCTTTCGGATAGAATTCGATCGCCAATAAAAGAAAAAAAAATCAAAATATAAAATTTCAAAATCTGAAACGAAAAAGTTGTCGCCTTTGTAAAATTTCTCTTCCAAATTTATGATTTGTTTCTCTTGACAAGTAATTTCTCTGATGGGTGCTTTTACGGAAGATGATTTGGCAATCTCTGGGTTTTCTTCTCCATTGGACAGAGAACCAAAAATGCTATTGCTTCTTTTCTTATCGTTATTTTTTCTTTTTTTTATCGACGTCGATTTTTGTTGTTATTAATTTATTATTAGCACAAACGACATTCATTTTTTTTTTGTAAAATTATTTATAATAACGACTTTAATTTATACCGCTATTATTGATAACACACATAACGGTATAATAGCGTTTTCTAATACGATTATGCAAGATTTTAATCTGTCAAAAAAATTTACATGATAATAAGGTAATAACCAATATGCATGATTTGCATTTTAACCTAAGAAAATACAAACAAAAACTTATTATGCAGATAAATAAATATATAGTTGCTTTTTTTATTATTAATATTTTATTCTACGAATTTTATTCTACAAATTTTGATTATGCAATTTTCATTATACGACTTATGTCATTAGTGTATATACGATGTTACCAATTAGAGCTTCTATCTTTTTCAGTCTATACCTCCATCAATGTGTATATTTATTAAAAGTTAAGTAATAAGTTCTCAATAGAGACATGTGTTTTATAAAGTACGGTACGGTTCTAATAGTAACGAAAATATATACAGTTTATAAAACGCATATCTTCATAAAGTGCGGTACGATACAGTGGTTTTACAAAGATAATGTATAACATGCATTTATTAATATTTGCATATATAATAACTTAATAAAATAAAAACTACTAAAATTTGAATAAAGGTAAAATAACAAATCCTATAATCAGTTCAAATTTTTACCAATCATACTTATAATTATATTAACACAATACTAATTTACAAAAAAATACCTTGCGGCATAGCGCAAATTTTTATTTAGTCTTATACAAATAATATTAGCAAACAACATTGGGATAGTGTCATGGTCGACTTGTAAGTTTCAATGAAAAAATCCATAAAGAAAATCTCATTATACATTAATTACTAAATTTCTTGTTGATATTATAAACTTCAAGAAAAAATAAATAATAAGAGTTATTGTAAAAAAGTAACTATCCAAAATCATAGCTGTCAAGTATGCAATTTTTATAAATTTTTTGAAATAATACAATCTGATAGTATTAAATGAATTTATTTTTCTAAATATTGTAATAGATTTTATTATGTTTTAGAATACTTTTTTTTAAATGGCTAAGAAGTAAGATCGTTATAATCAATTTAATCTACACAGTTGGTGACAGGTGTGAAATTTTAGAAACATAACATATAACTTTTTTTTTTGAACAAAAACATATGCTAACTTAGAAAATATATTCATATACTACTACAAAAAAATAGAGAAATATATCCATATAATTGACTTTATTTAAAAGATGAAGACAAAGCACCTTTTTTTGTTAAAGGGTTTGAAGACAAAAGCACACTGCTTTGACCGACCGAGAACTATATATAAACATATGGGTAGATCTCTAGTCTTCAAACATTTTATTTTCTAAAAACCTTTTTTTTATATTCCTAAATTTGTTAAGAGTTTAATAAAATAGTGATTTGCCTTGATATGGATCCGAATAAAATGTTAGAGAAAGTTCTAACAGACTCCGATCTTTGCCACGGAGCTAAGTTATATTTACCAAAAAAGCAGATAGAGAAGATATTAAGTACTATAGAAAATTTTGCGATGCCTCCAAGTGGTTTTCAAGTGGAACTTTTAGACAACAACAAGAGTTACTCGGTAACAATAAAAAAAGACAGTCGTAGATATTATATGTGTTCTGGGTGGACTGAGATCAGAGAAGCAAGAAATCTCAAAACAGGCGATAAAATTAGATTGTATTTACAAGATACCAAATTCATTTTTACTTTTAACTATGCATTGAGTCTTTAACTTTTTTTTAAAAAAAAAGTGTTATCTCCCATTATTCTATTTTAATATATCTATTATAATATTTTGTTGTAAATGTGATCTAAATTCTAAACTATGGGTATGTGAGTATTTTAAGTTTGGACTAGATACAAGTCATTTACTTATTTAATTTATATTTTGTTAAGAATTAATTGTCTGGAAACCAAAAAAAAAATAACAAAATTTTACAATATGGCACATTCACAAAGTGATTACATAAATAAGTATTTTTTGCTTTACAAATGACGATTCTACCTTCATGTATCCTAGCAAAGATATGTATTCCTCTCCACATAAACTTCTCAATTGGTGGTTTGAAATCCCAAACACACATGTAAACCCTAAATCAAATCGATTCTAATTGGATTAAGCAAATAAGAAAAGAGACTACAACTATAGAAACATACATATAACACGAAAAAAACCCTGCAAAAGGACCTAATAGAGAGGAAGAGGAAATATCTAAATTTTAATCCCAAAATAGAGCCACAACTATCGATTCAACCCTCGCGAACTACAACCAAAACTAAAACTAGGAAGAATGAAAAACCAAACGAGTACAAATGATCCCTGTGTATCTCAACCCAATATGTTTGAACATATATTTTCTCAAATTGATTTTTATTAATTTAATTTTATAACAAAATATATATATATATATATATATATATATTAATTTTTATGTTATTTTGCACATTAGAAATCACCAAGAATTTTGGAACTTAAGGGGGTGTTATTGGTTTATTGAATTGTAAATTCATATAGGATTTGAAAATCTTTATTAATTATGAAATCAAGACATATGGATTTTAAAATAACATGTGTTTACACATGAATTTGAATCCTTCTATTTTTCTCTTTCAAATCCATTCAAATCCATTTAAAACATAATTTGGATTCTCAAATCCAAAAACAAATGACGAAACGAATAATATAGGATTTTAAGTAGTATTTATAAATCATAGAATCAATAACACATGATTTTAGTTAAGATTTTAAAATCAATGATTGAATAACAAATAATTTTTGTTTGGATTTCCAATTCTTTATAAATCTATGAACCAATAAGAAATTATAGTAAAAAATAATTTAGACCTGAAAGCCTTTTGGTTTGTGTCCAAAATAAAAAAAAAAAACTCACACGTTGACAATGTAAATTTCCATGATTTCATGATATACTTTCATGCATGCAATTGGTTAGTTTTGCTTCTTCTTTTTTGTCGGGAATGACGTTTTTTTCTTGGTTTCTCCATCACTTCTTGTCTCTGTCTCCGTCTCCATGTATCGTCGTCACTTTCTCTATTTTACTTGAAAATAATACCATTCTTTCAAAAATCTTTTAATTTGGTCGGTTCAAAACAACTAGAAATCATGGCCACTGTTTATTCATCTGAACTAAATTGGGGTACAATTCTATTAGTATTTGATAATAAAGCAGTTCAATTGCATTTTAAATTGTGTTAATTGAAGAAGAAAAATTAGTTTCTCAACAATTCTCTTTGGTAATACTAAAATTAATGTTCAGAAAGAAATCATAATTTTTCTAATATAAAATGATGATAGAAACCTGATTAATTAAGACAACTGAAAAATCTATATTGGTAGAAGCCTCTCAGTGTAACATAAGAGATGAATCAATGATTTGATTAAACCAAGCCAAGACCAACCGGAATAAACCGGAGATGTAAAAATACTTTATAAACCAGAAATGAAGAGAAACACGCCAACGGCAAGAAGAAGAGAAAGCAAGCACCAGAAGATTCTAAATATACTACTAACAAGCTTTAAACTGAACACAAACCCCAACCAAAGAGCATAAAAACAGAGTATTCTACATAGTCTTGCATAGTTACGTTTCATCAGCCAAAACTCGTAAAGAAGAGAAGCCAGTGAAGACAAAAGTTTGAATCTTTGAAGAAGGAACAAACGAAATAAACAGTTTACCTTTCGTTTAGGAAGAGCAACATGCTCTTTTCGCGCCTCCAGATGTGTCATCAACGTTAATCGTAGTTCCTTGCCCAGGAATTGCGGAATTAGCTGCTGCTGCTTCTTGTGCAGCCAGTGCCTTTTTGCTTATGATATGGTAGATCTCTCCTAAGATGGTCTGAAACGCTTTCTCGACGTTTGTTGCTTCAAGAGCAGATGTCTCCAGGAAAGAGAGACCTTCCTTCTCAGCCAAACTCTGACCATCTTCCTCAGCAACGGATCTCAAGTGGTTCAGATCTGATTTGTTCCCAGCCATCATGATCACAATGTTGGAATCTGCATGGTCTCTCAGCTCGCGCAGCCACCTTAAGACATTGTCAAAGGTCTGTCTCTTGGTGATGTCGTAGACAAGAAGTGCACCCACTGCGCCTCTGTAATAAGCGCTTGTGATCGCCCTGTACCGCTCCTGACCTGCAGTGTCCCAGATCTGGGCCTTAATTGTCTTTCCTTCAACCTGTGTATCCATCATACATTCACAGTAACTACCAGTTAGGTCTCAAGAATTGAAGCATTCCCCAGATTTATAAACAAGATTGCTAATGTTTCAACAATCAAAAGTTAAGAACATATATCTTCTCCAGTTGTTAAAACCATCCTAGTTACATTATTAACCATCAACAATTATAGCGCATCATTTTGCATTCAACTACATAAGTATATCATAGAATTCCCTTCGTCAAAATTTTAATGGGTTTGACTTTAAGAAAGTATAAAGGTGGACAAGGTCAAGGAATGACAAATGATCAGGAGATGCAATGAATTATTGAGACAAGCTGTGAGAATCTTCTTATTTTTTTCAATTGGCCTTCACGACCATCCATTTATAGTCTTAAAATTAGAAAAGCATCTGTCATAACTCATAGCCAGCACATCTAAGATTCTCTCTTGAACAAAAAATCTTAAGAACACAAAAAAACGAAATCAATACACTTCAGTAGCTGAGAAAAAAAATACCGCCATATACTCTCGAAACAGACTATTCTTCAATCTTAAGAAACCAACAGAATCAAAAAACTTAAGACCTATCACTTATTTGCTACCCAAATCAGGCCAAATCGAAAACACTAAAGAAGATGCAACTTAAAGAAACAAAACAGACTAAAGCCCAAATCAGGCCAAATCGAAACACTAAAGAAGATGCAACTTTTAAAGAAACAAAACAGACTAAAGCTCTAGAGCCATCACTTGAAATTAGCTATTGAATACCTGAATTCTACACTACACTAATAGGGTCAAGAAGCTACAAGCAAACCAAAACATAATTGAAGACAGTAAATCTCTACATAGCAAAGAAAGTAGAAACCTTCATGGATTATAGCTAAAAGATAAACCAGAATCAGAAACAAGCTAATAAGAAGAAAAAACCTATCCCAAAATCACAGCTTTAAGCTTCTTAACATATATACCAAACCTAAGTCACCATCTCTTCATATTTCTCTGATTCCAAAAGCAAATACTCTGAATTTTACACCTACGCAAGTAGAGAAACAGAGAAAAATTCGAAACTCACCTGAGTAGTTCTGGTGGCGAATTCAACACCAATAGTGGATTTAGATTCCAAGCAAAACTCATTCCTGGTGAATCTCGACAAGATATTCGATTTCCCAACACCAGAATCACCAATCAACACAATCTTAAACAAATAATCATATTCTTGATCTACTCTATGCGTCATTTTTCTCCTTCACTCTCCGATCTCGCAATCAAACCTACACATTAAAAAAACACAAACTTTATCAGTTTTCTCCAAAATCAAACCCAGATCCAACGAAATTAAGACGAACCCACAAGTAATTCAGAAGACGAAAAACGATTCGTGTACCTTGATGGCGGATGAATCGAGAAAAAAAAATCGAATTTTTCAGATCTATAAAGGACGAAACTTTGATTAAAAGAGGCTTTAAATGTTTGTTCTCTACCCAAATTAATGGAGGAAAAATGGAAAATTTCTTGTTTAATTTGTTGGGCTTCGTCTTCTTCTTCGAGAGAGAAAGAGGAGAGGAGCAATAAAGTGAATATACGGTGTATCTATACGTATCTCTGTGTCAGGGAATAGAAAAACGACGTCGTGTTTAAGAAAAAGACAAAGCTTCAGTTATCGTGATGATGTGGCAATTAATGATTCGTTAGCAGGCTGGCAAAAAGTAAGAGCATGTTCCAAAGGGTATTATTGGAAATGTATTTTTGAGCTTTATAATTGCGTTAAGAGCAAAAATGATTGTTATTGTGATTGTGGCAATGATCATAAGCCACGTCGATTGAATATGAAAATGTCGAATAACACAACTTCAATAGAAGAAGAAAAGAATGATAAGTGGTGTTGATGAATTGAGTCAATTGACCAATCGATAATGTGGTGGTTCCGGTGGCGATGTAACAATGTTATGTGGTGGTTCCGGTGGACGTATTATCCAAATGTGGCCTATACTATAATTTCTTTTTGTGTGGCTTTGGGCATTTGCCCTTTTTGCCAATGGGTTGTCACGGCTCTGATCCCAAGGTAGATAGATTCGATGGAAGAGGTCATGTGGCGGCTTAAAAGGCAATATGCTACAAGTCTAGTGGATAATACGTCGGAGATTGTGGTGGTAATAGCTACAGAGGAGGAGACTATATGTCTTGGGGTGTGACACATACTCACACAGAATTCGAATCTGATGAAGATGAGGACAATTAACGCTAAATTTACGTCATACTTTTTTCAACGTAACGTACTAACGTTATTTTGTTATAAATGTCTAATAGGTGTATTAGCTAGTCACTAGACATTCGTCAATCGTCACGTGTGATTTTGTGCCCTCTAATAATAATAAATCAAGTTCAGTTTCGTGTTACCGTAAAATATATGCTATTATTTCCTCCCATAACGTTAATTTCAAAAAGAGCAATACTTGGGTTCACCCCTAAGGGTGAATCCTTTTATTCACTCATTTTATTTTAACCAATCACAATTCGTCACATAATAAAAAAAAATTCAATTAATTATTAAATCTAATCCCAAACCATTCTTTTATATATACCCAAACCGATAAATAATCTCGTTTAATTACAAAATCTAAACCCTAATTCTCCTTTGTAAACCCAAACCGACATTTAAACTCGTTTAATTGTAAAAAAACTAAACCCTAATCATATTTTCTAAACCCAAACCGACATTTAACCTCGTTTAATCATAAAATCTAAACTCTAACCCTTTCTAATAAACTCAAACCGATACATAATTTCGTTTTAGTGACAAGTTAGATTTTATAATTAAATGAAATTTTTTATTGTTATTAAGTGGCAGATTCTAATTGACTGAAAGATGGTGAATAAAAGAGTTCACCCCTAGGGGTGAACCCAAGTATTTTTCTTTCAAAAAGTATATGTATGACCTATTTAAACATTTATTACTTTAGGTTATTAATAATCTTGACGCAATTGTACGTTGCTGTTAATTTTAGACGACAACAACACAAAAGAAGGCAATCGTGTGGACGAAAGAGGAGCCGATACATACAATTGCAAACATCTATTTGTATATTATATTTTCTTTCTAAATTATTAAGAGTACATGTAGTCACAATATCTAAATTAAATTTATAAATGTAAATATACATATAGAGTTTTCACAAGTGATCATATTTTAAGGATAATCATTGCCAGAAACACTAATTCTTTGCTACATACAGTTCTTAATTTCTTAATTTTCTTTGGTACAATTTTTTGTTACCTCTGTAGAAAGGTTAGATACATCGCCTGCAGAAGTAGTTTAAGACTAAGTAAAAATATTCGAGTGACAAAAAAAAAAAAAGTAACATGTAAGGTCAAATGATGAACCTCCCTCATCACATGATTAGGCTGCCATAATTAATAAACCGAATTCAGAATATACATTCCCAACTTCCCATAATTATGAATTGCCTAAATACTCATTTCTAGTCTTAATATAATTAAATTACAAAAAATCAATTTCTAGTATTGGGCTTTATAAGCCCATTCAAACTCTCCATTAATATGATATTGTCTGCTTTGGGCCTACATGTTCAAGCCCATACGGATTTGTTATTGGGCTTTTTTCCAAAAGGTTTCATACTAGTTGGAGGTGGACTTGGTTTATATATTAGAAACTTCTTTTCTAAACTTCCGATGTGGGACGTTGGTTTATACCCAACAATCTTCCCTTCAAACCACGGACCACGAACATTGGGCCTCCTCTTCAGAGAAACCTTGGCACCCTAACTCGGCACTCTCTTATTTGCGAAATTTTTGACACACCTTCTTATCGTGTAACATTTGAGGGCTTCTCCCACACCGATCATAGGTCCAAGCCCACTCTCCTAGGTCCACTTTTTCGACCTAGGCTCTGATACCATTTATTGGACTTTCCAAGCCCAATCCAACTCCCTTATTAGTATGATATTGTCCGCTTTAGACCTACATGCTCAAGCCCGCACGGATTTGTTATTGGACTCCTTTCCAAAAGGCCTCATACTAGTTGGAGTTGGACTTGGTTTATATATTAAAAACTTCCTTTCTAAACTTCTGATGTGGGACGTTGGTTTGTACCAACATCTAATGGTTAGTCAATCTTTTCTTTTGTCAACGACAGAGCCGGACTTGAGCACATGGTGATGAAACATTTCATATATATATAATTTGAGCAAATGGGGCCCCACGTAAATGTTTTTTTAGTTATACATATATATAAATTGTTGTAAATATGAAAAAAATAGCAAGTTTGATGAATATTTTTGAAAAAAAACCAATAAAAATATTATTTTTCATAAGATTTAAGTTATTATTATTTTTTTAAAGGATATAATTGTAATATGTTTTTTTAAATAATAGTTTTGTTTAAATTGATTATTTTTACTTTATAATTTTTAATATTATAAAAATTATGATGTTATTTTTTTATTAATTCTAATGGGACCCCAAAATTCATTGGTCCGGCTCTGGTCAACAAGAATAAATATCAAGTCAAAGGAGGTTTTTTCTATTTATTATTTTTTTTTTCTATATGCATGAACAACAAGACAATTAAAAAAAATGATGCAAGGATTAGTAGAACAAGAAACGGT
This sequence comes from Arabidopsis lyrata subsp. lyrata, assembly GCF_000004255.2. Taxonomy (NCBI): domain Eukaryota; kingdom Viridiplantae; phylum Streptophyta; class Magnoliopsida; order Brassicales; family Brassicaceae; genus Arabidopsis; species Arabidopsis lyrata. The sequence continues at coordinate 12,849,643 of NW_003302551.1, forward strand.
AGCTAATTAAACATTCCATTCAAACCCATAAATATGGAAAATACATTATACTGTCATTAATACAATAATAATTAGAGAAACAAATCTTAAAGGACTTTGATTGAGGACTTAGATTGCGTTCTTAGACCATGCACATAATCTCTCCCTATAAATAATCGTTTCATTCTCACAATCTTATAAAATTTGATTATACCTAAATCAATAAAAAAAAATGGCAAAACCTGTTGTCTCCTATTGTCTCCTCTCATGTATATTTGCCTTGCTTTTTGTGAGTTTCGCTTCAGCGGAGAAAGATGATCAAGACAAACAGGTAATTGCACAAATCATTCTTTGTTATTGATTATAATTATAATCATTTCATGGTTCTAATTATATGACTAATGACTAACCATAACTATGATGATTATGATACTTGTAGGTGTATATAGTATACATGGGTGCACTTCCTGCTCGTGTTGACTACATGCCAATGTCCCATCACACTAGTATTCTTCAAGATGTCACCGGAGAGAGGTGCACTGAATTTATTCGATTTTATAGATATTAATGTGATTATTTGTATATATGGAATATGGTTTCATGTCTATCAACTAAAATCCATGGACCCTCTAACAAATGTATTTCCTATTTGTAGTTCGATCGAGGATCGTTTGGTTAGGAACTATAAAAGGAGTTTCAACGGATTTGCGGCCTGGCTAACCGAATCCGAAAGAGAGATACTAGCTAGTAAGTGAACTATTAAATGGATTATCCGACCCGAAAGTTTTCAAAATACTTTATCAAATCTCAAATTACATTTCTTCTCTATGAAATAATTAATTAACTCTATTTGTTGTAATTGTTTTGCTATTTCTTAATATTCAATTTCTTAGGTATGGACGAAGTTGTGTCTGTGTTTCCTAACAAGAAACTAAAGCTCCAAACAACAACGTCATGGAATTTCATGGGCCTCAAGGAAGGCAAAAGAACGAAGCGAAACGCTATCATAGAGAGCGATACAATCATCGGTGTCATTGACAGTGGAATCTATCCGGAATCAGACAGTTTTAGTGGCAAAGGCTTTGGTCCTCCTCCTAAAAAATGGAGAGGTGTTTGCGAAGGCGGCAAAAACTTTACTTGCAACAAGTATAAAACCCTTTTAAATCGATCATACAATTAAGATTGTGTAAGGATTTTTCAATTGCTTAGTTGGAATGAATGTGAATGATTTGTTTGTTGTATGTATAGCAAGCTTATTGGAGCACGATACTACACACCCAAACTAGAGGGTTTTCCTGAGTCAGCGAGGGACTACATGGGACATGGATCGCACACAGCATCCACCGCGGCTGGGAACGCTGTGAAGCACGTGAGCTTTTATGGACTTGGTAATGGAACAGCCAGAGGTGGCGTTCCAGCTGCAAGAATAGCGGTTTATAAAGTATGTGACCCTGGTGTCGATGGGTGCACAACTGACGGAATTCTAGCCGCATTTGACGATGCCATAGCGGATAAGGTGGACCTCATTACAATATCCATTGGTGGGGACAAAGGTTCGCCTTTTGAGGTGGACCCGATCGCGATCGGGGCTTTCCATGCCATGGCCAAGGGAATCCTCATAGTGAATTCCGCAGGAAACAATGGTCCTGAACCTAGCACGGTCGCGAGCATTGCGCCGTGGATCTTCACTGTTGCTGCTAGTAATACTAACCGTGCGTTTGTCACCAAAGTTGCTCTCGGAAACGGCAAGACAGTTGTGGTAAGACAATTGTGGACGGGTCATTGTTCCTTTAAGACAACACATTATCGTACATATATTGTCCTCTTGTAACATTACTGCTTGTTTCGAAACAGGGAAGATCGGTAAATTCGTTTAATCTTAACGGAAAGAAGTACCCTTTAGTATACGGAGAATCAGCTTCAAGTAGTTGTGATGCTGCTTCTGCCGGGTAACTACCATCCCAAGAAACATTATTTTTTGTATCTATTTTGCTCTTCATATGAGGGTTTAAAGTGTAATTGCGGTTTCAGGTTTTGCTCACCAGGGTGTCTAGATAGTAAACGTGTGAAAGGAAAGATTGTGTTGTGTGATTCCCCGCAAAATCCAGATGAAGCTCAAGCTATGGGAGCCGTCGCATCCATTGCTAGGAGCCGCCGTGCAGACGTGGCAAGTATCTTCTCTTTTCCAGTCTCTATTCTATCGGAAGACGACTATAACACTGTTCTCTCGTATATGAACTCCACCAAGTAATAGCCCCTATCTCTGTTTTATTATATTTATTACAAATACTCCAACCTAAAATTCAAACTTTTTTTTGTCTTGGCCAGAAATCCCAAAGCGGCTGTTCTAAAAAGTGAGACAATCTTTAACCAGAGAGCTCCCGTCGTGGCTTCCTACTCTTCCCGTGGCCCAAACACAATCATTCCTGACATTTTGAAGGTATATATAGAAAAAGAGAAAATTTAAATTACTCTGTATCGGTCATTTTAACAGTTCTGCGTTTGACTGAAAGTGAATTTGTATTGCAGCCGGATGTAACAGCGCCAGGATCAGAGATCCTAGCTGCTTATTCTCCTGATGCCCCACCAAGCAAATCAGATACAAGACGTGTAAAGTACTCCGTTGAGACCGGAACTTCAATGTCTTGTCCGCATGTTGCTGGTGTAGCTGCCTACCTAAAATCATTTCACCCACGCTGGTCTCCTTCCATGATCCAATCCGCCATCATGACTACCGGTAAGTAAAAATAAATCCACTCACAACATAACTTTCTTGTTTTGCAAGAAAACTTATAATACTCTGTATTTGGTGTTTCTTGTAGCTTGGCCGATGAATGCATCAACTTCTCCGTTTAACGAGTTGGCCGAGTTTGCTTACGGAGCTGGCCATGTCGATCCAATAACTGCAATTCATCCTGGACTAGTCTATGAAGCTAATAAATCTGACCACATCGCCTTTCTCTGTGGCTTGAACTACAACGGAAAGAACTTAAGACTCATCTCCGGTGATAACAGCAGTTGCACTAAAGAACAGACCAAATCGCTACCCCGAAACTTAAACTATCCTTCGATGACTGCTCAAGTATCGGCAGCAAAACCGTTCAAAGTGACTTTCCGTAGAACAGTCACTAACGTCGGTAGGCCTAACGCTACATACAAAGCAAAGGTAGTCGGATCTAAGCTCAAAGTCAAGGTTATTCCAGATGTCTTGTCTCTAAAGTCATTGTACGAGAAAAAGTCCTTCACGGTAACCGTTTCAGGTGCGGGTCCCAAAGCTGAAAAGCTTGTGTCGGCACAGCTGATCTGGTCTGATGGTGTCCACTTTGTGAGAAGCCCCATTGTTGTTTATGCTACGAACTGATTAGTCAGAACCAGTTAATGTTTCTATTTGTTCATGCTATATCTTTGTTGTTTTTTTTTGTTTGTGCTTCCTCCTCCCATTTTAGTTATAAACATGAAATCTAATTATTTGCCTGTTCTAATAAAAACCTTGTTGGTTCTAAATTCCAAAATGGTCATGAGAGTTTTGATTAAATTTGGAGAATAATCTATATAATTGTTTTCTTAATAAAAAAATCCATTTCTAGTGAGGTTAGTCGATTTTAGTGGTTGTTAAGAAGAATAAACAGTTTTTATTTATAAATGAGAATTAATATCAAGTCAAAGGAGGTTATTTATTTATCAAGTCTTTTCTTTGTCAACGAGAATAAATATCAAGTCAAAGGAGGTTCTTTCTATTTAATATTTTTTCTATATTCATGAAAAACAATACAAAAAAAAAAGATGATGCAAGGATTAGTAAGACCGAGAAACGGTAGCAAATTAAACGGTCCATTCAAAACCATTAATATAATTATAACTAGAGGAACAAATCCTAAGGGACTTGGATTGCGTTCTTAGACCATGTACATAATCTCTCCCTATAAATAATCGTTTCATTATCACAATCTTATGAAATTTGATTATAATTGAATCAATTAAAAAAATGGCAAAACCTGCTGTCTCCTATTGTCTCCTCTCATGTATCTTTGCCTTGCTTCTTGTGAGTTTTCCTTCACCAGACAAAGATGATCAAGACAAACAGGTAATTGCACATATGATGATGTTTTCATGGTTCTAATTATATGACTAATGACTAACCATAACTATGATGATGATTATACTTGTAGGTGTATATAGTATACATGGGTGCACTTCCTGCTCGTGTTGACTACATGCCAATGTCCCATCACACTAGTATTCTTCAAGATGTCATCGGAGAGAGGTGCAATTTTGTAGATCAGTGCTAATGTGATTATTTGTATATGGTTTCATGTCAATATCGATCAAGATTTCATAAATCCTCTAACAAATGTATATATTTTTTTGTAGTTCGATCAAGGATCGTTTGGTTAGGAATTATAAAAGGAGTTTCAACGGATTCGCAGCCAGGCTAACTGAATCAGAAAGAGCGATACTAGCAAGTAAGTGTATTACTAAACGGACTGTTAGACCCTAAATTTCCAAAATTTAGCGAGACTCAAAAATTACTATTCTTCTCTATGCAATTAATCAACTCTATATGATTTAATTGTTTTCCTATACTTCTTATTCATTTTCATAGATATGGACGAAGTTGTATCTGTGTTTCCTAGCAAGAAACTAAAGCCCCAAACAACAACCTCGTGGAATTTCATGGGTCTCAAGGAAGGCAAACGTACAAAGCGAAACTCTCTCATAGAGAGCGATACAATCATCGGTGTCATTGACAGTGGAATCTACCCTGAATCGGACAGCTTCAGCGGCAAAGGCTTTGGTCCTCCTCCTAAAAAATGGAAAGGTGTTTGCGAAGGCGGCGAAAACTTCACTTGCAACAAGTATAAAACCCTTTTAAATTTGATCATACAATTAAATTGAGTAAGAATTTTTCAATTGCTTAGTTTAAAAAATGTGAATGATCTTTCGGTTGTATACAGCAAGCTTATTGGAGCACGGTACTACACACCCGAACTGGTGGGGTTTCCGGCGTCAGCCATGGACAACACGGGACATGGCTCGCACTGTGCATCCACGGCGGCTGGAAACGCTGTGAAGCATGTGAGCTTTTACGGGCTCGGTAATGGAACTGCGAGAGGTGGCGTTCCAGCTGCAAGAATAGCGGTTTATAAAGTATGTGACGTTGGCGTCAATAGGTGCACAGCTGAAGGAATTCTAGCCGCATTTGATGATGCCATAGCGGATAAGGTGGACCTAATTACCATATCCATCGGTGCGGATGAGGTTGGTCCATTTGAGGTGGACACCCTCGCGATCGGGGCTTTCCATGCCATGGCCGAGGGAATCCTCACTGTGGCTAGCGCAGGAAACAATGGTCCAGAACGTAGCACGGTCGTGAGCATTGCGCCGTGGATCTTCACTGTTGCTGCTAGTAATACTAACCGTGCATTTGTCACCAAAGTTTTTCTCGGAAACGGCAAGACAATTGTGGTAAGTACCAAGGGACATATCTTCGTTCCTTTATGACAACACATTATCATACATATCTTGTCCTCTTTTAACATTACTGCTTGTTGATAAACAGGGAAGATCGGTAAATTCGTTTGATCTAAACGGAAGGAAGTACCCTCTAGTATACGGAAAATCAGCTTCAAGTAGTTGTGATGCTGCTGCAGCCAGGTAACTTCCATCCCAAAAAACATTATTTTCGTATCAATTTTGCTCTTCACATGAGGGTTTAAAGGGTAATTTCGGTTTCAGGTTTTGCTCACCAGGGTGTCTAGACAGTAAACGTGTGAAAGGAAAGATTGTGTTATGTGATTCCCCACAAAATCCCGAAGAAGCTCAAGCTATGGGAGCCGTCGCATCCATTGTTAGTAGCCGCAGTGAAGACGTGACAAGTATCTTCTCTTTTCCAGTCTCTCTTCTATCGGAAGACGACTATAACATTGTCCTCTCATATATGAACTCCACAAAGTAGTTAGCCTATATCTCTGTTTCATTATATTTCTTACAAAAACTCCCATCTTAAAGCTCATTTTTGTCTTGGCTAGAAACCCCAAAGCAGCTGTTCTGAGAAGTGAGACAATCTTTAACCAGAGAGCTCCTGTCGTGGCTTCCTACTCTTCTCGTGGCCCAAACCCAATCATTCATGATATTTTGAAGGTATATACAGAAAAGGAGAATTTAAATTACTCGTATTGGTCACTCTAACAGTTCTGCGTTGGATTGAATGTGATTTGTATTATAGCCGGATATAACAGCGCCGGGATCAGAGATTCTTGCTGCTTATTCTCCTTATGCCCCACCAAGCGTATCAGATACAAGACATGTAAAGTACGCAGTTCTTAGCGGAACCTCAATGTCTTGTCCCCACGTTGCTGGTGTAGCCGCCTACCTAAAAACGTTTCACCCACGCTGGTCTCCTTCCATGATCCAATCCGCCATCATGACTACCGGTAAGCAAAAACAAATCCACTCTGTTTTAAGCATACTCTTTTTTTTCACTCACAACATAACTTTCTTGTATTGCAAGGAAACTTATAATACTCTGTTTTTTTGGTGTTTCTTGTAGCGTGGCCAATGAATGCATCTACTTCTCCGTTTAACGAGTTGGCCGAGTTTTCTTACGGAGCGGGCCATGTCGATCCCATAGCTGTAATTCATCCTGGACTAGTCTATGAAGCTAATAAATCCGACCACATCGCCTTTCTTTGCGGCTTGAACTACACTGGAAAGAAATTAAGGCTCATCTCCGGTGATAGCAGCAGTTGCACCAAAGAACAGACTAAATCGCTACCCCGAAACTTAAACTATCCTTCGATGACTGCTCAAGTATCGGCGGCAAAACCGTTGAAAGTAACTTTCCGTAGAACAGTCACTAACGTCGGTAGGCCTAACGCTACATACAAAGCAAAGGTAGTTGGATCTAAACTCAAAGTCAAGGTTATCCCAGACGTCTTGTCTTTTTGGTCATTGTATGAGAAGAAGTCCTTCACGGTAACCGTTTCAGGCGCCGTTCCCAAAGCTAAAAAGCTTGTGTCCGCACAGCTGATCTGGTCTGATGGTGTCCACTTTGTGAGAAGCCCCATTGTTGTTTATGCTAAGAACTGATGAGTCAGAACCAGTTACTGTTTCTATCTGTTATCGTCAATTATTACTTTTAAACCCTTGTTTGTTGGTTTTGATGTTTCTGGTTCCGTCACTCATTTTAGTTATAACTTATAACATCAATCTAATTATTTGCCTGTTTTTTTTTTTTTAAAGTTATTTGCCTGTTCCAATTAAAACCTTGTTGGTTCTAAATTTCAAAATGGTCATGAGAGTTTTAATTTAATTTGGAGAATGATCAAATATATTACTACTTGTTTACTTTTAAAAAAGGATAATAGAATCACATTCATAGTATTTTTGTTCTACTCTTAAAATTTTACGATTCGTCTTCTCCTTAATTAGGTATATGTGACGGCGTGACGCTAATAATTATGGTTTGAGTTTTGTATATCCCTATTGTTTTTTACACTCTCTTCTCAGTGATCAATAAAGCGTGCTTTCATTACTATTCATCCATAAAAATTGAATCTTGTTGGGTTTAGGAGATTTATGACTTATTTTTTTTAGTGTGAACAAGATAACTTATTTTACCTTAATTAATTCATGAAAAAGAAAAATACAAATTCTACCTTATGGAGTCTAAAATACCCAGAGTAGAATGTTTTCTACCTTACGCATTCCAGAGAATTACGTTGTAAGAGCATTTCCTAAATTTTAGTTCCCATATATGCAAGAGGGAAGACAATAATGATTATTGATGTAGCTATTAGTTGAAATTTAATCTAAACTTTGTAAAAGTGTATAGTCAGAATTGTGAAAATGGTGTTAAGGTTTGGTCGCCTTATAAAACAACCTGTCATTTTATTCACTGATAACCATGTGACTCACAAAACTATACTCCATCTCTCCCAAATTATAAGATGTTTTAGCATGTTTTTCTTGTTCCACAACATAAGACTTTCTCATATTTTTATGTATAATTTATGGTTATTTAATTTATTTATGACCTTTTGAATTCTGTAATCTTTTTTTTCTTTTGGTTAAATTTTTATAAATAATAAACATTTATTACTCCTTAATCTTTGTGCTTTTAACAAAAACGTCTTATAATTTGGGACACATAGAGTATAATACTCCCTCTCTTTCACAAAAAGTGTCACTTTGGCATTCTTCACACAAATTAAGAAAAAAAGTTAAAACTCTTTTATACCCTTAAACTATTTATGTATTTACAATTATTTATTTTGATGTAATTATAAATAAGTTGCTATATAATCGTTTCTCTCTTAGACTTCTCCTTAATTTAGTCAATAGTCATTGTGATAATTAAATGCATTTCTAAGATCAAAGCATTTCCACAATCGACATTTATTTTTGGAGGTAAATCTATTTCAGTTTTTATGTTAAATAACTATAGAGAAAATAGAGCCAAAATTAGTAGTGGCAATCAATTTTTTTTTTAAATCCACCATGCACTAGTCTTCCATGCTTCGACCTGTTTTTTCTGTTCTGAAACTTGCAAATTTTGAATAGAACTTTTAGTCATATGTTTATCCATAACAACTAAAAAGTGACCCTTACTTGTTTTTAACAGATCTAGTTCCATTTTACAAATAAAATAAGAGAATAATGAATGTCAATGACGTTCAAGGTAATGTAATAGAGATTACGAAGAGAAACAATTAATATTGTGTAGAAAATGGCTTGAGATTTTATCATAACTTATATTTATTATTGTTTGATAAATTTTTTTTGAGGTTATAACTGAAATAGTTTGTCGAAATTAGTCTTGAAATTCTAAAACAAAACTCTTTTTGTAACAAGAAAAAAATGTCAAAGTGACACTCTTTATAAAACTGAGGGAGTAAGTACAATTATATTATTTTCATATTGTTTATTATTTAAATTTATTGAAATAATTAATAGTATTAAATTTTAAATAATCAATTAAATAGTTATTAGTTATACTATATATTTCAAAGCAAAACAATATTAAATAGATCTAAATGGGTCAATGTAATGTAAATTAGGTGGTTAAATGGGGTATAAACTTAAATGGAGTTAAATATACAACCATTCAAATTAAATTTTCATATAACAGGCACAACGTTGGCATGCCTAACACTATCTACAAAGCGAATATTAGTCAGATCAAAACTCAGCGCCAAGATTATTCCAGATGTCTTGTCTCTGAAGTCGATGCAAGAAGAGAAGTCTTTCACGCTTACTATTTCAAGCAGAAGATTATTAGCTTGTCCTAATTAAAACCTTGTTGTTTGGTTTCTATTTGAAAATGGGCGTGAGAGTTTTGATTTAATGTGGAAAATGATCAAAGCTTAAACCATCTGGATGACCAGCATCTTAAAACGGTTATTTTTTGGAAGTTCACTACCGAGGAGGAACCATAGCGTAATATTGGAATTAGGCATTGTATATACATTTAAATTTCTTAATTATTAAATAAGATATTATTCATTTATATTTGAAATACGCATTTGATTCGGATTCAACATTATTTTTGAGTAAATGCCTTCAAAGTTCAAACTTCAAATACATAGAAAAATATGCATTAATATTTTAACAGAAAAAAAAACAAATTTTTGCCAAGGTTGAACTCACCAAAGTCATAAATATTTTTTTACATATGTTTTGCTTTATCTATTTTTCGTTATTTGTTTATGTTTTGCTTAGGTTCCGCACGCCAGGTTGTCTAGAGTCTAGACAGTAAAAGAAAAATTGTGTTATGCGATTCCGAGCCGTAACCCGATGAAATTTACTCTAAGGGAGCCTTAGCGTCCATTGTTAAGGGCAATTGAGAAAATTTGGCAGCTATAACTGCAATTCATCATGGACTTTGATGATGCGATTTTACTATTTCCAAAGGTGTAGGTATGACAGTATTCTATCTGCATTTGATGATGCGATAGCGGACAACGTAGACCTCATCAGCATCTCAATTGGTACGATGGTAGGTTTGCCATTCGAGGAGGACCCGATCGCCATCGGGGCTTTCCATGTCATGGCCAAGGGAATCCTCATAGTGAATTCCGCAGGAAACAGTGGTCCACAACCTAGCACCGTCTCTAGCACTTCTCCGTGGATCTTCACTATCGCTGCTAGTAATACAAACCGGGCGTTTGTCACCAAAGTTGTTCTCGGAGATGGCAAGACAATTGTCGTGAGTACCAAGAAACTTGTTTTTGTTAAGACAGCCATCATATTCGTACATATCTTGTCCTTTCTCTTACATGGTTACTGGAAAACAGGGAAGATCGGTAAATTTTCATCTGAACGGAATAAAGTATCCTCTAGTATACGGAGGATCGTCTTCAAGTAGGTGCGATGCTGCTTCCACCGGGTAACTTCCATCCCAAGAAACATATATCTTCGTATCTATTTACACTTCACATAGTGGGTTCAAATGGTCTTTGTGGTTTCAGGTTTTGCTCACCAGGGTGTTTAGACAGTAAACGTGTAAAAGGAAAGATTGTGTTATGCGATTCCCCGCAAAATCCCAAAGAAGCTCAAGTTATGGGAGCCATCGCATCCATTGTTAGGAGCCGCCATGCAGACGTGGCAAGTATCTTCTCTTTTCCAGTCTCTCTTCTATCGGAGACGACTATAACATTGTCCTCTCATATATGAACTCGACAGAGTAAGCACTTCTCTTTGTCTTATTATATATAATTCTCACAAATTGTCCATCTTAAAGCTAGATTTTTTTTGGCCAGAAACCTGAAAGCATCTATTACGAAAAATGAGACGGTCTTTAACCAGACAGCTACCATCATTGCGTCTTACTCTTCTCAGGGTCCAAACACTATTATTCCCGATCTTTTGAAGGTAGAACCAAGATCCTCGCTGTTTATTCTCTTGATGCCCCACCGAGCCAATCAGACACAAGGCGTGTAAACTACTCCGTTTTAGGCGGAACTTCAATGTCTTGTGTAGCCGCCTACCTAAAAACGTTTCACCCACGGCGGTCTCCTTCCATGATCCAATCCGCCATCATGAGTACCGGTAAGTAAAACAAGGTTTACTCTTGTTTTCTGAATATTCTGCATATTTTTTTATTGGAAACATAACGTTCTTGTATTGCAAGAAAGGTTTTATCATACTCTGTTTTTTTGGTGTTTCTTGAAGCTAGGCCAATGAATACATCTACTTCTCCGTTTGATCATATGGCCGAGTTTGCTTATGGAGCTGGCCACGTCAATCCGATAGCCGACTGGTCTATGAACTACACGGCAAAGAGTTTAAGACTCATTTCGGGTGAAAACCGCAGTTGCAGTGAAGAACAGAGCCAATCATTAGCAATAAACCTCAACTACCCTTCCATGACGGTTAAAGTCCGGGAAACAAAACCATTCAACCTGAATTTTCGTAGAACAGTCACAAACGTTGGTATGGCAAAGTCTACTTACAAAGCCCAAGTACTCGGATCAGAACTCACCATCAGGGTTGTTCCAGATTTCTTGTCACTCAAATCTATGTACCAGATGAGGTCTTTCACCGTTACGGTTTCAGGCCAAGGTCCCGAAGCTGACAAACTTGCATCGGCACATTTAATCTAATCGTTATTTATGCTACAAACTAATGTGTCAAAATCGGAAAAACGGTCTATTTTCCCACGAGAACTATTGCATCACGATAGATAGAGCCCAAAGTATGACCCCGATCTATATATCTCTGAAACAAAAGTTCTATACCTATTTCTCCCCGACACAAAAGTTCTGTATCTAAATCTCCCCGAATTAATAGTTCTAGATCTATTAAACCATAATCCTGGGTTTCTTCGGTTTATTTTATATTTAACCGATTATTACAAAAATTAAACCCAATTTTATATTTAACCGATTATTACAAAAATTAAACCCAATTAAACCAGAGAAAACCAAATTTCTCAAATACATTATCTCCTTCCTCTCTCTCACGCCTTTCTCTCTCTCTTTTGCTTCATCTTTCTTCTAAAATGGTGAGAATCATAAAACCCATCACGATTCTCTCAGATTTGTCAAAGATTTTTGTTGAATTCTTAATTCTAATGCTTCTTCTTCTCAAACTTTCTTCCTTTTACCCTTTCAAAAAAGTATGACTTCGATGCCTTACGTGACTTCATAGCCAATCACAAACAAAAACCCGGTGGGTGAATCAATTTTTCTTCTATTGATTGCTGCAACCAATTTGACCGGAATCACCTGCAATCCCAATTTAAACTCTATCAATCCAGACACCGGAAGGGTTACTAAATTGGAGCTCATGAACAAATAGTTGTCGGAGAAATTGACTGAATCTCTCAAGAAGCTAGTTGAGATTAGGGTTCTTAATCGGTCTCAGAATTTCATCAAAGACTCGATCCCTGTTTCGATTTTCAACTTGGTGAATCTATAGGCTCTTGATTTGAGTTCTAATGATCTCTCCGGCGAAATCCAAAGAAGTATAACTCTCCCAGCTTTGCAAAGTCTTGATCTTTCCTCCAATGGCTTCTTCCTCCAATAAAACCAGAGTTCTCAACTTTTTTTTTGTTTCTCGAGCATAAACGGATCATGAGAACTTGCCCAGAAAATTAATCAATGTTAATGCATATAATCTTTGAATTTCTGTTAAAATTGATGTTTTTGTGTGTTTACCGGTGATTGGAATCGGAGAATCATCGATTCCAAGTTTATCAAGTTTCAAAGACGAGAAGCTATACCAGAAACCTTCGTAGACGGAACTGTTCAATGGAGCGAATTGAAGTACAATTGGTGGGGTTTCCTTCTCAGCCAATGCCCCGATCTTACTCTCTGTGTGCAATTCTCTGGGAAGAGAGATATTAAGAAAATCTGGTTTTCTTTGGTTTAATTGGGTTTAGTTTTTCAATAATTGGTTAAATATAAAATAAACCAACGAAACCCAGGATTATGGTTTAATAGATCTAGAACTATTAATTCGGAGAGATTTAGATACAGAACTTTTGTGTCGGGGAGAAATAGGTATAGAACTTTTGTTTCAGAGATATATAGATCGGGGTCATACTTTGGGCTCTATCTATCGTGATGCGATAGTTCTCGTGGAGAAATAGACCGTTTTTCAGTCAAAATCAGTTCATATATCTCTATAAATTTATGATTGATTAAAACGCAGACGTTTTAACAAATGAAGCATCTTAAAACGCTGCCGTTTTGGTACGTTTCACTACCGTTGTGTGTTTTGTGTTCATGTGATACAAAGGAGACGCGACGATTCAAAGTTCACACCTTTGAGAGATGACAGCAATTCGCGTCTTCTCGCGAAAATTACCAACTTTCGCTTCGATTTTCTTCCAAAATCTCACTAGAAATCCGTCAATTCATCGAATTTCATTCTCGAATCTAAAACCCAAAACGCTACTCCACCCAATTCCGCCGAAACCCTTCACTGTCTTTGTTTCTCGGTTCCATGACGGGAGACCAAGAGGTCCTCTTTGGAGAGGGAAGAAACTGATCGGAAAAGAAGCCCTTTTCGTGATTCTGGGTCTCAAGAGATTGAAAGACGACGACGAGAAGCTGCAGAAGTTTATAAAAACCCATGTTTTCAGATTGTTGAAATTAGACATGTTAGCTGTTATCGGTGAGCTTGAACGACAAGAAGAGACTGCCTTAGCCATCAAGGTGAGTTCTTTACGTGACAATTTCTTCTGGGTCTTTACGGAATTTTTTCTTTAGTTTGATCCCATGTGCTCATGAAGTGTTCGACGAAATGCCTGAACGGAGCTGACATTAGGGTAGTTGTATATTTAAGTTTTAGACCATTATGGATCATATACGTATATTCTTATGGTTCTGTGTCGTTTTAGTTCATTGTGTTGTTGATGATTCATGATTGGTTTCTTCAACTTACAGATGTTCGAGGTGATCCAGAAGCAGGAATGGTACCAACCCGATGTGTTTATGTACAAGGACCTTATAGTATCCTTAGCAAAGAGTAAAAGAATGGACGAAGCTATGGCTTTGTGGGAGAAAATGAAGAAAGAAAACCTCTTTCCTGATTCTCAGACTTATACTGAGGTTATCAGAGGGTTTCTTAGAGATGGATGTCCTGCTGATGCCATGAATGTGTATGAAGACATGTTGAAATCCCCAGATCCGCCGGAAGAGTTGCCGTTTAGGGTTTTGTTGAAGGGGCTTCTGCCGCATCCGCTTCTTAGAAACAAAGTGAAGAAGGATTTCGAAGAGTTGTTCCCTGAGAAACATGCTTATGATCCACCAGAAGAGATATTTGGTAGATGTTGAGGTGTGTATGCACAACTCTACTCTTCGATCTCAGACTTCTCAGTGTTTTCTCAAACTGTTCTCTTTGAATAGTGTTTCTCTCTACTTATGAAGTTTTAGTCTTTTGGCAATTTAAAGTAGTTAAATCTAATCTTATCGTAGATCAGTCTAGTCTTGAATTGCACAGTAAGACACGGGAATTATTTGCGACTGTTATTCATCTGTGACTGTGCATTCTGCAGGCTCTTAACAATATCAACAGGGGAAGTCTATCTTGATCAAGATCCAGAGTGTGATATTGAAGTACCAGTAGATCTGAGAAAGTGGCGAAACAAATTGTTACTTCACAAGACAAAAGACTTAGTTAGACGAACCCGGATTATGTAGCGACTTCTATTCCTTGTTATGATGTTTCACAATATTAGGCAAAGACCAAACTTTTGAATCCATCATCTTTATGTAGTGACTTCTATTCCTTGTTCTGATGCTTCACAATATTAGTCAAAGACCGAACTTTGTGAATCCATCATCTTTATAGTAAAAGATTCTAAGTTGACAACTTTTCTACTTTTTCCACATTTCTGTGGCCTCTCATGTTGTTGAAGGGTTCTTCTTTTATCATTCTTACTTCATGAACAACTTAATAGAAGTTTACTATTGTTGATTTCTTAGATGATTCTTGTCCTTGTGGGCGTGCGGGAGTGGTTATCGGGCATGACTAGAAATCATGTGGGCTTTGCCCGCGCAGGTTCGAATCCTGCCGCTCACGTTTTTGCTATTAATATGATAATCATTGAACCCCAAAAGATGAAGACTTCCATTTGAGTACTTCTTTATTATACATGACCAAATCCATTTGAGTATTTGGAATATTATGACCAAATTCTGTATTATTATTATACATATCCTTACCGTACTGTTGAAAAGCAAGAAATATAATAATACATTATGGCATCATCCACTTGACGAGACAAGAAGAACATTTTTAGTTTGGGATCAAAGATATTTGACCATTCTTTATTAATGTGACATGACTGGTGAAATGGTGAGATCTTCCGCCAAAATCTGCTTTATGAAAAATACTGTTAAGAAAGACACCAGTGGATTAAAGAAGCTCAAGTACAATTGTATAAGGCTTTATGATAATATGAGAAGTCAAAAGAACAAAAACTTGAAATCTTGAACCGTCTAACGCTTTTAGATTTAGTCCCCACCACTATTTTGATTTTAGTTAATTCGGTTTGCTTTATTGGATTTACCAAGTTAGATGCAAGTTTTTACATACGAAGAAATGTATTCAGAGAGAAAATTTCTAGCAGTGTCTATATTTTTCTATATATACACTCATGATCTTGTTGTGGGTACACACATAATCATACTATCTTCTTCCTCATTCTTCATCATCATCTTTTTTCTTTTCCTTCTATAAGTGACATACTTCTCGTAGTAATGGAGGGTAAAGGAAGAGTTGGATCATCATCGCCTTCTTCCTACACCGCTAAAATCTTTGGCCCCAAGGAACCTTCCTCCTCCGCCAACTTCAACTCCATTTTCCCTCCTCCCTCCAAGGTTATTACTATTCCCTTCTTTTTATTGTTCCTTTTGTTACCTTTTTTTCTTGATTGATTCTTGAAGTTCATTATTGCTTTTTCTTTTCTCAGAGTATTCAGGGAACATCAAGAAACATCCTAAGTTCCAAATATGGCTCCCTAGGTCAGTGGAAAAGTCTTTCTCCAACATTTTTTTATAAATTACTCTGTTTCCTTCATCCATCATAAACAAGCTTCAATACTTAGCTATATTATGCAAAAACGGCTCAAAGATTCTTCGAGATTCGCCATTCTTTAGTCAGGATAACAATCCGAATCTGGATGGTCTAATGAAAAGATTCTCTCATTGGTTTTTGTGGTTTCTTCACAGACCAACGTAAAGAATCTGCAACCTGCAATCTAAGTTCATCACTTTACTACGGTGGTCAAGATGTTTACTCTCAATCCACTCACAACCATACTCACACTACAGTGAGTAATCATCATTATCATTTATCATCCACTCAGGTCACTTTTGATATTTGATTGTTTTAAAGAAGAGACAAAATCTCTGACTTTGCAAAACGTTGTATCCCATCAGATTAACAAGGATCAGAACAGAGATAACAACGATGCAAACTCGTCGGACGCCTCAAGAGGAAACTGGTGGCAAGGTATTATATATATATATATATATATATATATATATATATATATATATATATATATATATATATATATATATATATATATATATATATATATATATATATATATACCCCAACCAGATGATGTTTGTTACCGAATTCACGTCTTTGTTTGTTTCCCTTCTAACATTTCCCCAATCTCGTCATTTTCGCAGGTTCACTATATTACTAGAAGCTTCTCTAAGTGCGTCTCTGTAGAAGAACACAAGTTGAAACAGAACAATATATGATCGTTTGATCCTCTGTTATGTTCTTAAAGAAACTGTTTCAATGATGCTATGCTTGTCTATTTGTCTAATGTTAAACAAAATTAGATCTTGAAACTATAGTAAAAATATATAACAGAGGATTCTCTCTGGCTACAGAACTAATCGAATCTGAAACTCAAATCTATCAGACAAAGAGATTGTAGAAACCCAAAAGGTGTCAATAAATGAATGCGTAAAGCACAAGGAACACATAGATAACAAGTGCAGAAGGAACAAGCACAACAAGAGGAATAATAGCCGCAAGTGCATGAAAGCTTCTCTTACATTCCAAAGGACCAAGCTTAATCTGAACAAGATCCACTAACGCCATTGTCAAGAACCCACATCCCAAAACCGACGCAACACACGAGGCCACGATCCCAACCCTCAAAGCTGCCAAGTTCACGCGTCCCTCTCCCGCTTTCAACACACGCGCCTCCTCCACCACAACGTTCCCGTTTGTTGTTGTTGTTGTCCTAATTGCTTGCTTGAGAGACATAGCGATGAGGCTGGAGAAGAGGAATAAGCTGAAGGAGTAAACATGGCTTGAGACAAGCCTCTCCGCTAATGCGGGACCTTTTGCGGCGATACATCGGTGGAGATGGTGGTTCTCGGCGGCGGATGAGGAAACCGGGAAAGTGATGTTTCCACTTGTGGTGAGACCGAGGAAAAGAGCAAGCGAGAAGAGTGAATTAACATTCACGATCCCATCCAGAGCTGTGACGTGGATTAACGTCGTTGGGAGGAGCCGTCGCCGGAGAAATTCCACGGCGCCATTGGAGATTGCCATCAAATTTGAATTGTTTTACCTAGACAACAATTTAGATTGAGCGAAATAGAAATTTGGTTATTCATAATTAAAGAAAGGTTAGCTTTTTGTTGTAATTTTGCCGGAGACTGTGGGAAAAATGTGTGTAGCGTCGAAGCTAAGTATTGCGTGACGTCTCCGGTGAGGAAAACGACGGACAGGTAATGATGGGAGACGTAAACCACAAGGTACCAAACCTTTTTGCCTTTTTTTGGGGCTTTTGCATCGATACGTCGACGTATGACTTAAACAAGAAGTCATATTTTGACTTTAACCCAAGAACACTATTTTCTAAAGTTAATAGTTTACGCAAAAAAAAACTATTTTGCTTTAGAAAAATGACAACAAAACCCATCATCTTTGTATCTATTGTTCGTCATAGACCCAAGATTAAAAAGAATTTAAATATTATATCCATTGGATCTATAACCTTTCTTAGATTTGTTGTTCCATAATTTCGTCTCCGGAGGTATGAAGTCACAAGTCATATTAACAAATGTTACTCTATGCCAAATATTCAGTGCAGTTCTGAATATTATAGGAGTATTTCTCGTAAGTTCAACACCAACAATTAGATTGAGTAAACACTTTTGCTTCAATTTTGGTTACTAACCTACTATACACCAATTGCCAAAAAAAAAAAACAGAAGGTTTAAACCCTATTCAAATTTAATTTTGAAATCTAAGTTACTAAATCTTTAATTATATTATTTCCAAATTATTAGATTTATTCTAAATTTAGATATTCATGTAAATTATTTCTAATACCAACGCAGAGAAGATTAGACGAAGAGGCATGGAGTTGTATCATGCAATGCAAATAAGGTAAATATATATTTAGGGGATTAGATGTCTTTCTTTTGAACATCTATTTAAGGGGATTTTCTAAATTCTAATATAACGAATGTTTGTACTACACAAAAAATTTAACAAGTCAAAAGATGATGTACTTGTACTACAGTACAACACATAATACATTGAAGAAATCACAATAAATACAAACCGATTCTCTCTTAAAATTTTTGTCTACGACAAAATCCATCATAAACCCTATTACCATTAGTATCATGGATCATGATAACATGCATAACATGCCACCACCATCACCATCATCATCAATGTCGAATCATACCAAACCACACATGATGATGATGCACATGACGTTCTTTTGGGGTAAGAACACGGAGGTTCTATTCTCCGGCTGGCCGGGGACAAGCTCCGGCATGTACGCTCTCTGTCTCATCGTTGTCTTCCTCCTCGCCGTAATTGCCGAGTGGCTTGCCCATTCGCCGGTCCTACGTGTTGGTGGCTCTACCAACCGCGCCGCCGGGCTCGCTCAGACCGCCGTGTACACACTCAAGACTGGCCTTTCGTATTTGGTGATGCTCGCTGTTATGTCCTTTAATGGAGGCGTTTTCATCGTTGCTATCGCCGGATACGCCGTTGGTTTCTTTCTCTTTGGAAGCACTACTTTCAAGAAACCCTCCGATGACCGGAAAACCACCGAGCTTCTCCCGCCGTCGTCAGGCTGCGTTTGTTAAACAATTGAAATTACTGTTATTTTTTTTTTCTTAATTAAGAATTTTTTTCCTTTGTGTGTGGTTGGCTTTATATTTTAATATTTCTTTTTGGTTTAAGTCAATTAAATAGTAGAAGTTAAAATATTCTCAATTGATTTTTTAGGTTACACAAAATTAATTCCACAATTCCATGAATATTTTGGGACTATAAAGATTTTGGAATTTCTTGCATTATTGTAGTTTGAGTATAGTTGACAAATTTTGAACCACAAATTTATGATAACAAATGCTGTCCATAAAATGTTATTGTAACCCCATCAGTAACCATCCCCATTGGTTTTAAGTTAGTCCTCTGCGAGAAAAAATGATTCATTGAGAAACAAAATTGAAAATACATATATGGAGACAAGAAGAACTAAATTATTGATTTTCGTCGTATGATATGTCTATCTGAGACAAAATAAATGATCATTTAACTTTAACTCAGTCACTTATTTGATTCACGATCGAATTGGTTTTCGATCGGTTTAGATTCTCAAACATTATTTCCTTGTTTTGAAATCTAATTTAAAGTATATAAACCTTATTTTCTTTTCTTTCAGGATTCATTTCTTTTCGGCTCTAAATTTTATTTTTTTTACTTCTAATATTTTACAAACAAGTTCAAAAAAAAAAAGAAAATAACATGAAGAATAAGAGCCATTCAAAATCAAAAGATTTGCACGGACCAGGTGAAACATCTATATGAATGTTTAATGCATTGTCGAATACATTACATATATAGGGATGTGATTTCTTTAATAAAACTGATATTGCGAAAGCTTATATTAGTTCCAAGCTGTTTCTATATACCTTATCGCTATTAAGATAATTACGAAACATATATAACAAGTTAAATACTAAAAAACTAGGCACCTCGTTGACAAAAAAAATAATAAATAGGTTTATCTTGAGCTTAGCAATAATTTAGTAAAGGTCAAACAATAAACAAGTATATACTAATAAGTACACGAGTACGACCAAGAGAACGGCAAGGTTCACGCCTTTTCTTTTCTTTTGGAAAGTAATAATGATTCGAGGGTCTGACTAATCGATTTTTCTTTGAGAGGCCAAAATACTTGGTAAACATTCTTCAAATATTCTATAGTTCAATTCTGAGAAACCACATTCAAAGGATTGGAATTCAACCTGTGATTTCATCTAACCGGTTCTATTACCGGTAGGGTTGTTTAGTTTTGTTCGGATATATATTTAATCCGGTTTAGCTGCCCGTCAACAAGAAGAACAATTAACAAAAGGCATATATATATATATATATGTTAAGCCTTGACTTGCGCAGCAAGAAATTGTCTATTTCAGTCATTAAGAATATTAAGAGAATAACTAATCCTAGTTTCACAGATTAATTCACAATCTACTCATCATCTGTTTCTTCAACACTGTGATTAACAGAAGAATAAACCATTGTGCAATTTTTCTCATGACTAATTCACAATATACATCCCATTTTGGAACCTCTCTTCAGTATTAATTCTGTCATTTGAACCAAGAAGATGTGATCGACCATGGAATCTTTGAATCAGGTGCTTCTCAAAACACAGTTTAATATAAAAAAAAATAGTAATATCTGTACGACTGTACGTACTAAAAGAAAAGCCATAAAATGCATTTAGGTTTCTAACAACATGCATGAAGCTCTCAAAATGAGCCGAAACATTCACATTATATCTACTGGAACTCTTAAGCTTGGGACCATACAATTCTTGATTCAGTCCTTCAATCATGACATTTCTCGTGCTATTCGTCTTCAAATTGTAATAGACTAGACAAAACGGATCAAAAAATCGTTTTGGAAGCAGACAAATGTCGAAGGTATTAAAGGTACCGATAATGTCGTAGTCAAGGCCAGCAGCAGATTGGGGCAAATGAAAAGTAGTCATGGACCATTCTTCTTTCTCAGCATCTTCCACAACCCACATTCAAAAACTACCCTCCGTAGTTCATCAGAGTTTTATATGTATCCCACATATCCTCATAAAATCACCGGTATTTTGATGCTTTTCAACGTTTCAAGCCTAACATCGAAACTAACAATTATAGAAATATTATTCATGCCTCTTCTATTGGCCCCATAGTATAGTGTTCCGTCCATATACAGGGCCGGGGTTCGAGAAACATGAGGACATTTAGCACATGGAGCCTTTCTCCAAACTCTTTCTCCTCCTAAGACCACAACCTTCTGTTCCAAACTCCAACGCCAGTTATCAACAGCGAGAATTTTGTACTGATCTCCAACAAGATCGTACCCTAAAAAATAGTTACAACGTGGATCAACATCCAAATTGATAGGAGGATCTTTGTGTTTGATTTGGGGAAGAACATGGAGCCGCCTCGTGCTAGGGTTACAAATCCCCACTTTCCGTTTACTTCCAATGCATATCAATCCGCGAACCGCATTATATACCTTTCTCCCATGGAGTTTGAATAGGCTAAGATCTTTATAGCGTACCAAACGTGAAGGAGGGGAAGAGGAAGATACGTTTGGGTAAGGCAACGAGAACAACAGAATCACTTTTCCGAGAAAGTCATAAAAAGTGATGAGGAGACGAGAAGGAGCTGAGGAAGCAGCAAAATTCAGTTGCCGGTTTCTGAAATCTTGGCTGGTGATGATAGAGGACCAAAGCTTGGAGACACATTGAAATCTCAATAAAGACTTTACTGGTAATCTTAAGAGTGTCTCAATCTGGAGATCGAGAGGAATGTAGTCGGTGTCGGATTTGGACAGAAGATTGACTTTTTCTCGTGGAGACTCCCTTAAACTTTCTTTTGCTGCCTTTCTTAGCTATTTTTTTCTTCCGGATGACGCATAGTTGCGGAAAACACAACTTCACGATTGTCTTCTTCAAGACGTACGTCTATAGCTTAGATTTAAGTACCAGCTAGCTTTGTAGAGAAATAAAACCCTTTAAATAATACTAGAAAAAACTTCTTAAACTGGCCTAGCAAAACCTAAACCTAACTGGTTTTGATTTCTCAATCTATTAACAAGGAATAGTAATGAAGATTTCTCAGTAAGTACAGGCTCTCTACGGGAGTACGCATGCGAGCTTGGGGAGTATTAAGACCGTGCGGGTTCTGTGGCGAAAGAGACGAGTCAAGAGACCACCTCTTCTTTGCTTGCCCGTACACCTTCACCATATGGTCTGAACTCACCAAGCGTTTACTACAGAGGAAGCTGAATCCAGACTGGTCTAGGACACTAGCTTCACTCCGTTCAACTCAGTTCAACCTCACAGACAAGACATTACTCAGAATGCTCTTCCAAACAACTCTCTATATGATTTGGAGGGAGAGGAATAGTAGGAGTCACAACCAAGGTTTCAATACATCAAGTGCGTTGATCAAACTGATTGATAAAGCCATTGGGGATCGGATAGCATCACTGCGACTGCCGCCTACCTCGAACATTTGCGATTTGCAGCTTCGTTGGGAGGAGCTACGAAGATGTTAGAGTGGTTCTGTTTTTATTTTATACTCACGTAGTTTACTCTGTTTCTGGTGCATTCTTAAACAATTCCCCTGTTATGTATAGTCATTTTTCACATATACATTTAAGCAAAAATAAAAAAATAAAAACAATAGTAATGAAGATTTTTTAATTAAAAAAATATATATAAAATCTAAAAAATCAATTCATTGTGATATTTTTTCTCAAGACTTACACATCACATAAGTCACAACTGCTTTGCCCTTTTTCGGCCTCATTCCTATCGTATTTTTCCGGAGGAAGAAAATTATTAATTTTAGGGTTTTGTAGAGGAACAAAGCTTTCTGTCTCATTTTGACGCCGCTCATCAATCAGATGGCATCGATTGACATTCCTCTTGATCTCCAGATTAATACACTCTTAAGATTACCTGTAAAGCCTTTATTGAGATTTCGATGCGCCTCCAAGCTTTGGTCCTCAATCATCACTAGCCAATATTTTCAAAACCGTCACTTTATTATTATTACATCTTCCTCAGCTGCTCCTCGTCTTCTCATTGCTTTTCAGGACTTTCGCAGTGGAAACCTTCTGTTAGTCTCGTCACCTAACCCAAACGTATCTTCTTCATGTTGTGTGCCCTACAAAGATCTGAACATACTCAAAATTGATGGGAGCAAATTCTATGGTTAGGTTCGGGGCTTGGTATGTTTTAGAAGTAGATTAAGTGTGGGGATTTGTAACCCTAGCACAAGGCAGCTGCATATTTATCCACAAATCAAATTCGAAAAGGATCCATGTACTGATCCCTGGATCATGTACTTTTTTGGGTATGATCCTGTTGAAGATCAATACAAAGTTCTAGCCATTCATCATTTGAGATGGAGATTTGAGCACAAGGTTTTGGTAGTGGGAGGAGGTTGGAGAGACGCTCCATATCCCACCTGTCCTCATGTTGTTCGGACCTTGGGGCTGTATATGAACGGAACCCTGTACTACGGGGCCTCTAGGATGGAAATCAAGTCCCCGAATAATAATTCTATAATTGTGAGTTTCGATGTTAGGTTTGAAACGTTCAACATCATCAACGTACCAGCGGGTTATGAGAAGATGTGGAATTGTTCATCTGAAGCGGATAAAACTTTGATCAACTATAGAGGGAAAATTGGTGTGGTTGAGCACCCTCGTGATGGTAGTTTTCGAATGTGGGTTGTGGAAGATGCTGAGAAAGAGAATTGGTCCATGACCACTTTTCATTTGCCCCAATCTGCTGCTGGTCTTGACTTTGAGGTCATGGAAACCGTTTATAACGGTGAGATTTGTCTACTTCCAAAAGAATTGCCCGATCCGTTTTGCCCCTTCTATTACAATTTGAAGACGAATAGCATGAGAAGTGTCGCAATTAAAGGACTACCTATTTCCCAGACTAAGCCATTCCGTACCATTTTTGCGATCTTTATGTCTTTAGAAACCTGAAGTTAATTTCGGGCTTATATATGCTTAGAAATTAAATTTTGCTTTATATTTAGATACTATTAATTTTGCTTTGAGAAGCCCCATACGATTCAAAGGTTATATCTTAAAATCATGGTCGAGCATATCCCACTACCAGAACCTTGTGCTCCAATCTCCCATGCGAATAATCAACGACAAGCACTTTGTATTGATCTTCAACAGGATCGTACCCAAAAAAAAAGTACATGTTGCACGTACGAAATATTGGATAATTTTTGAATTGGGGAAAAGTAGGCAGCTCTCCCGTGCTGGGGTTACGAATCCCCACCCTTAATCTGCTTCTAAAACATATAAACCCCCGGACCGCACCATAGAATACTTTGATCCCATCAATTTTGAGTATGTTCAGATCTTTATAGGGTACACAACATGAAGAAGAAAAAGAGGAAGATACGCTCGGGTTAGGTGACGAGACTAGTAGAAGGAGCTGAGTAAGAAGTAATATTAAAGTGACGGTTTCCAAAATCTTGGCTGGTGATAATAGAACACCAAAGCTTGGAGACACATCGACATCTCAATAAAGACTTCACAGGTAATCTTAAGAGTGTACTAATCTGTAGATCAAGAGGAATGTAAATCTACAAGACGTGGAAGGTTAAATAATGAAACCTTGACTAGCAAACCCTAACTTAAACCTAATTAAATTTGGCAATTTTCCATTGTATAATTATATTAATCATAATTCTGGCTTATAAATCTTCAAAAAATAAAAAAACAAACATAAACAGAACTAGATAAATAAAAGATGCAAACGAAAAAGATAAGGAAGACCAAACCAAATATAAGAACAAAGTACAAAAACAACACACCAAAGTCTAAAAGGATCATAAGTTGTCAATACAAGCACTAAAAACCTGCAACTGGTAGTTGAGGTTTTCTTTTTTTTTTTAATGAAAAGATAAGCAAAAGACTCTAAATTGGTTTTAAAAGGGGGTACACTTACTCAGTACTCCTCCTGTTGGTATTCTCCTTCTTCCTCATCCTCGTACTCGCCTTCTTCATCTGCGGTTGCGTCTTGGTATTGCTGGTACTCTGAGACAAGATCGTTCATGTTGCTCTCTGCTTCTGTGAACTCCATCTCGTCCATTCCCTCACCTGTGTACCAATGCAAGAAAGCCTTCCTCCTGAACATAGCTGTGAACTGCTCACTCACACGCCTAAACATCTCTTGGATTGATGTGGAGTTGCCAATGAAAGTGGAAGCCATCTTCAGACCAGTAGGTGGGATGTCACAGACGGTTGATTTGACGTTGTTGGGGATCCACTCAACAAAGTAGGATGAGTTCTTGTTCTGCACGTTCAGCATTTGCTCGTCCACTTCTTTTGTGCTCATCTTGCCACGGAACATGGCAGAGGCAGTGAGGTAGCGTCCGTGTCTTGGGTCAGCAGCACACATCATGTTCTTGGAATCCCACATTTGCTGGGTGAGCTCAGGGACTGTGAGGGAACGGTACTGCTGAGACCCTCTGGAGGTGAGAGGAGCAAAACCCACCATGAAGAAGTGAAGACGAGGGAATGGAATGAGATTCACAGCAAGCTTACGAAGGTCAGAGTTGAGCTGACCAGGGAACCTCAGACAGCAAGTCACACCAGACATCGTGGCAGAAATCAAGTGGTTCAAATCTCCAACTGCAAACAGAGAATGAAGAAGTAAGTATCCGTCCTTCTATCCATATACACACTTATCACACAACCATATCAAAACAAGAGCTTAGCAGAAAAAAAAAAAAAAAACTATATTACAAAGCAGAGTTACCCTTTCACAATCACAAAAGTCGTTGATAATCATGCTCTACTATACAACCACTGAGTTCTGCATATCGCTTCCGTTACAAGAAGTACCAGATATTTACATAACACTTAACTAGATATTTGCCAATAAGAGTAAAGAATAGCAGTATTTGGGACTTATTGTGGTGATGACACCAATGCAGATAACCAGGGAATAGTAAACAGAACCAATAACACAAAACACATGAGGACTACAGGCAAAAATAAACCACTAAAAATAGTAACAAAACAATGACCAAATCATGTTCACCATCTATACACTAATGCATATGAACCATACAACAGAAGCATCTCAACTGATCTAAAACTCTGAGAACAGTATCAATGGAACCATGAATCAAAGAAAGACTTACAGCTAGGAGTTGTGAGTTTCAGAGTCCTGAAGCAAATATCATACAAGGCCTCATTATCAAGAACCATACACTCATCAGCATTCTCAACAAGCTGATGAACAGACAAAGTAGCATTGTAAGGCTCAACAACAGTATCAGAAACCTTAGGCGAAGGAAACACTGAGAACGTAAGCATCATTCGATCTGGGTACTCTTCACGGATCTTTGATATCAACAGTGTTCCCATACCAGATCCAGTTCCTCCTCCCAACGAATGACAAACTTGAAACCCTATAAACCAAAAATCTCACAGTTCAAAACCACGAAAAACACTTGAAACCAAAATCAACTCTAAAATCAAACAGATCTAGAGATTATTATACCTTGCAAGCAGTCACAGTTCTCAGCCTCCTTACGAACAACATCGAGAACCGAATCGATTAGCTCAGCTCCTTCAGTGTAATGTCCCTTAGCCCAATTGTTCCCAGCACCAGATTGACCGAAAACGAAGTTATCAGGACGGAAGGTTTGACCATAAGGTCCAGATCTGAGACTATCCATAGTTCCAGGCTCCAAATCCATAAGAACAGCACGAGGAACGAATCTACCACAACTAGCTTCATTGTAGTAAACATTGATGCGTTCAAGTTGTAGATCTGAGTCTCCGGTGTATCTACCGGTTGGATCTATGCCGTGTTCGGCGCAAACCACTTCCCAGAACTTGGCTCCGATCTGGTTACCGCATTGACCACCTTGGATGTGAAGGATCTCTCGCATTTTCGCTAGAAGAAAGTGGAAATAGAGATTGATTTCGAAGGATCTCGAAATCCGGAGGAAGGAGAGTGAATTAGGGTTTTCAGAAATGTGAAGGAGAGTGAGAGAGTATGAAGAGGAGTGGTTTTATAGAGAAGAGTTAACGGGTTAATTATTTTTTTAATTTAGTATTTTGCGCTGATTTGTTTTGTTTCGAAATTTAAAAAGTATACCACAAATTCAAAATTTTAATTTATTTTTTAGCGAATTCTATTTAATTTGAGGATATTTTTTGTCAGGTTACTGAAAAAAAACTGCAAATCGTAAGCAATGTTTTTATTCTGGCATTAACTTTGCCCATACATTATTAAATATAAAAAAAAGTTGGATATCTTTTAAAAAGAAAATGTGAAAAGTTAAAACGATGACGCTTTTGTAGGTGAGAGTGGAGGGGCGTAGGATCACGTGACGAAGCCCAGTGAACATTAATTATGTTTTTGTTTCTAATAATAATGAGAAAAGTATACGTTACATTATTTAATAGAACAGTATATCCCTAATTATTTGAAGAATGACCTAATAATCATCTACTAATTGTGTTCCGAAAATAAATTCAAACGGAACTATGTATACTACAATTGTTCATTTAACCAATTAATAATTATAAGTTTTTATCACACAAAATTATCAAAACAAAATAAAAGGTTTTAGTAGACAACCTAATTAACTTAGATTAATGTTTTTTTCAATCCAATTCCAAGGCATGGTACTGATGGTGATGGATTCTAATCCAACTATATTATTCATACATAATAATAATAAAAAAAATCATATTATACTTTGGTCATAAATAATTTATGTTTTAGTTGGTAGTATGTCACATGCCGTCACGTGCTTGTATGATATTCGCATCACTTCCTTATTAATCGCTCATTGGATCATGTTATTCAAAAAGATGTAATAATGTTGTAATCGAGGTTTTAGTTACATGTATTTCTTCTTGATTAGTCATCTCTATTAGTTTTGTATTCTGTTCGTTTCAATCTTGTTTTATTTGGGTATTTCGATATGTGGTTTATGGATTCTAGGATTCTAAGCAAGCTATTGAATTGAGGTTTTCATTAATAATTAAACGCCATTGAATTATTACCATTTAAATAACTCCTGTACAATTTTAGTTCAATGTGTGTTTTGGTTTTTGCTTGAGATAGATGATGTTTCTGTAGTTTGATTATGTGGTTAGAGATGATGATGATGATTTCATTTAGAGATGATGATGGCTATTAATTGATGATGATATTGTGCTATTGTTTGATGCTCTTAACATAGATGATTAAAACGATGTGCTTATTGAATAGTGCTTCACCATTTGTTCCAATATCTTTTTATTTTCTAGTTCTGGCATTACTCAGCAATGTCAACCCGTGAAATTGAAGAATTTTTCAGCCCCACTCCCACTTCCGCTTCTAGAAAAGGTAACTTTGTTTTTGTTTCATGATTATTGTCTCTAGGGGTTAATCCATGAGCCGACATTTACATGTCTGTTCCTTATTTATCCACTCAGCGCCGCACGTGTAACAGAACTCGTATTTGTATCTGTGAGGAACAAACAAAAAATCAAATCAATACATCGATAAAAAATGCAATTTTAAAAGTATGAATATGAAGTAAAAAAAATGTAGAAAATGAACCGGCATGTCATGTGGTTGCAGCCATAAACTCGTTCGACCCAAGTGGTACACACTCTGCATTTCTTCAATCCATGCCTCTTAGCCACAGACTCAAACTTTGCATGATTAGATATCTGATAAGTTTGCGTTTTTTGGAATTCATCACATGTTATGTGGTAGTGCCATTTAAAGTTGCAGTTTATGCAAAAAAACGTGCCACACACCATGCACTTTCTGGCTCCTACCTGTTCAGCACCAAGAAAGAATTCGTTTGTGTGTTTAAGGAGCTTGTCCTTCGCCATTAAAGCGGAACATGTGGGTTCCGGACAATAGACTCTGTCTCTCATGTTGATCTCGCTCTCCATCTTGCGCTGGTCAATCACACTAAGCTGTTCAGGATCTAAAATACCTACACAAGCCTCTCTATGAATTTCTGACTCGCAATCCTCTATTAGGCAGATTGCTCATTTCCCACATACTAGTGTTGTTCTGAGGTGTTCCTTCATGCAGACATCGCAGAAAAGGTGGAAACATCCAAGTACCTCGAACATCTTATCACACTGAAAGTCTTCATAGCATATTGCACAAGTCTCTTCGCGTGGTTTGATCTGGGAAGAAATAGCAGCTTCTGCAAGCTGATGGACAAAGGTGATGTCCTTGCATACTGGGAGTGATTGGCAAGACGAGAACCTCTTCTGAAGAAGACCCACTTCCTTTACAAGAGTTGCAACAGTGGAGTTGGTTGAGACCATTTTACCTGTTACCTGTAACATAGAAAACAATATATGCAGACTCAGTTTCAAGATTGATTTACATGTTTTACGATTTCATGTCTAACATGTTTATGATAATCCGAGGTTTTATAAAGTTGATCATCTAAAGTACGTACAGAACTGAAATAAAATTGCAAAAAAAAAAAGAAAAAGGATTATTCATGATACGATAAAAAAAAATATCAAGTACTTTGATTGATCGTATAAAGAATCAGAAATATTAATTACCTGGCAATTTTCATCACTTTTAATCTTGATTTCGGTGAAATCTTCCAACTCCAATATGAAAATCCGGAGAAAAAGCATATATAATCAAGATTAGCGGTTCAAGTTTTTTGAACAAGCTTACAAGAAGAATTGATACCTATACTGAAGTCTTTCCCGATCATTAAGATCATCCAAACACAGCGACTTAGGCTGAGTGTTAGGCATCTTTTAGAGTTGGGATTGATCGATGATTGATACAAAACAGAGTCTCTCCTCTCTTAGAAAAGATTAGGGCTAGATTTAACGTTAATAGGAATTTTTTTTCTCCGACGTTTAATACTTTAATTGTGATTTATGTCCTTTTATATACTAAAAAAGTAAAGTTAATAGATGTTCAAAAAAGTAAACTTGCCGGAAAAAAAAACAACCAAAGGAAAGTTTCAGAAAGGCTGTTTTATAAAAAGTTAAAATAATAATAGTTCATTATATTGTTGGTATGATTTTATTTGCATATGATTTCTACTCCACGTATCCACAAAAAATAAAATTCCAGAACAAAAAATAATTTATTTTCCTATATTTATATAGGACGACTCATCTTCAGTGGGGCTGTCAGCTGTGTGTTCGATGTTAGCTATTTGACACGGCTCATGGTAGATTTATTGAATGGTTGAAGAGAGCACACACCAATCTTATTGGACACATTTGACAGAAACAGTAACTTACAAACACATAAAAGTAGCAGAGTAAAGAGAACACACACCAATCCTTATTGGAAGTTTATTTTGTCGACATGACAGTGGCTGGTTTTACTAATATAAATTATATAATAGAAGGTTTTTCACTTGGTGGTGGTGATTGGTACGACAGTGACTCCGATGCTGTGAACAACATCACTAGCTTGTCCGTGGCATCCGACGATCTTGTGGCCTATCTCTCCGATTGAGAACTTCTCACCGGAGTCCATTCCAAACGGAGTTGACTCCCTTTTATTCGTCTTAAACTGAAGACAGATTATCATCGGTGTCTCGACTCCGAAAATCTTATCGTAGTAGCCATCTATGGCTGTTAGATATTCACCATCTTCAAGCACAAACTGCAAAGACTCGAAAGTAACAAGTATAAATGTGTATAATTTAAGTTATATATTAATTATTTGAAACAAAAACTCTTGTTGTTTATGGAATACCTCTTCAGTTCCAAGTAATGTCATCTTCCCATGGTCATCTCCGGATACAAGATCTTTTCCTTTATTGTACTCAAACTTGACAAAGGCTACACCATCGTTTCCTTGTCCTACAAGTATCCTCCTCACACCATCGTAGACACCATCATCCCATGCAACTCCTCCGTTGCCACCTATTGCTGGTAGTTTCTTGGCTGCAATTATAGGAGTCGGAGTAGGAATATGTCCAAAATATGCTCCAAGAGCATCAATAGCTGAACCATCCTTTCCATGGAACCCGACAAGCTTGCGACCCTTCTGCTCTAGCTTAAACTTCTTACCACCCTTATATCCAGAGAATGATGTTCTCCCCTTCGATGTTTCGAATGTAAGCGAG
Source organism: Arabidopsis lyrata subsp. lyrata (assembly GCF_000004255.2). Taxonomy (NCBI): domain Eukaryota; kingdom Viridiplantae; phylum Streptophyta; class Magnoliopsida; order Brassicales; family Brassicaceae; genus Arabidopsis; species Arabidopsis lyrata. The sequence goes on from NW_003302551.1 coordinate 12,880,782, forward strand.
TAATGACGACATTGCGGAAGAAGTCTGGTTTATCATAGGTTGCTTCCACCGATTTGATGTATTCATCCGGATTAAAGCTCAAACTGCAACAAAATCAAAATTTAAGAATACTTCTGTCGCAAGAAATCAACAATTATATTTTTACTATATCTCACAGTTTATAGAAAATTTACCTTCAGTGATCTTTCTTGTTTCACCCCATGGTGACGTGTCTCTAACTTACCGCCTTTCTCGTACTCGAACTCTAAATAAGTTATACGAGAATTATCTTGACCAATATGCCACATGCCGTCACGTGCTTTTATGATATTCGCATCAACCCCTTATTAATCGCTCAGCGGATCATGTTATTCAAAAAAGATGTAATGACGTTGTAATCGAGGTTTTAGTTACATGTATTCTTTCTTGATCAGTCATCTCTAAAAGCAAGCTATTGAATTCTCACAATTTTTGAAGGTTTTCATTAATAATTAAACGCCATTGAACTATTATCATTTAGTTGATGCCAGACTATTAAAAATGCTTGGGAGTTGGTATAACCACCTCTCAAAATCATCTTCCTCGATGAGCCAATCTCTTACTTTTCGTTTCTTCTTTCTATAGAGATTTTTTCCAACTGTGGTTATTATGAACCTCACTAGGTTTTTGAGTGAGTAATATAAAGAGCATAACTTTTTTAGGTAAGCGAAAAAAAAAATGTGAGGAACAAATCTCCGCCAATTCTACTAGAGGAAATTAAAGCATTGATCAATAAGTGCTAGCTGGATAGATTTTAGTAGCAAGATAAAATGTTGTATTTTGACTTAATTATCTTGGTGTAGTCGTGGAGCTAAGGAAAATTGTAGAAATACTCATTCTGGGAGATGGGTTAGGAACTTTCTGAGAAGCATATATCACTTTGTTACCTTGGAGTCCAAGACAAGTTCTTTTTTTGCAACACTTTATTAAGATCGTGAATTTTCTTCTTCTTTATCTTCTTTATCTTCTTTATTACTTTAGTGTTGATCTTATTCACTCCAGATAATGTAATACGAGCCACTTAAAGAATCTTATGATTACTGATATGTTTTCTTGGATATCTTTCTCTAACACACATCTTTAAGAAGCTTTTCTTTGAGTGCAACATTAACCTCTCGAGAATATGGGTTACACTGCCTTGTCACTCTTTCTCTTTTACTCGATTCTCCGTTTTCTGATCTCCGTTAATATATACATGCCTTTAGGAAGTGGTAATGCCAAACGTGAAAGGTTGTTTAGGGACGTTTATATTTGGGGATTGCAACATCGTGATGAACCAACAAATTTGATGGTGATCTCAAAAAACAGCTTGTTGGACAAGAACTATGTTGCGGCACTTGTCCCATTAAAAGAGAAGGAAAACAATATTTTATTGACACTTCCTCAAGACCCATCAGAATTGCCACAATGTGTTGCAAGTTTTGTTTGGGTTTGGACTAGCCCCTATCAACTGGAGGGAGCCCTCCTGATAGCCAAAGCTGTAGTAGCTCACAAGTTGTTGCTCCTTCTCATACTTCTTCTCCTCGCAACGGAACTTCACTATGTGTTGCCAAAAAGAAGAAGAAACGTTCTCACAAATATCCATCCCAAGAGCACTAATATTCTGAGGACTAGTGAAGATACTACCAGAAGCTAGGAAAGAACAGTTACTTTTTTATAAGGGAAATTAAATAGAATAGCACATAAAAGATGCTAAATTACTCTAAAAAGCTTAGTCAAAAAAGGTAACAAGAAAAAATTAACTATGAATAATAAGATAAAATATCTTTAATGAAATATCCTTTTTTATTATCACTAGACTCAATTTAATAAATCATTTTGTAAAAATAAATTGGTTTCCGAAGTTTTGTTAACCCTAACTTCCTCAATAAGCATAAACTGAAAATTCCTCTTTTATCCGTATCTTATGGATCGATACCTCTGATTCCACTTAGTTTCACAATTGGCTATCATGAATCCACAACCCATCAATCGCTTAATCACAGACGATCATGAAGATAACGATCCTGCGAATATCTCCATGAAGACTACTCCTGGTTTGCGGGTTTTCAAGCCCATCATCCCTGATATACGTATGCCTCTCTTTCATATTTTGTATTATGTATTCGTAGCTATGATTATCATAATTTTGTTTTCATGTTTTTGACATCATATAGCTAAACGAGACCCTAAAATTTATTTGGATGATGCTTGGACAAAGCTAAAGCCAGCTATAAGAACCATCTTCCTCGATGAGCCACAAGATTATCACTGCTCTGAGATTTTCAACGTATGTTCTCGTATCTACTTTTGCTTATTTCTTCTTTCTTTCTAAATGTTTTTTCTTGAATGTTCTTGCATCATCCAGGCTGTTCATAAAGCATGGTGGTCAAAGTCATCAGGAGAAACCCTTTACAAGCTGATCTTGGAGGAGTGTGAGATATACATCTCTGCAGCTATACAGTATTTCGAATCGCATTGCGATGATGATCCCTCTGTTTTCCTGCCACTCATGGAGAATTGTTGCCTGGAGTTTCGCCGCAAGTTGCAGGATCTCTGTAGCATTGCGTATGAAGGTCATACAGTTGGTCTGAAATCATTGTGGGACTTGGGTATTGAGCTTTTCCCCAAGCATCTCTGCTTAGCCTCTAAAGTTCGTGACAAGCTTCTTTCCATCAACTTAAACCTCATTAGAGATCAAAGGTACATTTCTGTTACATTAGGGTGGATAGATTGGTAAATGTCATGATATTAGAATTATCATTGTTATTACGTGTTGATAGATTTGGATTTACTGAGATCACTCTTTTGCCTTTCTATTGTTACCACCAGATTAGGCAAGGCTGTTGACACGACTCAGCTAAAGAATCTTTGGGTTTTGTTGCATGGGCCATGGTTCTACAAGTCGGGCTTCTTCGAGAAGCCTTTTATGGACTGCGCTGTTGAGTTTTACTCAGCAGAATCACTGCAGTTCAAGGAGCAGTCCGACATTCCCCATTATTTGAAGCATGTCGAGCAAATGCTGCGTAAGGAGAAGGAAAATTGCAGACACCTCTACTTTTTTAGAGGGTTCAAGAAATCGTTGATGGAGGCTGTTGAGAGAATACTTCTAAGGGATCATGTTTCTGTCATTCTTGAAAAGGTCCTCATAAGCAGCTAGCTCTCTTTTCCCTTTGATCTCTTTGACTTTTGTGAACAATATGTTTTCTAAGCCCTTGTGGTTGCAGGGTTTTGTGAAGTTTATGGATGAGAGAAGCCATGATGTCCTTAGTAGGATGTATCGTTTGTTCTCTAAGATGGACTTACTGGGGCAGTTGAACGATGCTTTGAACTCCTATATTTTGCAAACCGGGCAGAAGATGTTAAAGGAAGACTCATCATTGGCGGAGTTGAAGAAAAATATTGACAAGATTTGCCACACTTGTTTCTCAGAAGATGCTTCGTTGGAGAAGACAGCCAAACAATGTTTTAAGGATCTTGGTTTGCCTTGGGAGGAATCAGAAACAGAGTCTCTGCAGATTAAACGGATTCGATTCGATCGGCTAGGGCGTTTACATTATGGGCGATTCTTATGATTGTTATAAAAGACTTAATTATGTACTCGTCATGGAAGTTGTGGTTGCTATCTAAAAAAAAATAAAAAAATAAGGAGATGTGTTTTGTATGTTGACGCAACAAAAATATGCAAGACGTAGTAGATGTTTATAGACTAGCATTACCTATTTGGAGGAGGCCGCGTCTCAGCTCGAGAAGTCTTCCTCTACGTCCACGTCTCCGTCTCCATACAAAGGCAGAAATTTCCACTGGGTGTTTCTTGGATGTCCTGGTGTTGGTAAAGGAACCTATGCCTCTCGTCTCTCTTCTCTCCTCGGCGTTCCTCATATTGCCACTGGTGATCTCGTTCGTGAAGAGCTCTCCTCCTCTGGCCTCCTCTCCTCTCAGGTAAAAATTCTCAATTAATTAGCGATTAATTTTTGTAGCTGTGTGGTTCTGTTGATTTGTTCTTTGTTTATTGTTGAAACCACTCTCTATAGAGATGCTCAGTGAAGAAGACATAGAGATCAATTGATTCTATGATTTTGAGATTTTGAGATTTTGATTTGTGTGTTCAGTGATCTTGAATTGAGTCTGCTGAGAAAATTGGTCTCATTTTGATGTAAATGTTGAATTTTGGTTGTTAAGTCTCATATGAGGTCACAAATGTCATCAACATGACAACATGATGTGCTAAGATCAGATTTTTCCTTTGAAATGAGAATTCTTTTGGTATAAAGAGGATCCAATGATGGATAACGAATTTGGGGTTGTATATATCTTTTGTGTAGAACTAGAACAAGGGTTGAAACATTGAGTTTTACTATATGTTAAAGACTGTTCGTTGTTAAGTGATTAGCATATCTGTATTGGTGTAGCTGAAGGAGCTTGTTAACCATGGGAAATTGGTTCCTGATGAATTCATTATAAGTTTGTTATCAAAGCGGCTCCAAGCTGGCAAAGAGAAGGGTGAATCTGGTTACATTCTTGATGGTTTTCCAAGAACCGTAACACAAGCGGTAAGCATTGTATATTGCTTTTGTAGAATTCAAGCTAAAGGATGGCTGACTCTTTGGTTCAAATACCTTGACAACTCTGTTTTTTTTTTTTTTTGGTCTTGTAGGATACACTGGAGGGAGTAACTAATATCGATCTGGTGATCAACCTGAAGCTTCGAGAAGAGGCATTACTTGCGAAATGTTTAGGAAGAAGAATTTGCAGCGAGTGTGGTGCAAACTATAACGTTGCGTGCATTGATATCAAAGGTGATGATGATAGTCCCAGAATGTATATGCCTCCTCTTCTTCCTCCGCCAAACTGTGAATCGAAGCTTATAAGTTGAGCTGATGACACCGAAGAAGTTATCAAGGAAAGACTCCGGATTTACAACAAAATGGTAAAAATATTTCTTCTAACTTCTTCCATAGTTCCATGATTCAAATTTTCATAGAATTAACAATGTTTATATGTTTTTCCTCTTTCACAGACTCAACCAGTGGAGGAATTCTACAAGAAGCGCGGGAAGCTATTGGAATTTGAATTACCCGGTGGAATCCCCGAGTCATGGCCAAGGCTCCTTAGAGCATTACACCTTGAAAACGATAAACAGTCTGCAATAGCCTAATCTCTCTCTGCATTGTATGGTTGAATCAAACAACGTGTACTACATTCTTTGCTCGAGTAATCCTCCTCGTGCATATATGCTTAAGATAGTCAATAAAAGAGATACATGTCCCTTTGTGGTTATTTGATGCATATATTATATAGTGAAGTTTCTTTGTGGCTTCTGGTCCACTATAGATAGTTGAAAACTCTTTTTGTCATACAAACAGAGTTTTGACTTACAACGAATTGTTTCTATATGCTTACCAAAGAAATTATGTAATTCAATATCTACTAGTTATGTCGACAATCTAATCGGCAAGTTGTATAATTATATACCTTACGGAGTGTCGCAGTGTCTTAGAGCTTTGTGTTCTTCTGCTATGAAGTTTGTGTTTTGTCCTTCTGTTGATGACTTCGCGTCATTAACTTGCTCCTTAGGTTTTTGATATGTAGAGTTCTGCAATCGCAGGTCAGAAAGGCCTTGTTAATGCCAGCAACAGATCAGATGTAATATTCACAATTGGTTTTGAAGACCAAAGAAACTCCAATTGTTACATACACTGAACTCTTGACTATATATGAGAGTCAGAGAAAGAAGAAGACTGACTTGGATAAGATTCTAGGGACTGACTATGACCGGCAAATCTTGCTTCAGTTGCCTGAAAAGTTTCAGAAAACAAATGGTGAATTAATGCACCCAATGGAAAGTCTAGTTTTTTACACGAAGTTCACTTGATATATGCCTGAGAAACAGACCGTGGTGAAGGTTGTGCTTTAACTTGGCCAGATTGATACTGCAAAGTCGCCTCCAACATGGACTCTGCCATAACTGCCCTCTTCTCCATCTCATCGAGTGCTGCAACAGCTTCTTCATACTTTTCCTACACCATTAGCATTATCATAATCAGGATAACTTTTTTTGTCGCCTCGAATACTGTGTATTCTGAGACAAAGAAACTCTAGCAAGATGACATCCTCATAAAGTAAACATGCCATAAGGTATCATGCTAAAGAAGAACCAGCAAGCTCCAAATTTCTATAGCAAGTAGATAAGTCAGTCGATAAATCATACACTTAGTTGACCATACACACACAAAATAGAGGTAGCAGTTAAGACTCTTTGAAACAGATAGGCAACACACTTTCATCAATAGTTGTAGTCATTAGTCAATGCAAACTTTCTAACCTGAAGCACTTCAGCAGCATGTCTCTGAGCTGCTGCATCCTGCTCAGCAAGTCTCCGTGCATCTTCTGTTACTTTATGTTCTTGCTCCATCCGCATCAAGACCTTCATAAATTTCAAGTGGTCTAAGAATTACCATACATTGAATTGCAATAGAAGAGAACAGATTAATTTGAGAAGTAAACAAGTTGCAAATGCAAACCTGTATCATAGTTAGCACCTTCTTGTTCCCTCTTATCAGAAACAAGTCTTCGAAGCTTTGTCACCTCTTGCTCTAACTGCTCAATCTACCCAAAATTTATGTTCAGTAGCATGAAACAAATCAGACTATCTCAAATAGAAGGAGCAAGTATCATCCTTATTCATGACAGCATAGAAGCAACTGAACCTACACCCACATGCTTAATTAGGAAACAGAGTTTCAAATCACAAACGGGAATACCTTAGCATTCAGTTGACGTCGATTATCTTGTTTGACCATCTCCATGAGAGCTATCTCCAACTCTTCAGCTCTATAATAACATAGGAAGTGATCGAGGAATAATAAGGATATATATAAAAAGTTCACGAGTGATTTCAGTATTTAAAGTCATATACTAAGATAAGAGATTAACCTTAGTTAAGTGGATCTTTTCTCCTCAAGCAACTTGTGGAGTTCACCCTTCAACCAGAGAACCTGGAGTCGTTGTGGGCAAATGTTTTTATTCTAAGTTGACATTGCAATTACTTGCACTAATGCGTACTTATATTCGCAGTAGTGGTATTAGTTGGTCCAGCTAAAGTTCATGTAAGAAACTTTCTTAATTGTTACTACCCATCACATTTATCTTTCAAGTTCCTAGGGGCAACATCTCCAACCCAACAGAAAGGATGACACAAATTACCTGTCCTTGAAGATCTTGAAAACAATCTATCTCACCATCCCCAGTCAGGCTAATAAAGACGTCGTCTGCATAACTGGATCCTGATTCAGAACGAGATAAACTCCCATTTGACGATGAGGCTTTGCTAGCTAAAACAGAATTTGGGTCTTGCTTAGAATTATGTAATTTGGTCGCAGGGCCTTTTGAATCCCTCCAAGCTTGAAGCCCCTTTAATCTTTCCTCAAATGCAGCTATTACTGCTGGCCTGTGTTTGCTTCTTAGTTCCTGCAATCTACTTTCATGTACATTTTGGTAACCCATGCAAGCAGTGAAAACGAGCTGGCTGCTATCAAATGTTGAACCAGTCATTGACTGTAACAAAGTAACAGCATCTCCAGTGTCCTTGGTTGTAACCAATGCAGGACCTGATATGGCAAGCATAAAAATGTTAGAGCAATTCCATTGATTATTACTTAAATCATATGGACACTTAGGTTCAACTGAGTACCGTAAAATTCCACCAATGCGAGTGCTGTTCTGAAAAGCATAACACGATTTCCTTCAAATAGAAGCACATCCCACACTCTGAGAACTGTTATACCAAAGAAGATATTTTAGACTGACATTCAGAAAAACGTAAGAATATATAAACAATTTGCCTCTAAAAATAAAGTTTAAAATTCCAATTTCTAAAAACCTGACCACTTTCCCATGGAAGCATATTAATGAAGATGGAAAGAAACCATGGCCCTGTAACACAAGCCACCTGGACTCCAAGAAAATCTAGATGATGAACTGCAGATGGACAGAAATCACAAAGAGTGTTAGCACCAACTCCAAATTTTTGGTAAGATGAAACAAGACTATGAAAAAACTAACCCAATTTAGGAAATCGCTCTCGAAGCAACTCCTCCAGAACTCGTTGGTCAACCTGGGGAAAGTAAAATCTTTTATGATGAGATCACTAGTCGGCCCTAAAGGATAGGAAAATACTGTACGACAAAAAGATTACTGTTTTACCTGGGACTCGATCATCTCTTCTGAATAATAATCATGGAAGTAGTCATCAATGATTCCTATAAGCGACCTTAAAATTCGAAGTAATATTTAGTTAACTTACATGTTTGTTAAGAAGAAGATTTGAGGAATGGGCTAACAGTAGTTAATATTCAACCAGAAGAAAAGGAAGTCATAGATACACGAACTTCACACAGAACCAAAGAGTTTGATTTTCATTGAAAACCAAAATTAGGAGTTGGAGAGTAGTTTCCGAACATACCAAAAGGCATTTTCTTCGGGCATCAGAAGTAATAAAAGTGCAGCGAAGAAATTCATTGCCTGCACATGATGTATTGATTCAAGATAACAAATAACTGAGATGTTCAATTTTGTGAGCATGAATACAGAAGTGACAGTATTTAATAACCGAATACCTGACAGTATCCAACAGAGGGATTATGCCTAGCATAGGCAGTTAGCAATCGCCGCAGAGCATTTCTGAAATCATCATCTAGGGCAGGATGACCTGGAAATGTCCGGGGTAAATCCTGTAATGAAATAAGCAACAACTTGAGAAAAATGACCAAGATCAACAGGAGTCCAGTACTGCACCATTTGTTAAAAAATACTGGATGCCAAGTAATGGAGGATAATACAGTTGCTAACCTTTTCTATCTGTCCTTTCCATTTTTCTACAACAGCGATGGGGTCTGTACTTGAACCTTTCTCATCTGCATGCTGCATGTGCTCCTGCTCTATGTCGTTTCCTAGACTATCAGCAGCTAGCAGATTTTGGTAATAATTCTTGACCCGACGTTTCTTGACTCCCGCAAATGCTTGCCAGAGCTGAATATTTGTATATATACTTTCAGATTATTGAGCAGAAAATAAGGATAATAAGAACTAACTATCAATAGCAGGAGAATGCTAGACAAGAGAAGGAGATAATACAGAATGATAGGATTTACTACCTCACCCCTCAGAGCCATAGGTGCCCCGCCATGAACAAGAACTTCAAGTTCGTCTTTCCAGGGGCATGCAGATATTAGGGAAGTTGCATCAGCAGCAGCAGACATGCTGGAGACACTTGTACTATCTGAAGAACCATCCTGAATTGGATCTGATCTCTCCACTTCATAGAACTCATCTTCAGAATCATTCTCAGACACTCCCTTTGAAGATTTGGTCTCATCAGTAGAGGGTAAGGAATTCAATTTCTGAGCTTCTTGCTCGGCATTTGTGGAATCCCCCTTTATTTTGACACGGACACTCATCAAGTCCTCAATTGCTTGAAGAGATGGTCTGATCTCAGCCCACAACAGAACTTTGTGCACATTTTTCTCTGCATTGGGAACCTCATCTTCCTCTCTCGCATTCCCAGGATTTAAATCAGAACCTGGCTTGTCAGTATTCAGATCTTTTCTTTCAGCACCCTTGTTTGATTCCTCTTCTATTTTCTTGTCACTTTCACTTGGATTGACATGATTATTTTCAGACGATCCATTCGACACACCAAATTCTGCATGATCTTCCAGGAAATTGTTCCACCTGGCCGACCTCTCCTCTTCTTCCTCCTGCAGTTTATCAGTAAAAAACAGCATTAGAATGTTAAGGTGAAACATCGAGTGACAGTGACTGCGTCAACCATTAAAGAACCAAAAATGACTTATGATCTATGAAGCCTTTCGATATTGATTATACCAAGACCATTAAGCGAACTTCTAAGTTTAGTCCACTACTGAATTCTTTCACACAGGGGTTTTCCCTGTAACAAAGCTTTTTTATGGGATCACCAAATTTTAAAAGAACCAATCCTTTTTTTCTAAGAATGCGAATGTGCACTAAATCATGTAAAAGAAATTTCCGAGTAGAAAATAAAAGTTATGGAGATAGAACCTTGTAGATATTAACATATTCTCGGTATCTTTGCACATGCTGAGGCCTCACAGAAAATCCATATGCATCCCTGTTCATAAAACCAACCACATTAACTTCCTCAGTACTAAGAATATTTCAATTCCATCCATAAATCAAACAAAATCTCCGTCCATTGAAACAAATTGCATCCTTGACAAACCATCTGATTTACAACATATTTTCACTTTACACGACCCTCTTCAATTTTGTTCCAGTAACTAAGCTAAAGATCAAATCATTATCAATGATCACTAGATGCTCAACTAGTGATCTAAAAAGACGGCATTTTGCTCAGCAAATCGAGAGCAGAGAAGTGAGAAACCGCAATTTCAAAAAAACATCCCTCAAATGTAGTACAGTAGAAACAGAAACCCAAAGAGCTAGGAAATGTAGCAATGGAGAAGCTAGAAAAGCGATACCTTTTGTGGTCAGACTTAGAAACGGCGTCGGCGATCATAATTCCTTAGTCGGAGAACGAGATCTCTCCAAGTAGAGGCGGTGATAGTTGAAAAATATGGCTGAGCGAAGAAGAAGATCCGAGGGAGCAAGCAATACTAATTGATCTTCATTACACGCGACTGAAGTTGAAAAAAGAAGATGAAGTTACTACAGAGACGAAGAAAAAGGTCCGAGATTGTAGAGGACGTTATTACATACTTTAATTATTTTCTTTACTTATCATCAAATTCCCGAGACTTTTGTCCTTCTTTGGAAATACACTTTTACTATAGATTAATAATTTTGGGCCTAAATCAACTAAAGCCCAACTTGTTTCGTGTTTATTTAAAAGTCATTTATACCCTTTTGAGTCCACGTCACACACACCGTCTTCCCAATTTCTTCGAATTCCAAATCTTTGAATTTTTTCAGGTACCCTTAAACTTCATCTTCTTTGACTTTTACCTTTTTTTTTTTTTTCAATTTTGCAATCAAAAATCGAAGCGATCCAAAATAGTAGCTCGCCCATGCTCAGATCCGGTCTCGCTTCGTTAATCGTCGATGTCAATTTGCGGCGCACGTTACGTCCATCCCCAACTTTTTCTTTTCCGGCGCATCTTAGCCGCTGCATTATCACTTCCCGTTACTCCTCCCGTACATCTCTAAGGTTTCCGATTCGCCACCACCGCATTTCCTACTTTTCTTCATCCTCTTCGTCGGAGCAAAGCAGACCAACTTCCTCTTCCCGAAACAGTTTCAGTGGTCACGGTCAGCTTGATGGTGATGGCAATTCTTCACCGCCTCCGTCGCAATCATCTTCCAAAGTTCTTACATTACCCACCGTATTAACACTTGGCCGTGTCGCTGCCGTTCCGCTCCTCGTCGCAAGTACGTTACTTTGTTACCTCCAATTGTTTTGGATTCGAATGTGTCACAGTATTTGAACAAATGGGTTTAATAAGTGATCATGATCCATTCTGGGTTTGTAGAATCATTTCGTGTGCTCAATTTTTTGTTTTGCTTGAAAACAACATTAGACACAGATACACTTAATCTTTGGCTAATGTGGATTTTAAGCTTTCCTCTATGTTTTATCGAACGTCTAGTTTCCATTACTTCTAAGTTCTAATCTTGTGGGAGAGGTCTCAGTCTTTTTTGGATTGTATATTATGTAAAATTGTTCATTCTTTTGTTTTTGCTTGTAGCCTTTTATGTTGATAGTTGGTGGGGAACAACTGCTACAACAAGCATTTTCATTGCAGCAGCCATTACAGACTGGCTTGACGGCTATCTTGCCCGCAAGGTTCTTTCTTTTTACCATTATCTGTGTCTTCGATATGTTTTCCCGCATTTCACATTGCAATCTTAACGGGTCTAATCATGTACAAATTTCAGATGAGGTTAGGTTCTGCGTTTGGTGCCTTTTTGGATCCAGTTGCAGATAAGGTGTGCAGACTTGTCTTCCTCTAAGCCTCCTCCTTTGATTTTTTCTTAAGACTAAGCTTCATTTATTATAGTGGAAAAAGAGATCTATGTAGACTAGATACACATATCTCTGATTTATGTATGTCTTGGACTTTCAGCTACATTGATCTTACTGTGTACAAAACCTATCGACATTGCTGAATTAGGACCAGTTCCATGGTTATTGACCGTACCTTCTATTGCAATCATTGGTAGGGAGGTAAGATTTATAGCAAAATTGATTGTAATTCCTTGATATCATTCACTTGCAGAATAAGTAAACATGTCCTTAACTATATAAAATACATTTGTAGATTACTATGTCAGCAGTAAGAGAATGGGCTGCATCTCAAAATGGGAAGCTGTTAGAGGTAACTTAAATCAGCAACATCTATCTCTGATATTGTATCGCGTAAGAGCTTTCTTTTTTTTTGTTTCTGTTCTTATTGAATCGTGGAATGGGATTGATTGATGCTTGCAGGCAGTTGCTGTAAATAACTTGGGCAAGTGGAAAACCGCCACGCAGATGACAGCACTAACCATACTTCTTGCAAGCCGGGATAGCAATGTTGGATGGCTCGTAGCTTCAGGTGCTGGCTTGCTTTATGTATCAGCAGGACTATCAGTTTGGTCTTTAGCCGTTTATATGAGGAAGATATGGAAAGTACTAATGAAGTAGTATTAGTAGTAGTAATTCATCTATTGATTTTGTTTTGCTTTGACCTGCATTTGGATATATGTATTGATGGAAAGGGTCTCAGTCATCGCCTGTACAAGAGCACAAAACTTGAATGCTGCAACACTTAAGTAGTTTGAGAATATGTAGATGATTTTGCTTTGCACTTTTCCAACACAATATAGAGTGTGCAAAATAGTCTTGATCGAGATTAAAGCCTAATAATGAGTGTATTCTATAAACGCTGAATACGTATTTCCAACTTATGGAACAAACATTCTTTATTCATACACTGCAGTTTCAAATTATCGAACAAAAAGTCTACTTCTGATTAGCTTTGTTTGGTTCAATCATCTGTACTCATATGTATTCAATATTAACACAAAATGATTCGTTTAAATATGCACATGGATTATGCCTCTGACTTCTGGTATCACTAGCATACCCAATGGTCCCGGTCAGATTCATGTTACAGCAAAATTAGGCAGAGTCAACATCAGGTCAAAGGCCAAAGGAAATAAGTCCATTCCCCATAAACCCATCTCTGGTAAGACGAATTGTTGATGGTCTTTTTGCTTATTTCTACGAAGTTGTCTATGTAGAATTCTAGAGTTCCTCTTATAGACTTTGTGGCTGCGGACAATGGCATCAGGTCTCTGCAAGTAATGCATTTGTCAGCTTTTGGCCTAACATGTTTCCAAGGTGCGGAGACTATGTTAAGCTACTCATATTATTAACTTATAAGAGTAGAAGCAACCGCAAAGTAACAAAGCCCAATAATAACATACAACTTGTCAAATGCAGACTACTCTTAATTTAGTAAAACAAATCATTCTCTTGTTCAAGCATTTACATGAAATCAGAGAAGTGAAAATGGTGATTTCTGTTCTTCTTCTCATTCTTCTCCTTTTTCACCTTCGCCTTCTTCTTATCCTCCTTGTCCTTTTTCTTCTCCTCCTCTTTTTTCTTCTCCTCCTTCTCTTTTTTCCTCTCCTCCTTCTCCTTCCTTTCGTTCTCATCTTCATCCCTTTTCTTCTGCTTCTTCTCCTTCTTCTCCTTCTTCCTCTGTAGCTCCATCGAGGCAGAACCAGATGATGAAGATAAACCTGAACCTGAAGTACGTAGCCAACAAGACGAAGAAAAAGAATGATACAATAATGCTCTAAAGAGTAAAAGATGAGGTATATACTATGGAGAAGGAAGAGAAAGTTAACCTCCTTTTTTGTGGATGGAGTTGAAATGGATCCCTGCGAGATAGCTCAAATGAATGACCCTGTCGGGTTCTTTTTGAGACTTGGGCAAAAACTCCATGAATGGAGTAAGTTTGATTGATGTAATGAGTACTATTTTGACTCCATACACATCAGCAGCGACTCTCAATGTGACTTCATCGCCCCATTCGGAGTTAGTGGACATATTCTTTACATACTGGGAGAAGTCCATATTATTCACAAACCCTTTGTAAATCTTTGGATGAGATTTAAGCTGATCATGAGAAAACAGATTCATCAATCAATCATTATCCAAAACTCATAATCATCATCATATGACATTAATACACGTAAAAAAAAAAAAAAGAATCGGCAAAGTTAGGAAAAGTTTCAAGATAGATTTACCTGTTTTACGATTTCTTGTCTAACACGTTTATGACAATCCGAGGTTTGATAAAGTTGATCAGCTAAAGCACGGAACTGAAATAGAATTGACAGAAACAAGAAAAAGGGTTATTCATAATATGATTCAATATATATGTCAAGCTGATTGAGTATAATTTTATTTAGAAACATTAATTACTTGGCAATTTCCATCACTTTTCATCTTGATTTCGGTGTAACCTTCCCATTCCAATCTGAAAATCCAGGAGAAAAAAAAAACATATAGTCGAGATTATCGGGCAAAAACTTTTGAAAAAGTTTACAAAGAACAATCGATCGATACCTATACTCAAGTATTTCGCGATCACTAAGACCGTCCAAACACAACGACTTCGTCGTCTGAGTGTTAGGCATCTTTTAGAGTTGGAATTGATCGATGATTGATACAAAACAGAGTCTCTTCTCTCTTAGAAAAGATTAGGGCTAGATTTAACGTTAATTGGATTTTTTTTTTCACCCACGGTTAATTGTGAATTATTGTCCTGTTATATACTACAAGAATGAACAAAAAAAAAGGAAAATTACCGACAACAAAAGTTAAAAGGAAAATTCACCGGCCAAAAAAAAAAAAAAAAAGAAAAGTTTCAAAAAGGAATAGTTCATTCGTTATACTGACGGTATGGTTTTATTAGCGTATGATTTCACTCGGGAAAAAACCTGGAAAAACCGCCATCTATTTTTTTTTTGGCCGTTTAATACGTGTGTTTTTAAATTTGGAATAAAAATACCTCGTTTAATTGTTGTTGTCTTTTAAATTCTTTGTTTTTTAAATTTTGGTAGATTCACACATCCGCGTTAACGGCTGTTAACGATGGTAACGGAATCGTTAACCATAGTTAAAAATTAACCCCACGTATTTAAATAGGTATATAAAACATGTTTGACTTTATTTAGGTATTTATTACCGTGGTCTGGTGGTGAGTGGTCTGTTTTTCTGCCCATAGAACTAGGGTTCGAAACCCAGATCTGCAGCTTTTTTAATTTTCTTTAAGATTTTTTTTTTCTTTTCTTCTTCTCGTTACTCCGCCGGCAAAATCCACCAGAACCACCACCTTAAGCTAAACCATGGAGTGGACACCAAAAGAACACAAAAGAAGACGAGTCCATCACCAATGAAAGCCAATACCATCTCAACAATTTTGGAACCAAAATCTGAACAGATTTCTTCTTCTGCAACAACGAAGAAATCAAAGAGAAGAGAATGGGAAAATCTGCCATTAAGCTTCGCGTATTTATGCTCGGAATGACGAAATCGAAGATAATCCAAGCGAAATCGGAAGCTAATCTAGGATCTGAAGTCATCGATAAGCACAATCGTCCTCTTCTTCATCTGAATCGTTAACCGGATCTGAGTAACGACAAGAAGAAAAAAAAAAAATTAAAACGCCTAAAAAATCCAAGGTAGGACTCGAACTCAGGCCCAAAAGATATTCTATCCCACGTTTAACCAACAGACTAAGATAATATCTTCGTACACGTTTGAAAAGAGATTGTATATATATACGTAAACACTATGGGTTAATTTTTAACTCTGGTTAACGATTCCGTTATCATCGTTAACAGCCGTTAACGCGGATGTATGAATCTACCAAAATTTAAAAAACAAAGAATTTAAAAGACAACAACAATTAAACGAGGTATTTTTATTCCAAATTTAAAAACATATGTATTAAACGGCCAAAAAAAAAATAGATGGCGGTTTTTCCGGGTTTTTTCCCCTAACAATCTTTTTTTTTTTTTTTTGAATGAATGTTAAATTTTTATTCATCAAAAACCTTTGTTACAACAAGTGTGGCTTAGCTGAATGGAAATATAGAGTTTATGATGGATACATTAAATACGAGAAGAGAACCAAAACGTGAGGAGATCCTCATATTTTCCTGTCCTCATGTTTCGAAGGTTGGTTATGCGATTACGGATTGTTTTATCGATGAACTTGTGAAGGAGAATGGCTGGTGAGGGGTTTTCGCCATGTCTACGGTTATTTCTTTCTCTCCATATCGAATGAACTGAAACTTGAAGAGTGTATCTTAAGAGCAGAAGTGGTTGTTGAGCTAGCGTTGTGCCTGAGATGAGGGCTTGGATTTGTGCCCAGTCCGAACTGTAGCGATTGCTTAGTAGACCTTTGGTGAGTTTCTCCCAAACTTGTTCAGAATAGGGACAACGAAAAAAGATGTGGTTCCTTGTCTCCAGCAGTCCTCCACATAAGATGCAAGAGGTGTTGACGCGGGTATTCCATTTCTCCATTCGGTCTCCCGTTGAAAGCCTATTGTGCATAGCAAGCCAAGTGATAAAAGCAAATTTTGGTGTGGCTTGGGAGAACCACACGCCGTTGGCCCAATCACATGTTGGTCTTCCAATTCTGAGCAGCTTCCATGTCTCACGAGTTGAGAACTGTGCTTTGAAACCTGTTTTACATTTCCACAAGTGTACATCATCAACTCCTTGTTTCCTACTTGTTTTCAGTTCCACAATCTCTGCTTCTATTTTTTTAAGGGTCTCCACTCGGTGTCGTCTGCTCCGGTGAGTGGTTAAGACGTCTTCCACCGTTGCGTGCTTCACAATTCCAAGATCTATGCATCCTCTACCTCCAAGAACGTCTGCTAACTTCCCCTGGCTGGACCAGTGGTCATACCAGAATGATGTGTTCTTTCCACTTTGTATTTTCATCATGTGAAACTCTTTAGCCGTCTCTCTTAACTTGAGTAACTTTCTCCACATCCATGAGCCCTGAGTTGGTGATGCTTTGATAGTCCAGAAAGGTTTATGTCGCATAAGGTATTGCCGGATCCACTGTCCCCAAAGTGATGCTTTCCCTGCGAGTAACCTCCATATGAGCTTTAGACTGTTGACTTTGTTTATCTCCTTTAGTGGTCGTAGCCCTAAACCTCCTTCCCGTTTAGGGAGACAAACTACTTCCCATGATATTTTAGCCTTGTGACTCCGCAGTTCCGGACCGCTCCATAAGAAAGCAGAGCATATCTTCTCTATCTCCTTCATACATGCTCCGGGAAGCCTAAAAGCAGTGGACCAGAAGTTCGTGATACTTGTGATAACAGATCTTATCAGTTGTAGTCTCCCTGCATATGATAGAAATCTCGTCGTCCAAGTGCTTATTCGGTTTCTGATTTTCTCAATCAAAGGAAGATAGTCATGACTCGTCATTGATTTAGTCATCAGTGGCAGCCCAAGATATCTTAGCGGTAGGTGACCTGATTCAAATGGGAAGCTCATCCTGATGGTATCTTGCGTTTGTTGCGGTATCCCAGCCATGTACAGAGTAGACTTTTCAAGACTAATTTGCAGACCCGAGTATCTCTTAAACTCGTCAAATATCGAGATGACTCCTTCAATAGATCGCTTACTCCCTTCAGCAAATACCATGAGATCATCTGCAAAACATAAATGGGTAAGAAGAAGACTGTGACATCGTGGATGATAACCAAATCTTTCTTCTACCGCCGCTTTGTTAATCAAATGCGACAATACATTCATGCATAGCACAAACAAGTAAGGAGAAAGGGCGCAGCCTTGCCGTAGACCTCTTTTACTTCCAAAAAACCCCGCAAGCTCACCATTCACTTGAACAGAGAATGATGCTGTTGTTATACATAACCGAATCCAATGAATATACTTCTCGGGAAAATTTAGGGCCTGGAGCGTGTTGAGCAAGAAAGACCATTGAACCGAGTCGAATGCTTTTGAGATATCAATTTTCATCGCACAACGAGGTGATATGTCTTCTTTATGGTAATCTTTCACCAATTCAGAAGCTAGTAGAACATTCTCCATGAGTAGACGATCCTTCACGAAAGCAGTTTGGTTTGGAGAGATGATTTCCGGGAGTAAACCCTTTAATCTGTTTGCCATAATCTTCGAGATCACTTTGTATAAGACATTGCAACAGGAGATGGGCCTATAGTCTTTCATAGTTCTTGCTTCTTCTTTTTTGGGGATCAGAGCAAGGATAGTAGAGTTGACACCCTTTGGAAGAAACCCCTTTGTGAAAAAGGATTGTATTGCCACAGTAAAATCTTTCCCTATCACTGGCCATGCACTTTTGAAAAATTCACTGCTGTAACCGTCTGGACCCGGACTTTTGTTTGCAGGCATTGAGAATAAGACCTTGTGAACCTCCTCATCCGTGACCTCTTTTTCTAGCATAGTTCTGTTTTCTTCACTGCATCTAAAGTCCAGCAAGGATTCCAATTTTTCTATCGTGATACCTTCATAGTCACTAGGGATTTGATCAAGAAAATTCGAGAAGAAAGAGGCTGCTTCATGCTTGATGTCCTCTTGAGTGGAAGCAATTGAACCATCATCCCGTTGAATCTCTCTTAATGTATTCTTTACCTCACGGAGTTTAACTGCATTATGAAAAACTTTGTTGTTTTGATCTCCTATGTCAAGCCAATGGAGCTTTGACTTTTGCTTTAAAAACCCCTCTTCTAGCTCAGCGATGTGTTGCCATCTTTCATATGCTTCTGCTTCTTCTCTAAACACAGTGTCTACCGGATTCATTTGCGTCATTTCCTGCTTGTCACATAGCTCTTTATATGCAGATTGTTTCCTCTTTGTTAAATCTCCCAATTTCTCTCGGCTTAAGTTTCTGATACAAGGCTTCAACTCTTTAAGTTTCTTGGAGAAACGAAACATAGCTGTAGTGGAATGGAAAATAGTCGCCGTATTATCCCAGAAAGACTGTACCAGAGGTAGAAAATCTTTCATAGTTGTTAATGAGTTAACAAATTTGAAAGGCTTCTTTTTTGCAGGTGTTCCCATGTCAAGCTGAATTCGATTTCTAAGGTGATCCGAGCAACCACCTGCTTCATAAACACAATAAGTTTGCGGATGTCTATGGAGCCAAGTGTCATTCATGAGGACCCGATCCAACTTCTTACAAATCAAACCCTCATCTCTCTTGTTACACCAAGTGTATAAAGGACCATGCGAACCCATATCTGTTAATGCGCAGTATCGCACAACATCTTGAAACTCTCTCATACCCGGGGGTAGAGTAGTAGTGTGACCAAAGCCAGAATGTTCTTCTCCATCAAGAATTTCATTAAAATCACCCATGAGTATCCATTCTTTATTTCTAAACAGTGGAGAGTCATGATGATTTCTCAGATCCTCCCATAGACTTCTTCTCTCTTCTACTAAATTCTCTGCATAGATAAAAGAACAAAAGAATTCCTCCGTCGCTCCTTCTCTTAAAACAGAACATGTAATGAGTTGATCGCTTTTGAATACCGGAGTTATACGTACAGTAGATCTCCAGAGGACCCAAATGCGGCCTAACCGATTGAACTCATAATTTGCCATAAATGACCAATCTTGAAAACCCGATGAGATAATACGAGCTACCTTCTTTTCCTTGACTCTAGTCTCCAATAAGCAGCCAAAATGCATATCTTCATTGTTTATCCAACTACGAATTACGGAATGTTTAATAGATTTGTTGAAACCACGCACATTCCATGAGAAACACGACATTTATTGATTTCTTCGGAGGATCCTCCTGCTCGAAGTAACTGGGACTGTGTCCTTAGCTACATAAGATGAAGTCTCCGATGTATCCTTTGACTGTTTAGTTGAGGTACGCTTCAGCAGTATTCTTCCTTTACTTACTTTCTCTGTTTCGTTGATATTCATGACCAAATCCTGCTCTTTAGCGTTAGTGTCGACCCCCGGTGCGTTTTCTTCATCCTTAGAAACTTCATTTTCAATAATTTCTCCCTCTTCCTCCATAGAACTTAAGACATCAAATTTTGAAGCCGTGACTAGCGAGCTTTCTTTCTCCTCTTGACTAGCATTTCTGGTTGGACTTCGACTTGCTTTTGCAGGTGAAATCGTAGTCCACTTCTCTGATTCGTCAACAATTGTTGTCACTATGTTTGCATTCATCGGTGTGTCTGAAATCAGTGCTTCCTTAGCCGGAGTAGTTGCTTTTTCTTCTATTTGTTCTGTTTCGAGAACAACAGCTGAAGCTTTTGTCACAGTTTTGTTGCTTGAAACTTTTCCTGACTTCCCCTGAGTCTGTGTCCCAGGATTCTTCATGTTTACCACACATCGAGCTTCCAAATGTCCCCACTTTTCACATGTAGAACATCGTGGTGGCAGCCAAGGGTAGAGAAATTCCACTTCAAAATCAGAACCATTTTTTGAATATCGTATCTTTTTCGGCAAATCTTTTGACAAGTCTGCATTAACAAAGACCTTTGCAACATCAAAATTAGCACAAGCTGCTGTCTCTGGGTGAAGACGCACTGGATCTCCCACTGCGCTTGTAATAAAGCTCAGACCTTCCCATGAAAACATGTTCATCGGGATCTTTTTTAAGAATACCGATAAGGGTATTGATTTCTCCTCTAATCCTTCCTTCTCAGTGAGTGGAGACCACTTAGAAACTACCATCGGTACTTCTGCTATATTCCACATCCCTCTCCGAAGAATCCTGGCTCGAATCAAAGGATCACGGACCCTAAAGCGCAGGGTTGTGGAATCAACTTCATAGACATCGATGTTTTGTGACGTTGAAACCTGTTTCCAAATTTTGTTGACTATTACATGGATCTTGGCCACATGTGGAGCCATGTCTAGGAATTTACCGACTAGGAAGTCCTCCCAGAGCGGTGTTGCATTATCAAGAACTTCATCCGGTATCTCCACCAAATTTTTCCCATCAGAGGTTGAGATGTTGACTTCATATTTTTTGAGAACTTGCTTATTTTGGGCCACAGACACCCACGAACCAGTAGATTTGGGATAGGAGGCCCTTGGCGATCCTTCCCTCAACTCCGACATCACCCCGAAACAGTCTGACGGCGCCGGCAGACTGCTTTTACGAACAAGAAACTTTGAAAAACCTAATCGCACTCAGAATCGCCCTTTCTTGGTGACGTGTAATCGCACTCAGCTATATCCTCCCTCACTCCTAACAATCAAAATACAAAAATGAATCAGTATAATAAAAAAGTTGATATTCAAAACAAAAAATCGATGGAGTTATGAAGTTTTACCATAAACAGAGAGATTGATTCTTCAAAATCGGAAATCGAGGAGATATGGAGGGAAACTCAATCAAAAGCCGAAACTGATATCATAAAAGGTAAAGTCTTTTGACGGCGTTTAGTTAAACGTTAACGGAGAGACTTTTTACAAGAAGGAAGAAGCGTTACGGCGGCAGTGTAACAGAGAGAAGTCGAGAGGACAAAAGAAACAGGTTTTCTCTGTAAATTCGAGTAGCAATTGAAGGGTACTTTAAATCTTTTTGAAGGAGCGGGCCTTTTGATTAATCTTATTGTGGGCCTAAAACTTGTTTTTCTTTTAGCTGTGTTTGGTAAGTTAGCATTACTCAATATTGTTTTTGCCTTTTTTCTGGATTTAAAAAATAGGATAATCAATCTGTGTGATTTTTTACTCCATTTGTTTTAGGTTTTAAATAGTACTACCATGCTTTGATAATTATTATCAGTAAAATTTAGTGATTAAGATTATGTAATAATGTGGACTAATAAAATATTAGTGAGTTTTAATTAATTATGGTTGTATTTTTTTCCTATTTATGCTAACTAACAAAATCTATATATTATATATAATGGTAGAGTTTCTCTCTTCTTAGGGTGTCCACATCATCACCACATTAATATTATAGATCCCACCAACAATTATTTCAAAATATTTAATTTTATGGTTAATACATCTCATTATCAAAGAAGTAATCATCAATTAATGCACAATTTTAAATAAAGGTTACTTGAATAAGAATAACATAAGTGTAACATATATACATATAAAACACTTAAAATTAATTTTATGTTAATATATAACTTAAAATGAATATAACCCCTAAATATTTAATTAAGAAATAAAAAATAATTATGAAAATTTTATAAAGATATCAATGTTATTTTTTTTTTTTTTTTTTTGTCATCTGTAATTAAATAGTGCTCAAAAGAGCTATTCTTGTGGAATGTTGTTTACATAAGTGATATGAAGCGGTTCCGTACGAATTTTTCGTGCCAGATTATCCGCTTTTGCATTTGCACAACGAGAAATTAAAGATAAAGAGAAGGTAGAGAACTCTTCCTTGTCGCTCTGAAATTCCTCCAGATACACTGAGAAGGCCGGCCATTCGGTTGGGGAAGACACCATCTTCACCAGGTCAGAACAGTCTGTAAGGAATGCTACCTCTTGATTATCTGCACCAATCATACACTTCATCGCCCAAAGGAGGGCCTCGAATTCGGCATGTAGCGGAGATAGGCTTCTACGGAGGTTGGCAGCTCCCATTGTTGATGGCTCACCGTTTGATGGTGTACAAAACCACCCTATCCCGGAAAACTTGTCGCTGTCTTTCCAGGATCCATCCACAAAACAACGGTATCCTGTAAAATCCGAATCTAGGGACACCCCCCTCGTTTGAGGCCGATTTGGAAATTCCACTGAAGCCTGAGTTTCAGTATGAAGCTCCACTTGAGCTGAGTGCCACAATTGTGCCTCTCTTTCCGCTAACCGTAAAACCTCTAACGGATCGTTATCCACATTTTCAAACAATTTTTCATTCCGTGCTTTCCAAATATACCAAATAATCCAAGGAAAAGCTATAGAATCAAACTCCGATGGTATTCTCCAAAATAAATGATCCAAGTTTGCAAAAATAGAATCTGTGGGAAAAGTCCCCATAACCGTAGGAATCTGAGAAAGTGCGCAAACCTGTCTTGCAGGATGGCACTGAAAGAGTGTGTGATTGACTGTTTCCTCCAGTGCACCACATCTGGCACAACCAGTGTCACAATCAATTCCTCTTTTTCGTAAGTTCTCTGTAACCGGTACACAACCCGTTAAGATTTGCCATAAAAAATGACGTATCCTAGGTGGACACTGTACTTTCCAAGTATGAGCCTTTAGCTTATTGAAATCTGGCCCAATGAAAGATGAGTTGGTTTCCAACTTATCCAACCGTGCGGTATGATACCCCGACTTAACTGAATATTTGCCGGATTTTGTAAAATGCCAACCCAAGGTGTCCTCCTTGGTTGGCGCACCCACCGGTAGGGCACTTATTAACTCGACATCTTCCTGGTCAAAGACCGCTTTGAGGAGATCAATGTCCCAAAAATTAGATCGACTATCTATAAGCATGTTAACTTTTAAAGATGGGTCATTAATAGATCCATTACTTTTTGCTGGTCTCGGGAATTGAGCTGGAATCCACGGATCCTCCCAAACTGAGATGGAATTCCCAGATCCGACTCTTTTAATAAGTCCTTTATTAACCAGAGATCTAGCTGAGCATATACTCCGCCACCCATACGATGGGGAATATGACTTTATATTTTCCAAAGGATTGGATTTCCTATAATACCGCCCTTTAAAAACCCTCGCAAAGAGAGAATCCGGAACCGTGATCAACCACCACAACTGTTTTGCAAGTAAGGCCGAATTAAAATCATCGACGTTTCGAAATCCTATCCCTCCTTCCGATTTATTAATACATAATTTATCCCAAGCCATCCAATGCATAAATTTATAAATTTATAAATTTATCCCAAGATATCAATGTTATTTAAGATGGATAAAAGGATTCTTAATGAAATTTATTATACAATTACAAACAAATAATAACTTATTAAAAATAAAATAAAACATTAAAAACTATCATTTTAAAAATAATAAGGAAACCTCAAATATAATTTAGGATGAACAAAAGAATTGAATTGAAATGGAAAGCTATAAGAGTTTTTTTTTTTTTTAATAATAAGAAGATATTCATATTTCATGGAAACATTAACTTAAAGAGATAATAATGAAATAGAAGAAATTCATTTAAAATAATAATATTTTTAGATTAAAAAAATAAATGGTTAAATGTTATAGTAAATGTATGTTTGTATAAGTTTTTAAAGATAAAAGAAATAATTTATATTTAAAATTATATTTCGAGAGAGTAATAGTATAGATTCACATTGACGAAAAAAATAGAAAGATTCAATGTATCTTAATATTAAATTAGAGTAAAATATAAGAATAAAAACAATACAATTATATCTACATTATTTCGAGATAGTAATAGTATAGATTCACATTGATGAAAAAAAATAGAAAGATTCATTGTATCTAAATATTATATTAGAGTAAAATATAAGAATAAAAATAATACAATTATATCTACATTATTGTTTGCTTTCTAAATAAAAATTGAATATGTTTAAATATAGGTAAAAATCTAAATAAGTACTATTGAGAAAATTATAACAAATATATATCTTTCGTAAAATTACATTACACTGAAGCACGAAAACCATATAACTGATAAACGAAAGATAGACTAAGAAGATGAAAATGAGGAAATAGTTTTGAGTTAAGAATCAATTTAAAGTTTTATTATATGTAAGTGAGCATAGAAGATAATAGAAGAGTAGATGTTGGAAAGCGAACAAATGCATCATAGAAGATGACGAAAAAATGTTTGAAGATCATGAAGCATCAGATATATGTATGCACATGACTAAACGAAATTCATCGGATATATGTATGCACTATAAATAATTTGGTTTAGTAAACCAGACTATCATATTCAACATCGGGTTAAATCGTCGAACCATGTAAGCATAGTAGGATAGATAAGATAAAGACATTTATGACTTGGTCAAAACTTTTCTTTAGGTATTATGGTCTTGCTTCAATAGATAAATTATGCTCTCCAAACCTATTGAAGTGGCATGAATATTACGTTTATATATTTTCATACTTTGATGTTCAAACTTAGCAAATTTACTTTTAGTACGAGGTACGATAGGTCAAAACATCAAGAAAAATATACTTACAAGGTTTGTTTATGGAAATAACTCTCTTTTTGATAAAGTCCATTGATAACTACCGAGACCGATTCATCTTATATAACTTTTATTATTACATGGTACCTACCAAATATATTTTATAATTTATATGTTGTATATTGTTTCGTAAAACAAGTATAAATATATAGAGTTTTTGAAATTCAAACGATTATGATTAGTTTTAACATTTTGTATTGTAACCCGTTGAAATTTGGTATTCCGCGCAACGCGTGGGCGAGTAAATCTAGTAACTAAAATTGATCAGAGGATTAATTGAAATTAATAGGCATGTGTAGATTTTTAGAATCAGATTACTTTTAAAAATATGATTGGAGAAATAAGATAACTAGATACTGTGTTAATTAATGATTTAATGTAAAAGAGAGAGACAGAGATAAAGAAGTATTATTCCAATTGTTGTATAAACAAAGAAGAGATTATTGTACCAAATGTTCTAAATATGAGATTTTACAATATAATATTGGATAATTATTAACAAATACGGCAAGGATTCAATTACGTACTAGACCTAGTCACCTTTTTTAGTCATTATAGGTGAACGCATGCATAATCAAATGCTGTAAGAAGAGAAGTTTCATGGAGCAAGAAGAGAAGGGAAAAGTTTATTTGTTCATTCATCTTCTTTTTTTGCCAGTAAATAACAGGAAAACACACCCCAGTCTTATTGGAATTATTAGCACAAAGTTACTTGAACTTACAACCACATTAAAAGCATAGTAAAGAGAACACACACCAATCTTATTGGAAGTTTCATTTTGTATATATATGACTGACTGGTTTTATTAATAAGATAGAAGGTTTTTACTCGGTGGTGGTGATGGGCACGATAGTGACTCCGATGCTGTGAACAACATCGCTAGCTTGTCCATGGAATCCAACGATCTTATGGCCTTCCTCTCCAAGCGAGAACTTCTTACCAGAATCCATTCCAAACGGCATTGACTCCCTTTTGTTGGTCTTAAACTGAAGACAGACAATTGTTGGTTCCTCGACTCCAAAGATCTTATCGTAGTAGCCATCTATGGTTATGAGATATTCACCATCTTCAAGCACAAACTGAAAAGGTTCAAAACTGACAATGATAAGTGTAAATCATATAGAGAATGAGTTGAAAAAAAATAATAATAATTGTTGTTAAATGACCTCTTCAGCTCCGAGTAATGTCTCCTTCCCATGGTCATCTCCGGATACAAGTTCTTTGCCCTTACTGTACTCAAACTTGACAAAGGATACACCGTCGTTACCTTGTCCTACAAGTATCTTCCTTATACCGTCGTAGACACCATCATCCCATGTAACTCCTTCGTTGCCGCCTATTGCTGGTAGTTTCTTGGATGGAATCAAAGGAGTAGGAGTAGGAACAGGTCCAAAATATGCTCCAAGAGCATCAATAGCTGCATCTTCCTTTCCGTGGAACCCAACAAGCCTATGACCCTTTTGCTCCAACACAAACTTCTTACCCACATTATACCCAAAGAATGATGTTCTCCCCTTTGATGCTTCGAACTTAAGTGACGTAATGACGGTATTGCTAAAAATATTTGGCTTTTGATAGGTTGCTTCCACCGATTTGATGTATTCGTCTGTGTAACCAAGCACAAACTGCAACAAGAAGCAAAATATAAGAACACTTTTGTCTTAAGAAGTCTAAATACATGTATATATCTACAAAAATGGAACCGGAGTGTGCGAGAGATACTTCATACTACTGCAAAGAACCTACAACACAATAATTAATTTATATCTGGAACCTAAATTTATGTCGTTGTACTATTTCACATATAAATAGAGTTTAACAATAAATAACATTTTTGAGAAATCTTGAACTAGTCGTGTATAAGAACTAGACAACTAGAAAATTACCTCGGATGGTGTATCTCCTTTCCCCCCATGGTTACATGTCTTTGATTCCCCACCTTTCTCGTACTCGAACTCTAAATAAGTGATACGAGAATTATCTTGACCAATACGCAGCGTTTTAACGCCGTCGTAAGAACCATCATCCCAAACACGCCCGTCTGTACCACCTTGGGCATCTAGCTTGTAAAGAGGGAACGTGCGTGGTATCCAATACAAAGTAAACTCCAAGAGCGTCGAGAGCATCACCTGCCCGTCCATGAAACCCTACGATCTTCTTTCCCTCGTCCTCAAAAACAAACTTTGTACCGCTCGTAATTCCGAATAAGTTTGGACCAAACGTTGGAGAGCATCTACCCTTTGAGGTCTTGAAGACGAGGGACGTAATTACCTCCGTGGCAATTAGAGCCACTGGGTGGTAGCTTCCCTCCACTGCTGTGATGTGTTCGTCCGGGTATTGAAGTACAAACTGTATGTAAAAGTATCATATATTCAATCACAATATTGTTAGCTTGGTTTAGAATAATTCTCAAGATTTTGTAGTCCTAATCAGGGGCGGAGGCACTTGGTGGGTAGTGGGGTCAGCTGACCCCTACTAATTTTAAAAATTCCATTATATGTCTTTACTAGATATTAACCCGCGGTACACCGCGGGTCTATAATTTTATTAAATAATAATAAAATTAATTTTTTTTTAAGATGATCTATAGATATATGCTATTGTTTTGTTTGATTTAAATGTATGGTACACACGATATTTTATAACTAAAGATTTAAAATTTGAAGTTTTATTTGTTTTGTTAATATTATTTGTTTAGTTTTGTTTAGTGTTTAAGATTGTATAGTTATATTTTGATTGTTAATTATAGGATTTCACCTGTAGTATATCATACTGTATTAATATCGACCCCAAATCCGTCCGACCATATAACTCTGTCCCGTGAAATCAACATCATTTTGTCATTTTCCAATAAAATTCAAATATTTCTAATATTCGAAACTTCATTTAATATCGACCCAAAATTCATAATAGTATTTTGATTGTTATATCTAGGATTTCACCCGTAATATACCGTCCCGTATTAATATCTTTTGTAAATATTTATAATGTTTAAATTTCTTATAAATTATTATAAAATTCAACTATTTAATATTTGAAACTTTATAAAATTCCTAATATTATAAATATTTAAAACGTTTTATAAAAATAAACTTTTTTAAATGTTTAAATAATTATAATATTTTACTTTTAATAAAGTTTAAATGTTTATAATAATTTGAAACTATTTAAAAGTTTCAATAAAAAATATTAGAAAACATTAAACATGAAATACATTGGATAAGAAAATAAAATATATATGATGTGATTGTTAACCATATAAAACATGTAATTGTTGTAAAAGGTTTTAAAAGATTAGAAAAATTACACTTACCAACCAAAACTCGGATCCACAGGTTTTAGTAAAAGTATATATCATAAAAACAATTAAAATACATAACATTAGAATAATGAAAATTAAGAATAAGAACTTTATTTTATTAACAAATTCATTTCCTTTTTACGTTAAAGAAAATGATTTTAATAGAATGGACTTGTTATGTTAGCCTATAAAAGAAAATCATTTACAAACATTATGAGGAAACATGAAATTATGAAAATGTAAAAAAATACTGGACATTAAAAAAAATTCGTATCTGAAGATAAGAAGAAGGACTAACTAACCTTTTAATGCATACCTTATTTGATAGTTTCTTTGGAGACGGAGTTGATGATGTCCATAATTTCCAAAGATCTTAAAATCGAAAGCTGCAACATAAGAAAAGTAGGTGACAATTAATTTTTTAAAAGAAAACAAACATGAAATATAAAATGTACTAAGAACATTGTTTAAAAGAAGCCATATAAATCTCTATTACGAAAACGTTTAGTATTGTGGATCAATGGTTGAAAAGATCTTTTTTATATAGATGAATGAAAAGTACTCGAGAAGTTTAGGTTTGATCTAAAAATTAAAACAATTTTGCAAATATTGGAAAATTAAATATTTGATTCCTAATATATTCGATTTTGTATTATCAACTGAATAACGTCTATATGCATGGTGGGATTTATGAATGAGGAAAGCTAATTAAAGATATTTCCATTTGTTTTAGGAAGTTTGTTGAATAATATCTAAACGAAACAAAAAAAATCTTTTAAAGATATTTTATGAGAAATAATATATTCGCCAATTTGGGTTGGGGATCAAGTATATGAAAATCTCGTAAATATTATATGTTATATTTATTACATATACTAATTTTCACATTGTAGTTATTTAAATCAAAGAATTTAATGAGTTAATTATGGAATACAAAATATTTATGTAAATCAAAAAGTTTAAAGAACCAATAGCGCTGGAATTGATTTTTTTGCTATAACGATTACTAAAACATTTAAGTAAATAAAGATATTTCGTTATGATTTTTCAGCATATTCGAATTGTTGATTATTTCGAAATTTAAGGATGTTTAAGAAATCATGATTGATTTCCGATTTCATAAATTTTGATTAGAATTAAAAATAAAAGATTTAGTATTTAGATAAGGAATATACTATAATAAGGATTATTAGTACTCGAATATATTAGGAATATTCGTATTGTTAGTTTATTTAATTCAAAAATTATAATTTACGGATTTAAAGGAAGATCTTCTCGAGATTTTAGGCATATAATCGAGATTTTAGTAACAAACTGTGATCACATTAAATTTTCGAAAGATTTGTGTCGAAATTGTTAGAAACAAATTAGGATAGATAATGTTTGGTTAGTATCTTTTTAATATTTTCAAATCTTTAGAATTAAACTCATTGACATTATATTGTTGAATTTATTTTTTAAAAATGACGTAATATTAAATAAAAAAATATATAACTAACTATTTTCATTTGATGGTGTAGACAAATTATTATTACTATTTATGTAATTTAATTACAAATAACAAATATTAATTTTTATAACAAAACAAATTATTTTCGTAATAACAATTTTTCCCCAAATCAATCTTTTACAAAATATTTATTTTAATCACATATTCTTTCTATATAGAAATAAATAGTTAAATAATTATGGTTAGAAGTAGTTAAGGTAAATAACAAATATGGTTAGTTTAGATATATTATATATATTTCTAATTTAGGTGTTAATTAAGAATTAATGTCGTTTTTATTATAAACTTCCTTAAATTTCTTATTCTAGATCCGAATAGAGTTAAACCCGGGTAAAACCCGGATCCAAAAGACTTTTTGCAAAAATCCCCTGTAAAAATGTATATGTAGATATTAAATCTATTGAACCTAATTAAAAATATTTCTTGACCCCATTAACCCAATCAAAAACTAATTTACATCTACAAAAAGCCCATTACTTTTATATATTGAACCCACATTTAAAGTCAAACCCAAACAATTAATACAATTTTCAATGATTTACATGGATTAATACAAAAATACACCTAAATTATATTTCTAATAATAAACAAAACAATAAAACAAAGTTCTTTGTCTCTTCTTCTTCTCATGGACGAAGGAAAAAAAAAAAAACCCTAAATGATGGCTTCTCTAAATCAAGGTAATCAGTTATTTCCTCCGCTATTTCATTGAAAAAACTTTTTTTATTCGTGATGTGATTCGTTTTTTGTAAATTTGTTTGCAACGATTTGTGATTCAATTTTTTTTTTGAATAGTTTATAACACTTTTGTTTTTTTTTTACGCCAGTTAAAAATAATCTTGGCTCCGCCACTGGTCCTAATAATATCGGATTTTGGATTTTAGAAAGGTGTCTTGGAGTTTGTATCTTATTCCGCCTCAAGAATACTTGCTCCTTCTTGTTTATGCCTTAAAGGATTAATCCAACGTTTATCGAATTCACAACAGTAATTTTTTTAGTATCGCAAATGAGAACATCTTTAGGGTGTTGATTTATTGTCCCATATAAAGTTGTTACTACTTCGCTGTCTTCCTTCACGTACTCAAATTTGATGTAAGTGATACGGTTGAGATCTTGCCCTACATACACTTTTTTTACACCCTCATATACATCGTCGTCCCATTCCTTTCCTCCTTCACCACCGCAGAGTGCCAACTTCCGGTACATCCTTGCCATTTCAAATCTACAAATATTGTAAAATTTAAAAATTACTTCTTACATATATATTCCAACAAAAAAGTATACAAATAGAACAATCAACTGACGAATTTACTGTGTGATGTAGATATATAGCTCTATTATTGGTGATGTGGTGTTATATAAATCAACCAATTAGGATTAAAGTGTTACATATATGAGGGTGTGAAGCATACATATTTACATATAAATAGCTACTTCAAAAACAATTTAAAAAAAAAAAAAAACATTTTGTGAAGCAAACATGCATAGTAGAGGAAATTAGGAGCTACTGCCAAAAAAAAAAAAAATTGAGAGAGGGAGCTAGAGAGATAACCAGTAAATTCTTGAGCTCTGATTGATGGAAGAGATGAACCTTATGTGTGTTGACATGTGTGTATTTATTGACAATCTTTGGCATACAAGGTCTGATAGTCTTTAATCATTTTAATAATCAACTCGTGTGACACGAGGGACTCCCTCACCAATGCAACAAATAATTAGACTCCGATCCATTACGATCCCAATAATAATAATTACACTGTACAACTTGTCAGAATGCAGATGTATTTTAAAGTACAACAGATGAACAAAACAATTATTCAAAATAGCACAAAACGAATTCAACATATTATTAATTTATAAGAGTAGAAACAACCGCAAAGTCGACAATGAGCCCAATAATAACATACAACTTGTCAAATGCAGATACTCTTAATTTAGTAAAACAAATCATCCTCTTGTTCAAGCATTTACATGAAATCAGAGAAGTGAAAATGGTGATTTCTGAAATATGTTAAGGTAGAATCGTCGTCTATATTCATCACAGGTAGAAGATATATATACACAAGGACTTGCCTAACTAGATAATATCGTATCTAACTAAATACATGATTTGGAATATTAACATATATCCTATACCCCCCTCACGTTGGTGCGACGAAATCAGAGACACCCAATGTGGACAACAGTTTCTGAAATTGTGGAGCTGGCAAGGCCTTTGTTAAGAGATCAGCGACTTGATCATGAGTAGTAATGTGGACAGTAGTAATTAGCTTATCTTGAACAGCATCTCGAACTTGATGACAATCACGTTCGATGTGCTTTGTGCGCTCATGGAAAACAGGATTTGCAGCGATGTGTATGGCGGCCTGACTGTCGCAGTACAAAGGTATGGGAGTAGACTGAGCAACACCAAGGTCTTCCATGAGTCCCTTTAACCATTTGATTTCCTTAAGAGTGTAAGCCATAGCTCGGTATTCTGCTTCAGCGGAGGAGCTGGACACAGTTTCTTGTTTCTTTGTCTTCCAAGAGATAGGAGAGGCACCGAGAAAGACAACATAGGCAGACAATGAGCGACGAGTTCGCGGGCATGCAGAGAGGTCAGAGTCGCAGTAGGCAGTGAGTGTTAAAGGACTGTCAGAGCGAAGTAGAATACCTTGATCAGGAGAGCCTTTCAGATAGCGAACAAGTCGAAGTGCGGCTTCCCAATGAGCTACAAGCGGAGTCGCCATAAATTGGGAGAGAATGTGGACGGGATAGCTCAGGTCCGGACGTGTAATAGTCAAGTAAATAAAACGACCAACCAAACGGCGATACTGCTCCGGATCTTCATACATAGGACTTGTCACCGAAGCAAGTTTATGGTTTAGTTCCATAGGGGTCGGAGCTGGTTTGGTCCCCAACAAACCAGCCTCATTGATGATATCAAGAGTATACTTGCGTTGAGACAAGCAGAAACCATCTTTCCCACGAGAGACTTCGATACCGAGAAAGTACTTTAATTTACCGAGGTCTTTCATATGGAAGCACTTGCTGAGTTGTTCTTTAAAATGGTTGATGGCGTCTAAGTTGTTGCCTGCGATTACAAAATCATCAACATAGACTAGCATATGAATAACTGTGGTGCCACGGTTTAAGGTGAACAAGGAGTAGTCTTGATAGCTTTGTTTAAAACCGAATTCACGAAGAGCAGTCGAGAGCTTGGAGAACCAGCACCGTGGTGCTTGCTTAAGACCATACAAGGACTTGCGCAATCGGCACACTTTCGATGGATCAGAAGATTTAAAACCCGGGGGGAGTTTCATGTAGACTTCTTCGTCAAGATCACCATGAAGGAAAGCGTTATGGACATCCATTTGGTGTACTTCCCATTCTTTGGCCGCGGCAACTCCGAGAAGAGAACGTACAGTTGTCATCTTTGCCACCGGAGCAAATGTTTCTTTGAAATCCACACCCTCTTTCTGATTATTGCCCATGGCAACAAGACGAGCCTTGTGACGTTCAAGTGAACCATCGGCACGAAACTTTAATTTGTAAATCCACTTGCTATTTATAGCTTTCTTTCCAGGAGGTAAGTCGGTAATATCCCAAGTGTGATTAGCTTCTAGAGCATCTATTTCTTTCTTCATTGCATCACACCACTCCTTGATCTTAGCAGCATCTTTAAAATGTTTAGGCTCATTGCTGTCTAAGACCGCAGCCATGAAAGCAAATGGTTGGCGGAAAAACCCACGTTAGAGAGAAACTTAGTAATGGGGTAAAGAATCGTACCAGAGGCCGTAGTCGAAGACATTGAATCGGAGAGACCAGATGCGAGAGCGTGAGAAGAAGAGTGTACATGAGAAAGAACATAGTCTTTAAGTTGAATAGATGGAATCTTGATGCGATGACCTTTACCAAGTAATTCTGGTAGGCCCGGAGTAGGAGGAGACTCGTCACCTGGAACAGGCAACACAGGAGCCGAAGGGGGGGGAGACCGGAGACTGTGGTGTGGCTGGAACCACAGCTTCCTGCGATGCTGCGTGTCGATCGACACCAGCCTCCTGTGGCGTAGAAGCAACCTCTGACAAGGGAAGAGGAGGAGATACTACCATCGAAGATGGGGAAGGCACTTGTTCCCAGTCATCATCCACGACCGTAACTTGTTGGTGTGGTAGCGACGGAGAGGATTTGGTGGCCAAGTCAGGGAAGACATCCTCTTGGAAACGAACATCACGACTAACAAAGAACTTTCCAGTGTCAAGATCAAACAATCTCCATCCCTTCTTCCCATAGGGATACCCAACAAACACGCACTTTCGACTACGGGGGCCAAACTTATCTTTATCCCGAGAACGATAATGAGCATAGCACAAACATCCAAAGGTTTTAATCATGTCATATGATGGACGCTTACCAAACAAAACTTCATACGGAGTCTTGTTCTTCAACACAGAAGATGGTGTTCGATTTATCAAATGTGTTGCAGCAAGTATGCTTTCTCCCCAAAATTTCACCGGCAAGTTGCTTTGAAAGAGACAAGCACGTGCGACGTTAAGAATATGACGGTGTTTCCTTTCCACACGTCCATTTTGTTGCGGGGTGTCAACGCAAGAGGTCTGATGTAAGATACCTTGTTCTTGGAAATAAGAACTAAGGCACATAAACTCGGTGCCATTGTCGGTACGAAATGATTTCACCGGTTTGCCAAATTGTCGTGTAGACATGGCACAAAAATTTTGTATGAGTTGAGGGACTTCGGATTTTGCAGACATGAGATATGTCCAGACAGCCCGAGAGTGATCATCAACAAGAGTAAGAAAGTAGGAAGCACCGCTTGTCGAAGGAGCGCGATATGGACCCCAAACATCGCAATGAACTAAATCAAAACAATCTGAAGCTTTATTATTACTGTCAATAAAAACATCTCTTGTTTGTTTAGAACGAAAACAAATGTCACAACTTTTGAGATTGCCAAGCTCAGGAGAAGATGTAACACATTCTGATAAAGAAATTAAAACACCAGCGGAAGGATGACCAAGTCGACGATGCCACAGCTCAGCAGAAGAAAGACTAGACGCAGTTGCTTTGTGAGAACGTGCTGCCAAGACTCCCGTAAAATAGTACACCCCCTCACGCTCTTCACCTGCTCCAATCAAAGTCCTCGAAAAACGGTCCTGTAAGAAACACAATGTGTCAGTAAATATGCCAATTGAGCCCGTTTGCTTGAGAAGCTTTGAGACTGAGATCAAAGTGCAATTAAAGTCAGGCACAAACAAGACATTAGTTAACACATATGCAGAACTCAACGGAAGAGAGCCACATTTGGTAGCTCGAGATGGCTTCCCATCGGGTTTGGTGACTGGTGAGGGTATAATATCAACAACATCGACCAAAATAGACAAGTCACCAGTCATGTGGTGTGAGGCTCCGGTATCTAAAACAACATCGGATAAATGAGTTTTACCAGACAATTTTTCCGAAGAGATGTTGGAGGACTGAGATTGAAGGAGATTGATCAGTTGAGTGATCTGACTAGCGGCATTGTCAGATGGGGCATCCACTCGGGCGTTGTTAGCACGTCCACGACCACGACTAACTCCTTTCATCGGACGTCCACCACGCTGGACAGGACGAGGCGGTGGATTACTGCCACCTTTTTGTTCGAGATACCACTCAGGAAAACCGTGTAGTTGGAAACATTCAGAGACATCGTGACCTTGACGACGGCAATGGGTGCAAGAGAGGGTAGAACGGTCGCGAAATCGCGGACCAGAGACTGCAGCAGCTTGTGGTGGAGGGTTTGTTTTTACGGTGAAACCAATTGCTTCTGTTTTTGTAGTTTCTGTGAGGTGAGAAACATTGAGATTTTGTTCTTCTCTAATGACTCGTGAATAGACTTGAGGAAGGGATGGCAACGGGTCTTCTCCTGTGATGGTGGAACGAATATGGCTGAAACGTGGAATATCAAGACCAAAGAGAAATTGATGAACGCGATCGTCTTCACGTTCTTTGGCAATATCAGGGGCTGCTCCACACGTACATGCACGACCAGTCTGGTAGTGTTGCAGCTCTTCCCACAGCTTTGACAAACGACCATAATATTCAAGGGCGGGTTGGCCGTTCTGTTTGCACCCAGCAATCTCGTCCTTGAGAACTTGCTTGCGCACTCCGTTACTAACAGAGAAGCGAGAACGAAGGCTTTCCCAGAGAGTTGAAGCTTCCGAGATGAACGAGACAGTGGAACGAATCTTGGGATCAATAGAAGTACGGATCCAACCGATTATCATTGAATTTGCAGCAAGCCATAAACTCAAATCAGGATCGTTAGATGGCTTCGGAGTGGATCCATCAATGAAACCAAGTTTCTTTTTGGCTTGAAGAGAATTCTTCAACTCGGTTGCCCATTCGGAGTAGTTATCTTCCTTCAACACGACAGAAGAAATAAGAGCACCAGGGTTGTCATTCCTCCTTGTCCTTTTTCTTCTCCTCCTCTTTTTTCTTCTCCTCTTTCTCTTTTTTCCTCTCCTCCTTCTCATTCCTTTCGTTCTCATCTTCATCCCTTTTCTTCTGCTTCTTCTCCTTCTTCCTCTGTAGCTTCATCGAGGCAGAACCAGATGATGAAGATAAACATGAACCTGAAGTACGTAGCCAACAAGACGAAGAAAAAGAATGATACAATAATGCTCTAAAGAGTAAAAGATGAGGTATATACTATGGAGAAGGAAGAGAAAGTTAACCTCCTTTTTTGTGGATGGAGTTAAAATGGATCCCTGCGAGATAGCTCAAATGAATGACCCTGTCGGGTTCTTTTTGAGACTTGGGCAAAAACTCCATGAATGGAGTAAGTTTGATTGATGTAATGAGTACTATTTTGACTCCATACACATCAGCAACGACTCTCAATGTGACTTCATCGCCCCATTCGGAGTTAGTGGACATATTCTTTACATACTGGGAGAAGTCCATATTATTCACAAACCCTTTGTAAATCTTTGGATGAGATTTAAGCTGATCATGAGAAAACAGAGTCATCAATCAATCATCATCCAAAACTCATAATCATCATCATATGACATTAATACACGTAAAAAAAAAAAGAATCGGCAAAGTTAGGAAAAGTTTCAAGATAGATTTACCTGTTTTACGATTTCTTGTCTAACACGTTTATGACAATCCGAGGTTTGATAAAATTGATCAGCTAAAGCACGGAACTGAAATAGAATTAACAGAAACAAGAAAAAGGGTTATTCATAATACGATTCAATATATATGTCAAGCTGATTGAGTATAATTTTATTTAGAAACATTAATTACCTGGCAATTTCTATCACTTTTCATCTTGATTTCGGTGTAACCTTCCCATTCCAATCTGAAAATCCAGGAGAAAAAAAAACATATAGTCGAAATTATTGGGCAAAAACTTTTGAAAAAGTTTACAAAGAACAAGCGATTGATACCTATACTCAAGTATTTCGCGATCACTAAAACCGTCCAAACACAACGACATCATCGTCTGAGTGTTAGGCATTTTTTAGAGTTGGGATTGATCGATGATTGATACAAAACAGAGTCTCTTCTCTCTTAGAAAAGATTAGGGCTAGATTTAACGTTAATCGGATTTTTTTTTCTC
Source organism: Arabidopsis lyrata subsp. lyrata (assembly GCF_000004255.2). Classification (NCBI taxonomy): domain Eukaryota; kingdom Viridiplantae; phylum Streptophyta; class Magnoliopsida; order Brassicales; family Brassicaceae; genus Arabidopsis; species Arabidopsis lyrata. Next base: position 12,918,375 of record NW_003302551.1, read on the forward strand.
CCACGGTTAATTGTGAATTATGGTCATGTTATATACTACAAGAACGAAAAAAAAAAGGAAAATTACCGACAAAAAAAGTTAAAAGGAAAATTCACCGGCCAAAACAAAAAAAAGAAGTCCTGCAATTTCACATTTGCTTTTTGCGGATGATAGTCTCTTTTTCTGTAAAGCAGATACAGAGCAATGTAAAACGGTGATGGATATTAATGGGAATTATGGTAAAGCCTCATGGCAAGAGATAAATCTCAGTAAATCATCGGTCATGTTTGGTAAGAGCGTAGCAACCCAAACAAAAGATCAACTTAAAAACATCCTTGGAATCACTAAGGAAGGTGGCATGGGTACCTATTTGGGTATACCAGAGAGCTTAGGAGGTTCGAAAAGTAAAATCTTCAATTATGTCCGGGAAAGACTTAACGAACGGATTATTGGCTGGTCAGCTAAATTTATGTCGAAAGGAGGGAAAGAAACAATGATCAAATTAGTGGCTTTAGCACTCCCGACCTATGTTATGTCTTGTTTTAAACTCGCTCAAGAGTTAACTTCTAAGTTAACAAGTGCTATTTCCAATTATTGGTGGAGTTCCAATGGGAGAGATCGTGGGATCCATTGGATAGCTTGGGAGAAAATGTGTAAGGATAAAGAAGAAGGAGGTTTAGGCTTTCATTCCCTGGATTTTTTTAATGATGCAATGTTGGCTAAACAGTATTGGCGATTAATCCAATTTCCGAACTCATTAGTAGCTCGAGTACTAAAAGGTAGATATTTCAGGAATATTCACCCTTTACATGCAAAGAAACCAAACTCACCTTCGTTTGGTTGGAAGAGCATTTTTTCGACTAAAAGTCTAAGCGGGAGCTATATGGTCATTAGGTTCGGGTTTTAACCTATCGGTATGGCGAGATCCTTGGATTCCTGATGTTAATCCACGACCCGCAAATGGAAGAGGAAAATCATTACTTCCAAGTTTGATGGTTAACCATTTAATTAATCCGGCTTCTAAAGAATGGCATCTTCCCATTTTACAAGATTTTTTGGATCCAGTGGATATTCAGCTTATTAGAGGACTGACTATTAGTCAAGTTTATAAACCAGATAGACTTATTTGGCATCATACAAAATCAGGAAGATATACAGTTAAGTCAGGCTATATCGGGTTGCTCGAGAGTTGACAGGAACGATTGAATGGGGCCCAAATTATAAAATATTACAAGCACTTGCTTGGAAAGTCAAAGCCCCTCCAAAAATAAAACATTTCTTATGGCAAATTGCTTCTGAATCCCTACCAGTGACTTCAAAATTAGCACATCGATTCAATGTGATATTATCTGTAAAAGGTGTGAGATGACAGAGGAAACAATAAATCATGCTTTATTTGAATGCCCTCATTCTCAGGAAGTATGGGTATTATCCACAATACCTACGGCCTCCGGTATATTTCCTCTAAGCTTGGAATTTTTAAATCTAGATTATCTTTATCGGAGGTTACCATCTACTCCAGATGGGGGAGAGATCACATACTGTTATGCTTGGATTTTGTGGCTCATATGGAAAGATAAGAATAAAAAGGTTTTCAGGGGATTACAACCAGTACCCATAGATATTTTAAATCACGCTTTGAGCGAAAAATTAATGTGGGAAGAAGCTCATTTGGGACCGGTCGAAACTAGTTCTATCACGAAAACTTTGGAAAGCCCAGTTCAATCAATAAGATGTCGGATTGATGGCTCTTGGAAATATTTGGATCCAACTATAGGTATAGGATGGTGGTGTTTTCAAGGAATGGATCAGACAATACTGCTCGGTGCAAAGTGTCTAAGGAGATGTCCCTCCCCCCTTCATTCGGAGATGGAAGCTTTAATTTGGGCTATGAAGAATATCCTTTCAAGAAGGATCGATTGTCAGGTGTTTGAAATACATTGTTCAGAACTAGTCTCGATGATACAGTCACCTGAGGAATGGCCTGCTTTTTCAAATCAGCTGGATGAGTTTGGTTTACTCCGTGACTTTTTTCTATTCTTTCGCTTTCTCTCATTTCTCGTTTATGTAATGTTAAAGCGGACTGTTTAGCCCGTTCTTCTAGACTTTTATTTTCTAAAGTTACATTTGTAAACTCTTCTCTTCCTAATTGGGCAACCATCAAAGAGTTTTTTCTTAGTTAATGTGTGGTTGACAAAAAAAAAAAAAAAAAAAAAAAAAAAAAAAAAAAAAAAGAAAAGTTTCAAGAAGGAATAGTTCATTCATTTATTTGCGTATGATTTGTTGAGATTTGAGTTCTTGATTAAATCCTGCAACAAAGAAAAGAATCAGTTAGAAGAAGAAGAAGGCGTCGCCGGAGAAGAAGGAGTCGTGAAGAGAGTCAACGACAAAGAAGGAAGCACAAGTCAACAATGTTGGGCTTGAGTGTTTTTGTAATGGGCTGCAGAATGAATTAAGGCCCAAGTGAAGAAGTGTTTTGTTTAGTTTAGTTTAACTAAGTGTAAGTTAGAAGTGAAGTGAGTTGTTGGAGTTGTCAAGAGTCTAAGAAGAGTTGTTAGTAGAAGCATGGTCTAAAGTATGATTTAAGTGTTAGAACCTAGGAGTATGGTCTAGTGTGTAAGAGTCATGATTAAGGTTCATGTGTCTAGAGTAGCCAGTGGAGATAAACCACTATATGTATGCTTGTAAGTGTCTTGTAAGAAATATCTTTGTGATCCAATAAACAAGATGTAGACAATTAATGTTTTCTCTCTTCTCTCTTACTTAACGTTTATGTCTTTGTGTTAAAACAAGAATCTAACCAAAGACTTGAGAGAATGAGAGAACAAGGTTCTCTTTGTGTTTGTATTAAAGTGAGTGAGTGATACACAGCACTAAAGAGAACAAAGAGAGAATAAGGTTGTGACCTCAAAGAGTGTGAAGAGGTCCAAATGTCAACATGATTTCACTCCTATATGTGCCACCTATCCCACACACACAAATAATGAGTCTTTTCCTACATAGGACGCCTACCTTTTGATGTATTCACTATCTTCTTAAATTATCAGTATCGTCAAATCTTAAAATTTGACATTCGCTTAAATTTAACTCGTATTTATTTGCATCTCCGAAATTCTATCTTTGGTGAATAACCTTTTTAGTCAATTGGTGAACATGCTGAGTTAAATCTTGTAAGACTATTTTGAGGAAGACAATACAACAATGAGAAATCATTTAGTCGATACATGACTTACATTAAGTACTTGAACTTGAAAATACATTAAAAATAGCAGACTAGATCAAAGAGACCACACACCAATTCTTATTGGAAATTTCATTTAGTCTACACGACTTATTATAGAAGGTGGAGTGGACAATGGCTACACCATCATTACCTTGTTCTACAAGTCTTAATTATTAGCCCCACCAAGGAGCCTCACCACAAGCTGGAGGTTCGACCCATCCTTGATGAAATAATCCCCGAGCGTCGCATCATCGTCGGCCAAGACCTTCCCTCCGAAGTAAATTCTCTGTTCATCACTCAAGGTTCCCTCTTTAGCTTCAACGAGTGATTTCAGCATCTTGATTGTGATCGTGTCATCTGTGACATCGATAGTCACAATTTTACCCCCCACACTTTTCACAAAAATTTGCATGACTACAAAAGAAAAACACAGTTAAATATCATATAATATCAAAACACATATAAGCTAAGAAAGACATAAATAAAGAAAGATATCTCTCTATATATATATATGTGTGCCTTATTGTAAAACCTTTAATTTAACAAGAGAATTTATGCTGTTTTTGAATAAGTAGTGAGAAGTAGTGAGAAGTATAGTGAGAAGAGAGAAGGAGGATGTGTGTTTATATAGACTCCTTCTTGGAAGGAAGTGTTACATTTTCTTGAAATTTCATATCAAAATAATAATAATTCATCTCCTCTCGTCAGCGTCATACTCATAAATGATGCATTTTCATGATGCATTTTCATGATGCATCTACTATAAATTTATCTGAAAATATTTTTGAATCTCAATGTAAAATCTTGTCATTGTAAATATTATTGATGGTATTTAATGTACGTAAATGCTTACAAAACTGAAGTTCTAGTTTGTATAAGCAAATCAAAACTTCTTAAAATTGTTTTTGATTATAATGACTCCTTGTTGGCTTCGCAAAACATGAATAAAGATAATCTTACGTGGCTACAATTATACACTTACGTGTTGAAATGCGTTTATATTATTGAAACTTTTTGTGGCACACGAGGGACTCCCTCACAAATGCAACAAATGATTAGAGTCATTAATAATCATATCATACAACTCGTTAGATGCAGGTATTTTAATATACAACAGATGAACCAAACAATTCATCAAAATAGCCTTAACCAAATTCGATATATTACTGTTGACTTAAAAAAATTGATGTTAACGTTGCGACTCCCACAAAAAGACTTTTTTATTTAATGAAAACTTATTTTAAAATTGAAACGACTTTATTCTGTAAGATATTATCAAAAACATCATTTTAGTGTAAAGTTTCAAAATACAAGATATATATGTAATCCTTTTATTGATTTGAATTTCTTGTATTAACTGTGATCATGCAATATTTTTGGTTTATCATCATCTCATGCTTGCCTTTTCGAGAGAGTATATTAAACGTGTGCCATAGAAAAGATAGTAAAATTAATTATTTTTGGACGCTGATGTTGTGTCTTGATGACTATCTCACATTCATGTTGTGTTTTATAATGAGTCTCTCACGCACAACTTGTCAAATGCATATGTTCTTAATTTAACAAAACAAATCATCCTCTTGTTCAAATATTAAATCATCCTCTTGTTTAATACAAATCATCCTCTTGTTCAAGTATTATATCATCTTGTAGTTTAATACAAATCATCCTCTTGTTTAAAACAAAATAAATCATCCTAATGCACAAGGGCAAAAAATAAAAATAAAAAAGGCAAGAAAGATTACATAAAAATGGTTCTGATGAGAAACAGAGCCCACCACTCTCATTTTTCCCTTACCATGAAAGAAATTGGATGGTGCATGCGGTCCTCCTCCTTGGAAGGAATTGTCACATTTTCATTTGAAATTTTATATCAGAAAAAAAAAAAAATTCATCTCTTCTCGTCAGTACGTTAATGCTTTAAACAAATATTTTGCCTTACATCATCGTAACGTGCACTGCGCATGTCATGATGCATCTACTATAGTCAGAATGGATCTTTAAAGATCGATGACATTTGGTTGGTTTTATTCATAAATATCAAAAAACAAATTTTAAAAAAATAAAATCAGAAGAGAAATGAAAGTTGTAGCCGAAAACGACCCAAATTTTACAGCATCTCAAGCAGTGTGCGAAACGTACGTCAAACATAAAGTTAGATGTGATATTTTCCGGTCATCCGTGTATCCATGGTATCATTTATGACGGGTAGCATAATTTGTTTTCTATGCATATATTATTTCGTAATTATGTATGTCTTCATTTTATATTGTACAAATATAAATTTGTTTATATGGTTAATTAGGACTCATGTTTTTTTATTTCTGTCTCTCACCATCACCATCATAAACTTTGTATTCGAGGGTTCATTAATTTCATGCTTGAACATTACTATGTAAGCTTATAGTGGACTTTTGTTGTGTAGACATATCTGCCTAATCTAGGCTAAATCCTCTTGTCCACCGTCTCATAATTATTTTATGATAGGTTCAACAAACGTGACACACCTCATAGTTATTAGACAGTGTTTTTTCCAAGATCCAAAATTTATTACAGAACTGCTGAAAGTTGAAGCTATCTACTTTTTGGGTCGTCTTATTGGGCTCTTATTTTTGTAACGAAGAAAGCTGAGTGGAGCTCGACCTTTGTAAAACTTAGTGGCAAAACATATGAATCCAAAGGGCCATACTCAGTGTTAGCCACATCTGTGTTCAGGACAGTTACTAGAAGCTCGGTATATCCCAATCCCGAGTATCAAGAGTACCATCATTCCTAGCTTTGGAGATATGATCTAAAAATACAAAATAAGCATCAACATACAAAGCAACCAACAATTACATGGTTTCCTAATAGCTGAAAAATGACTTGTTCTTGTTCCCAGGCAAGGCATGAAACCATCTTATACATACTACACATCTACTCAGGAATATCAAGTTGAAGAAGTATGTGGCATTAATATTAAGATGAGCACAGTGAGTGACTAGAAACAACCATTTATCAAGCTACAATAGTAAAGTAACAACAACTCCTACTAACATTTACCTCCTACAGGGCATCTTGGCAAGATGCCTTTTCTTTATCATCTTTGCAGCGTGCCAAAGCCCTCTCAACAAACCCACAAGGCGATTCCAGGCTACACGCATTGAGAAAATTTCTTTCCAATGTAAATTGTAAAAAATAAATAATTACTCAGCACAACAATATACAGTGGCCAATCTACTTCACTTGCTATATGATCAACCATTGAGAGAAGGAATCTTACCTCAGGCATGGCAGTGGTGTGGTCTTTCGGCTTTGGCTTTAAAGTTACAGATTAAAGGAAGACTGGGGAGTTCAGTTCTTGAGGATATGTAGCTCTCTGATGACCCTGTCAGGTTGTGTCATATAAGGCTTTCGTCTCCAGAGGACTCTGGTACTGATTTTGTGGGGAAACAGGATGATGATTGATGAGTGCTTGGTATTCGATGCTTCCAGTAAGCATCATTAGAGGTACTAACAGCTGCACCAGGCTGAGAGAATGATGAAAAATGAATACTAAGGTTTCATTATAAGGTTAATCTAAAATAAATAAAAAAGACTCTGTACATAAATAAATAAATAAAATCAGGAATTGATTCTATGCAGTATTTCTTGGTAGCTAACGGTTACAGTTACTATCACTCTTTCACCAACTTAGTCACTAGCATTCTAAACTCAAAAGATTTATCAGGAACACATTTGATCAATAATAAGCTGTACGCAGATCAAATAAGCTAAAGGACGAGAATTTACTCTACTCCCTCATGAAAGTAAAAACTGAACCTGCTGAGAAGGTGGTTGGGATGAGTCGGTTTCCTGCCTCCAAACTTCTGTTTGGCTGTAATTGACTATTGCTGGTAGTTCTGTTGATAATGTACAGGTGGTGTGGTTCAATAGTAGAGTATGAGTGTTAGCAGCGCCAGGAGTATAATTTTGATCAAGGGTTTGAGGGGTCGTCAGTAAAGTTTCCCAGGTTCGAAGCAGGAGTCTGATTGCTGTAGTTTGTACTTGGGTAACTTCCAGCCGTTTGGTTGTTATAATTTGTCAGAAGATGTCTGGTATGGCGTATATCCACTGTAATCTTGTGCCGCATTTGCAGTTCCAGACGTTGATGAGCTAGTGAAGGATGCGGTATTCGGTATTTCTTGCACATTGCCTGTGGCTGGCCCTATGGGCTGTGGATGGTAATAGTTTGAATTTGAATAGTTCCCATTCTCCACAGCCTGATTTTCAACAAGAATGTGCTTTCCATGGGGCACTGTCAGACCCAGTTGAGTATTGATATGAATATTTATTCGCTTGGCTTCCATCAACACCATATTGATTCTACATAAAAGAGAAAGCATTAGTAGTGGAAAATGGTCTGGGAATTTTTTACCACATAAAGAAATAACTAAAAATAAGGAACTACAAGTCTCATAATAAACATATGGCAAATGCAAAAGAAGACCTACTTTGGTATCAAGAAGCATATCTCCGTTGCTGTCAGTAATGATGTTAGCACCATGAGTTTTTAGCCATTCCTAACACTCCTCCATACCATCGGTCTCCTTTTCATCAGTACCATCGCTTGCAGCACCAGTAAAGCCCAACACTTGGACTATGTATGAGACCGGGATTGTAGGACGACAACTACGCGACATAAAATTCACAGCCTTGTAACACATCTTCTCCACATAGAGATCTGCAAACATAACAATTTCACCATATCTTTACATATCTAGTTTAAACATATCAAAAGAGTTTTCATGTATCATATGACCCTTACCCATGAGGCAACTATTCATGTTTGGTGCAGTCTTGTAGAGTCTGAAGAACATAACATAATTTCCTGATGTGACAGCTGCACGAACTGAAAGAGCATGTCTGACTGCTTCATCCTTCTTATCTTCTTCAGATAATCTACAAAACAGAGGTCACAAAATTACTCAATCTCATGCATACAAACCCAATTCAAAGTGGTAGTAACCTCTTTGCACTGGTAGGAAGAGATGTTACAAAAACTCAACTATCAGGTAGGTGGAGTGAACATTTATAATTCCAATATTAACTCAAAGAAATTGTGTAGCAAACCATATTCTGATATTTCTACGAAACCTTAATTTATAAAAGTTTCTCATGGAGCATCAATGCATCATGCTTAAACGGAGCCCAGAGATGGGAATTTAAAGGTACTAACCTGGACATGGATGATAGCAGTTCTCGGTTGTTGTTAGAGTGTAGAGTATATAGAGTAGACTGTACGCAACAAACTCCAGAGAGCATCCTTCTATATCTTCCGCATAAAGAGTTTTTAACTGTGACAGGCACTGTAACAAAAAAAATATATAAATCAATTTAGCAAGGCTATATATACCCTAAGAGTTATAGTCTCCTCAGGAATAGACAACAGATGTATTCTCCAAGACTTGATGGAACGGTATCATTATATTGCAGAATCAATGCAAACAAAAGCCACAATCCATAGTAACAAGTCCTCACAACTATGCTCTCTTTTGCAAGGTTCTCTCTGTTTTAACACTTACCATTATAACTGTAGCATCTTCCCAGCTATTAATCACAATCCGTATCCAAGTTTTACTAAATTGATTTAAAACCTAGAGGCACAACTCGACCCCTAATTTTCCACTTGGTAAACAGGGAATTTCATAGGGAGAGAATAGTTGCCAGCTGTTTCCAAACTCACTTCACACTGAGGTCTTACATGACATGCTGCTCAGTGTTTAATACCGAGTTTGATCTAGAAATTCTGAATGATTACTATTCTAAAATTTGATCAGTGTGTGCTAGCGTACCAACCTGATTATACTCAGATAAATCCCCTGCCTCCAAAGCCAATCTAGCATGTGTTTCATAAACCTGAAATAGAGATTGCACATGGAACCATCATAAACATGCTAATTGGGTGATAGGTCTTGTAAATAGGATAAACCTTCCAACAGGAAATGGATCCTACATGCAATAACACTGGACATTATTCGGGACTCAGTTATGTACCTTAGCTGTTAAATGATTGTGTATCCATTGTACTGTGAGGTCTTGGCGAATAGACTTTAGTTGATCACATTTAAAAAGATAATTCTTTTGAGAATCCTGAACCATTATTAGAGCTTTTGCCAACACATCTTCTGGTCTTACCTGAAAATAAGTCAATCAAAAATATCAGTCATGGTGTCAAAAAGAATACTAGGTATAAGAATATAAGATAGTGATATTTACGGTGGCAGGATCTGGCGCAGAAGTCAGACGGAGATAACGTTTCTCAATTTCCTGGCAAGTGCCTTTAACAGTTAGTGCATCCCAGTCAATGTCTTCTACAGCTCTGCTGCCACTTTCATCAAAAAATTTGCTAAGCCTCAAGGCAGTGGCTCTTCTAGAATGCAAATTTCCAACATTTGCATTCTTAGGTTTTGTAAGATCATTCCCTCGGTTGTGGCCTTGAACTTTTTCAAATCGCTTGGAACGACTATCACGTCGCTTCTTTTCCTCGGCAGAATTAGCAAGTGCCATTGCACTGGAATAGTAAGGTGTCAAATCCTTGTCACTATCACTAGATGCCTCATCATCAATGGCAGTAGCTGCACCACCAGAAAAACGCTGTCGCTTGACAGGCCGCTGAAAACTTTTTTTTGCAGAATTTTGCCCAGAATAAGTGGGCTTGAAGCCAGTGGCAGCATCCACCTTTTGAAAACTCTCAGAGCTCTACAAAATTTCCGATTATCAGAACGATTGCAAGAACCGAGTTCTAACAGCTAAATACACATTAAACCAACAGCTAAATGCCTTCTTTTCATTTCCCTCGACCAGACATTAATAAATAATAAGGAAAGAGATTGGTTAACCTTTTTGTTGTTTTCATTTTGGTGATTCGAAGCTCCAAATTTAACAGCACTGCTAAAAGTTGAAGCTGGCTTCACAAAAGGTTTTCCTTCCACTAACGGCTCCCATCTACTTTTGGGTCGTCTTGTTGGGCTCTTATTTTGTAACGAAGAAAGCTGAGTGGAGCTCGACCTATGGCACAGTGTAAAACTTAGTAGCAAAACATATGAAGTAAGTGTTTCAGACATATAATAGAAAACGAAAGTTATAGATCATGCAGGCAGGAGTGGATGGAGGAAAAAAAGGCCGTACTCAGAGTTAGTCACATTTGTGATAGTGACAGTTGAGAGAGGCTCAGTATCCCCATCTCGAGTATAAAGAGTATTATCCTCCTTAGCTTTTTTGACGATCTAGAGATACAAAAATAAGCATCAGCAATGCAAAGGAACCATAAATTAACATGGTATCCAAATAACTGCTATGTGATTTCTTCCATAAAAGGCATGAAAATATCTTAAACATACTACACATCTACTCGAAAGATCAAGTTGAAGAAGTTTATCCAAATATTGCAGTAATATTAAGATGATAGTGTGTAACTAAAATCATCTATCATGCTATAATAGTCCAACAACCAGAGCGTCTACAATTCCTACAAACATTTACCTTCCTCAGGGCAACCTCGCAAGATGCCTTTTCTTTATCATCTTTGCAGCGTGCAAAAGCCCTCTCAACAAACCCACGAAGCGATTTTGGGAAGGTTCCAGGCTACAAGCATTGACATTATTTGTTTCCAATGTCAATTACTCAATTGTGAAAAAGAAACAATTACTCAACACACAAATTTACGGTGACCAACATTTAATATATACTTCACTTGCTAGGTCATCAAGATTTGAAAAAAGGAATCTTACGTCAGGCATAGCAGTGGTATGGTCTTTAGGCTTTGGCATTGAAACACTAACATATGCAGGTGCTTGGGCTGCACTGGCTGCTGTACTATCTTTATCCATTTTGGTAAAACCTGATGGCAAGTTTGAAGCAATTCTAGGGTTAGTTGGAATCTGTACTTTGCTTACCCTTTGCGAATCCACTGACGGTGCTGTCTGAGTAGGCTGGCGATAGCCTAAAGGTGCCTGGTGAAAGGAAGACTGGGATTTCATCTCTTGAGGATATGTAGCTCTCTGATGACCCTGAAAGGGGGGCTCGTATAAAGGTTTTGTCTCCAGAGGACTCTGGTAATGATTTTGAGGTGGAACAGGATGATGAGCTTGCAGACTTGGTGCTTGATGCATCCAGTAAGCATCATTAGATGTACTAACAGCTGCACCAGGCTGAGAGAATGATGATAAAATGATTACTAAGTCAGTATTCAATAAAAGGACTCCCATGATAGAAAGCAATCAGAGATCATGTCTAAACTGTCTGCACATAAAAAATTTAAGAATTGACTCTATGCAGTATTGCTTGGTAGCTAACAGGTCAGTTACTATCACTCTTTTCCAACCTTAGTTGATTTATAAGGACAATAACACACATTTTATCAAGTAGCTGTAAGCAGAAAAACATTCTAAACTCAAATAAGCTTAAGGGCGCAAATTTACTCTACTCCCTCATGAAAGTAATATCTGAACCTGCTGAGAAGGTGGATGGGATGAGTCAGTTTCCGGCCTCCAAGGTTGGACATAAGACGGGGCAGGGTGACTATTTGAAGCAGGCATTTCACTAGTAACACCAGGAACTGGAAAGCTCTGACTATATGCACTTGTGGTTGTGGTAGACAGCTTTTCGGTGCCTGGGGCACAGGGGACTTCTGTTTGGCTGTAATATGCTGACCATTGTTGGTAGTTCTATTGATAATGTACAGGTGGTGTGGTCGCAATAGTAGAGCTAAGAGTGTTAGCAGCGTCAGGAGTATAATTTTGATAAGGGTTTGAGGTGTAATCCGTATAGTTTCCCTGGTTCGAAGCAGAAGTCTGATTGCTGTAATTTGTACTTGGGTAACTTCCAGCCGTTTGGTTGTTATAATTTGTACTTTGGTAACCTCCAGCAGTCTGATAATCAGCAGGATTGTAGTAAGTTCCTGAATAACTTGCAGTCCCAGCATAAGATCCTGGATTCTGAAATGAGGAAAGAGGCTGAGGAGCACCTGTGTTTTGATAAGCCCCTACAGGCTGAGGATATGACTGGCTAGGTTGCTGTTGATAACCACTGTAGTAATTGGAATATCCCGTGTTTGAATAATTGTGTGGGTCAGAAGAGGTCAGGTATGGCGTATATCCACTATACTCTTGTGCCACATTTGTAGTTCCAGACGTCGATGAGCTAGTGAAGGATGCAGTATTCGGTATTTCTTGCACATTTCCTGTGGCTGGCCCCGTGGGCTGCGGATGGTAATAGTTTGAATTTGAATAGTTCCCATTCTCCACAGCCTGATTTTCAACAGAATGCGCTGTCCATGGAGCACTGTCAGACCCAGTTGAGTATTGATATGAATATTTATGTGCTTGGCTTCCATCAGCACCATATCGATTCTGCATAACAGAGAAAGCATTGGTAGTGGAAAATGGTCAAAGAGTGAAAAGAAACAGAAATATCATCTCAGATCAAGACTATATTTACAACTTAAGATGCTAAAGGCCTCCCACACAGTCTCAACTCTCAAGTCTTTCTAAAAGGACCTCAAACATAGAGTCATCATTCATCAATAGCTAAGTTCCTTAACCAAACTTAACACTTAAATGGTAAATTACTAGTGAAAATCATACGGCTCAACAGAAAATTGATGAAAGGTCTATTTTAAAGTAGAGAATGGATTTCTGAAATATTCCGAGAGTTCACATACCTAGCCTAGAATCAAAATTACTTTTTTTCTGCTGCATAAACATATTGACATGCAAAATTCCTCTTAACCATTACAATGGTGAACTAACAAACATAACTTGCTGTAAGATCAACATATCTACCAAAGAAAACAAGAGTAACAAATAATCTGGAGCAAACTAAAATCACCAAATTCAATTCACGCAACAACGCGAACGCAAAAATGGACCCAATGCACAAAATATCACTTTGAGCTTAAAAGAGACGCAAGAGAATGTTATTACCTCAATGGAATTAGGGTCCATTGGTGCTACGGCCTGAGTGTTCCCTCCTTGATTCATGCTATACCATCAACGTCCTGCAACATCATCACACATACGATTGAACTCGTTTTTCGAATGAATAAAGCAGAAAAACTAAATTCATCCAGAGATAAAGCAGTAAGAATCTGTACCAGTGAAGCTCCAATTTGTGTCTTCTTCATTCGTGTGAAGAATCGAATTGAAGATTGTAGAGTAGACCGGGATTTGAGATCAAAACCAAAACAAGGTAACAGAAGGAAACGAATAGAACTGAAAAAAAAAAAAACAAAGGCAAATAAAAGTATAAATCTAAAGGGAAACAATGTCAAAAAAAATTGTTAGTTAGTTAGTGATTCATGTTATCAAGAGTGAGAACTGTTTGGCTGGAGAGAAAAGTCAGAGGAAATCGCGAGAAAATCTATGAAGAAAAAGAAATTTCGATGCTCGACTTTACAGAATCCTTTGATGAAAATTCGACTTTACAAAAGCTATTTTTGTTGCAAAATGTTAATCCATGAGCCGACATTTACACGTGTGTTTCTTTTTTATCCACTCAGCGCCGCATGTGTAACAAAACTCGTATTTGCATCTGTGAGGAACAAACAAAGAAATCAAATCAATACCTTGGTAAAAAATGCAATTATAAAAGTATGTGAAGTAAAAAAAACAGAGAGTGAACCTGCATGTCATGTGGTTGCAGCCATAAGCTCGTTCGACCATAGTGTTATCAAAAAAATTACGGAATCACTTTTCCCGCAAAAAAAAATTTTTGGCGGGAAAATTTTTTGGCGGGAAAAAATTTTACGGGAAAATTTTACAAGGTATTTTAAAGGTTTTACAAGTTTTTACAAGTGTTTTGGCGGGAAAAATTGAGGGATCACTTTTCCCGCCAAAAAATATTTTGTATTTTGTGGACCTAATTTTGTTATATTACCTTATATATTTATGATATCTTTTATTAAAAGGAAGGTAATTTAGTCATTTTGTACATAAAAATGGGTATTTTTAAAAATGGACAACCAAATGGGGCATTTTTGAAAAGGGGTATTGAAAAAGGGGCATTTTTGTGAGTCTCCCAAGATTATTTACCATTAAAATAGGTAACTTCTTTGTAATTAAAGAAACATTAAACGGAATAAGTAGATCACTACAAGAAATCTACAATGTAAAGTCATTTAATTAACAACAGTTTAGATTCGGTTTCATGCCTTTTCTCTCTGAGGACGACTTCTGGGGCGATCTTCATTTCCCCCTTTTTCTTCTTCTGATTTCTCCATTCTGGAGTGTAATTCCGACGGAAACCATCGTTTTTTGGGTGGTTAATTTCGACGGTTTGATTCTGTCACGGTTTACGGTTAACAGTTTTACTTTTCCTTCGATTTCGAAGGATAACTGTAATCGAAAACCGCCATGGATATACACCTATATATCTGTCGGAATCCTTCAAGCCCTTCTCTCTTCAATCTCTGTGTCCTATCTAAGAATTTGTTTACTGAAAAGCTTTCGAATCATGAGTGATAATGTCCGGAAATCGCTTCAAGATCTGAATTTGGGAATCAATGATACCCCAATTTCACTTCCGTCTGAATTGTGTGGGAGGGCCGCCACAATCAATCGTTTCAGTCTGATTGTCACTGTCGTGAACCCCAGGAAGCAAAACCTGCGAGCAATTGCTAACCAGATGCCAAGGATTTGGGGCTTCGCCGACTCGTGCCGCGGAAGAATTCTGGGAAATGGAAAAGTTCTTTTCATTTTCCAGACTGAGGAGTCACTGAATCTCGTCCTTCGTCGGGGACCATGGGCGTTCAATGATTGGATGATCTCGGTCCACCGTTGGTATCCAAACATCACCGAAGAGGAGATGAAGATCATTCCTTTCTGGATTCAAATTAGGGGAATTCCAATTCTCTATCTCTCTGAAGCGATGGTAAGATACATTGGAACCCAACTGGGACAAGTCGTAAATGTTGATTATGATGAGAATGCAGCAGCCACTGCGGAGTTTGCACGAGTTTGTGTGAATTGGAATTTTGATATGCCGCTGCGTTTTCAAAGGAATTTCCAGTTTGCTGTGGATGAAAACACAATCCTGAAGTTTCGATTTGAACGACTTCGCAATTTCTGCACAAGATGTGGTTCCCTGAAGCATGATGCAAAGGAGTGTTCCCTGGAATTTGAAGACCCTCCAATGGATGACAGTGATGATGATAATGATCATGCAGACCATCAACCACCACAAGTGAATGTTTCCGACCCCGCAGTCACTTTGCCAACCATTGCAACTGCTGTAGAGATTCCAGGCCTGGGGAAATCAAAGGCTCACACAGAATTCATCATCACTGAATCCAGTGAATCGTCCTTGCCAAGTGCTTTTGAAGATGTGGAACTCACAGCCGAGAGACTCCACTACCTGTACAACAAGTTTGCAAAAGGGAAGGATCAGGTTGGTATACCAAACACAGTGTCTTCTTTCGCGGAGGCTGACAACAATGGTTTCTGTTTCAACAAACGTAAGAGGAGTGAGTGGGAAGTCTACTACCAGCAGCGCGAAGAAGAGGAAGATCTGACGGTCCTGAGTCAGATTCGTAAGAAGGAGAAGGCAGAGTCTCAGGGCTCGACTTCTGGTATCAAAATGGACAGAGGCGCGGGGGGCCCGGTACCCCCACAACCACCATGAGGATCGTATCCTGGAACTGTCAGGGAATTTGTTCGCCGCTAACTCAAGCAAGATTGAAGCGGCTGTGTCGTATAGTAAACCCTGACATATTATTTCTGTGTGAAACTTTAAATATGTGTAATATTGTACGTGATTTCTCGTGTGTTCTAGGATTTAGTAATGTAATTACAGAACCCCCTCATGGTAGGAGTGGTGGTCTAGCTATGATGTGGATGAATAATGTATCTCTATCTAAAGTGTATCAGGATGAACGTATGATTGATGTATTTGTCAAATATAATGATAATGGCTTTTATTTATCAGGTGTTTACGGACACCCTGTTCAAGGCCTACGTCATTTATTTTGGGAACGTTTGGAGAGAATTGGTCTAGTAAGAGACAATGCTTGGATGCTTATAGGGGATTTTAATGAAATCATTTCAAACTCAGAAAAAATAGGAGGGCCAAGACGAGAAGAATGGACTTCAGAGATTTTAGAAACATGATCTCCACTTGTGATTTGATAGACCTTAGGTCCAAAGGAGACCGGTTCTCCTGGGTTGGAGAGAGACATAATCACACTGTCAAATGTTGTCTTGATCGTGTTATGGTAAATTCAGAATGGGCTGGCACTTATCCTAATGCTGAAGCAGAGTTTATGGAATTTAATGGCTCCGATCACAAACCAGTCCTAACTTCCTTTAACCTCAATACCAACGTCACTCATAAACCCTTTAGGTTTGACAAACGTCTACAACAAATCCCGGAGTTTGATACCATTGTTGCGGAAGGATGGCACTCTTGTAAGCTTCATGGAAGATACTCCATTTGTGACCAAATTAGGAATTGCAGACAAGCAATGTCGAAAGGCAAACATAGGACGAATATGAATGCGGCAAAACGCATTGATCATTTTCAAACCAGATTAAATTCTGCTATGGAAAGCACAATTAGCAGTGAGAGACGTTGCATACCTTACCTTCAAAGAGAGCTGGCAAAAGCATATCGAGATGAAGAAATATATTGGCGTACAAAAAGCCGCAAACAGTGGCTAAAGGATGGTGACCGCAACACTGCCTATTTTCATGCATGTACAAAAACAAGGTATTCCAAAAACTACATCACCTCAATTCAAGACGAACATCATAACATACACCGTGGAGACAAAGAAGTCGGAGAGCATGCTCAAGCTTACTTCAAGAAAGTTTATACTTCGAGTAAAATCCCAGTCTCGCCTATAGATTTTGGGGATTTCACTCCCACGGTCACACATGATATCAATGACGAGCTGACTCGGGATTTTGAAGATAAAGAAATATATGATGCTGTTTGCTCTATCGGTGATGACAAAGCCCCCGGCCCCGATGGTTTAACAGCACGTTTCTACAAATCATATTGGAATATCATTGGTGAGGACGTTATCAAAGAGGTGCGCGATTTCTTTTTCACCTCCTACATGAAACCAAGTATCAATCATACAAATATCTGTATGATACCCAAACATACTAATGCAAAAACCCTGAGTGACTATAGACCTATAGCTTTGTGTAATGTCCTTTATAAAATTATCTCAAAGTGCCTTGTTAACCGCCTTAAACATCACTTGGGAAATATTATTTCGGATTCACAAGCAGCCTTTATTCTTGGGAGACTTATAACAGACAACATTCTCATTGCCCACGAGGTGATGCACTCCTTAAAAACTCGTAAGAGAGTCTCCCAAAACTATATGGCTGTTAAAACTGATGTTACAAAAGCTTACGATAGAGTAGAATGGGGTTTTTTGGAGACCACAATGAAACTGTTTGGGTTTTCGAATCAATGGATTGAATGGATCATGGCTACAGTTCGTTCTGTAACGTATTCAATTCTTGTGAACGGTTCACCTCACGGGCTGGTCACACCGGAGCGGGGTATTAGACAAGGCGACCCTCTTTCCCCGTATCTATTCATTCTATGTGCAGATATTATGAACCACCTCATCACAACAAAAGCAAAATCTGGGGAAATTTGTGGTGTGAGAATAGGGAATGGTGTTCCTGCCATTACTCATCTCCAATTTGCAGACGATTCACTCTTTTTCTGCCAAGCAAATAGCCGAAATTGCCGCGCTTTGAAAGAAGCTTTCGAAGTTTATGAATACTATTCAGGCCAGAAAATAAATACAAATAAATCCCTTATCACTTTTGGATCCAGAGTTAACGGCAACCTTCAAAATCGCCTAAAACACATTCTGGAAATTCCAAATCATGGAGGTAATGGGAAATATTTAGGCCTACCTGAACAGTTTGGCAAGAAAAAGAAAGAAATGTTTGCGTATATTATCGATAAAGTGAAGCAGAGAACATCAACTTGGAGTGCACGATACCTATCACCAGCCGGAAAAGAGATCATGATAAAATCGGTAGCCCTTTCAATGTCGGTCTACACAATGTCTTGTTTTAAACTACCATTGGGAGTAGTCTCCGAAATCGAAGCTCGGCTCATGCGATTTTGGTGGGAAAAGGGTGATCAAAACAGAGGCATCCCATGGATAGCGTGGAAACGGTTACAGTTCTCCAAGAAAGAGGGAGGTTTAGGTTTTAAAGACCTTTCTAAATTCAATGATGCCCTACTAGCTAAACAAGCCTGGCGAATCATTAGAAATCCAAACTGTTTACTCGCTCGGCTTATGAAAGCTCGTTACTTCCGCGATGATAATATTTTGGATGCAAAACAACGTGTAAAACAGTCTTATGGGTGGGCCTCCGTGTTAGCTGGACTGGAAATTATCAAAAAAGGTTCAAGGTTGATCATAGGCGATGGTGAACTTGCTCGTTTGGATGGTGATAACGTTGTCCCGACTCACCCACCTCGACCAATCCGAAGCATTAATGGCAGCTCCGACATTACCATCAAAGAATTAATCTCTAATACAGGTTCATACAGGTTTTGGAACAAGAATGCAATTAGAGACAAAGTCATTCTAGAGGACCGTAACATATTTGAACAATTTCACCTTCCACAATGTATACAATCAGATAAATTAGTCTGGCATTATAATAAAACAGGGGAATACACGGTCCGCTCGGGTTATTGGCTAATTACTCATGAACATCAATACCTGGCTGCTCGTCCAGAAGTACCTTTCGGTTCGCTAACAATGAAGAACTCCATTTGGAAATTATCAACAATACCAAAAATCAAACATTTCCTTTGGAGGGCAACCACAAAGGCTTTAGCCACAACAACACGTCTGAACACCCGCGGCATGAAGTTGGATCCAAAGTGTCCGCGCTGCTGTGTGGCCAATGAGACCATCAACCACGTCCTTTTCACATGTCCTTTTGCAACTATGATATGGAGATTATCCAATGTTCCTTTACACTCACTACAATCTCCTTCCGCAAACTATGAAAGTAATCTCTTAAAGGTATTGGAATTACAAAAACTGCAGGGTTTGGAAACAGAACAGAAACTTTTACCACTCTGGCTCCTATGGCACATATGGAAGGCAAGGAATAAGTACGTCTTCAACATGATCCGAATGAGCCCCTCTATGGTCGTCCTACAAGCGAGAGCAGAAGTGCATGAATGGGTTGATAATCTTCAGTCTAGAGAACCTTATGATCAAGCGTTAGCTTTCGACCAAATTGAGCAACATTGGAGGAGACCCCCAGCACCTTTTCTCAAATGTAATTATGATGCCGGATTTGATTCATTAACACACCAAGTTACGGGTGGGTGGATTTTGAGAGATGATAGAGGCAATGCAAATTTCTGGGGTGCGTCCCGTCTACCAAATGCCATCACGCCCCTTGAAGCAGAAGCTAAGAGTTTACTGGCCGCAATGCAACAAGTATGGATTCATGGTCATACTTCGGTTATTTTTGAAGGCGATTGTCAGAACCTCACAAAGATGATTAACGGAGAATTTTATGATATCACAATCGATGGTATCTATCAAGACATTTTGTTATGGGCAGCTAAATTTCATTCTTTACAGTTTGTATTTGCTAAACGTTCTTGTAATAATGCGGCTCATTTGTTGGCAAAACATGGTGTTCCTGTTCGATGTTTTTTCTCTGAAACTTGTAATCCACCAAGGTGGTTATCTCAACAATTGTATGATGATTTTTCTTATTCATTAATATAATTTTATTTTCGACGAAAAAAAAAAAAGATTCGGTTATTAAACCGACGTCATAAACCAACGCAAAAGTGCTTTTGGACCATTTTTTATTACGGATTCAATTTGGGTTCTTCTAATTTGTTTATTGGATTTAAGGCCCAACCACTAAACACATCAACCACTTCTTCTTTCTTCGGAGAACAATTTCATCCTCTTCTTCTCCAAAGCTTCTTCTCAAATCCAGAAAACATGAGTTTCTTCTTCTTCGGAGAATTCAATTTCATCGAAGGAATCATGGGGTTTTTCGTTTCCCTGAACTTCTAAGTAGATTTCAAGCGTTCATTGATCTCATCGTTCATCGATCTCATCGTTCATCAGTCTCGATTGGATACTTTCATCAATCTCATCGTTCATCAGTCTCGATTTGATTTTTTTCTCATCGTTCGTAAGGTTTGAATTTCTTAAATTTTGTTCACATATGTAGCTTTATGTAACTAGGTCTTTCACAGGCTTATCTCTGTAGACATTGATTGGAATTTTGAGTTTGGAGATCAATTTCAATACATGAATCTGAATAGCTTGAGTGAAATTTGTAGGTGCTCAATTTCTTGTTGTTTTGGTTGTAGAATTAACTTTTTTTTCAATTCTGTGTTACTTTGTGTAATTTTAAATATGAGAAGGTGTAATTTGATGCAGGTATTCTACATACCATTGTCTTTCATCGTGCGCTTGGTCTTATCTGCCCTAAAGATATTGATTTGGAGCTTTTTGAGATCACTTACGTAAGATTTCAGTTTCTTTCTCTCCTCTCTATGGTTTTTGTTATGATACAGAAGGGAGCTTACTAGTTTAACCAGATGGGTGAGTATGCTTTGATTTTGATATATTGGTGGGTTTTCCTTTTTTTCCCATATGTCACAGGTACAATGCAGTGAAATAGAAGTGGAAAATAAAATTGATGAAAAGATTGAGCAATTCATAAACTGGATTGAGAAACACCCAAACAAGAAGAGTCAGGTATATACGGACAGCAAATACTTGATTTCCATTACATTGACATTGTATTGATAGACTTCCTTTGAAAGTGAACGACATTGTATTTTAGCGTTGGTTTGAGTTTGTATGATTTTAAAGTTGGGCTTTGACACTTGAGTGTTCTAGTTTTTAAAAAGTTTCTACTTTAGTTGTCTGTATTTTGAGTCCAAAGTTAATACTAACGTCTTGTGTTTCTAATTTTATAGGTCTAAATTCTACAGATGGAAAATCTCTTTGCTCCACCTCCTCTTGGACCAGAATTAGCAAGTGGGAAGTGGAAAGTTCATGTTAGAGGTTTGTATATGATATATTTGTAAGACACTACTTGTATATATGGGATGTTCTTATAATTAACATGAATCTGGTTTTTAGATTTACATGGGAATATTACAGAAGAAAGTGTCTCAGGAAAGCAAGTGTGGAGAATATCAAGTAAGTGAATGTATTCTTATAAGATTAACAACGTTAAGAGTACTACAATTTTAAAATGCATTACTTCTATAGGAGAATGAGAATAGTGGAAACATAAAGCTTGCTAGTGCTCTTGAAGTTCTTCTTGAAGCTTGCAGAGACATTCAATTCCATGTAAGTAAATGAATGTTCTACTATAAGATTAGCAGTTCTAAGAATGAGAATTGTAGTGGTGGAGTATATAGATTAACAGTTCTAAGAATGAGAATGAGAACTGGAAAAGAGAAACCTCCTCAGGTTTACAAGTTCATTAATTTTTATAGGAGAATGAGAATGGAGGAAACATAAACCATGCTACTGCTATTAACAACGTTCTGCATCAAGTATATCAAGTGACAAGGTAACTATCTAATTTAACTCTGTTTTGGAAATCTATGACTCTGTTCTAGAACTTGTATTGATAATTTTATGATGATATTTTCAAATTGTATAATTCTGGAACTTGTATCTAATTTCAGGCAAGATGAAGTGTGTATTACAGAAGCAACAATTTAAGAACTATGGAGAGCTAAAGACGAAGATAAATTTGTGATGAAGACAAATTTATATACACGTCACTTATATTCTATGATATTGTTTCTCTGACATTTAAATTCTATGTAAAAACAATTTTTTTTTATTAATTGAGATTTTATACAGATTATCATTTGAAATTGTACATATTTGACTAGAGTAATATATATAGCATAAAATGTAGTATTAATTATAGAGATAATTAGGCCAGAGGTAAGGATCTGCTTCAACACCGTCTCCTTCCCTGAAGCGAATGAACCTCCCCATCTGTCCCTCCGCTCCTGAGAATCTCCAAACTCCTTGTTCATCTTTGGACCACCCGCCAAGCTTAACCCGTACCATGCCCGTGATTCTTTCATTAGTCACCTCCATCATTTCACTTATTTAAGAACCCAAACGAACCATGTTAGAGAAAGTCAACAGGTTTATATCTACAAACTATAAAGAATAAAGCTCCTTACTTAACTCTCCCCAAGTATTCTTACGGTCGTCGCTGAAGTTGTAGACTTTATGAGGTTTTTGTAGTTGGTGTCTTGAAGATTTTGCATCTCGCCCCCAAGCCTATTTATTGGGTATCCAACTCTTTAGGTTAGGTGTTTAAATTTCAAAATCCCGCCCATCTGGTTTCGTAAAAGATTCGAACCAGAGATTTTTTTGAGACATTATGCAGGTTTGCATTTAATGTCAGTCCTCTCCTTCTTTCTGTCGCCGCGGAACAATCCCATCCATAACAGAGCCGTCGCTTCTTTCATTTTTTGCCAAAAAAGTCTACTCTCCTATCCCACTCGCATGCATACGTCACTGCCTGGTTATTTCGTTATTTTTGTCAAACCGAAGCCCAAAAATGAAGCGTTATTTCCATGCCTTTGTGACAAAGCAGTCAATTACCTATTAGCAAATTATCCTCTCTGATTTTACCTCTGAGCTAAGTGTCCCTTAATTATATACACGTCGGTAGTATAACTGACTCAAAAAGGAAAAGAGTTTTTAACTTTTAAGTCACATGAAACTGTTGTTAGAATCAGTAAAACCGACGCAAAGATTTAGTCATTAAAGTAAGTGTCGGTTTAGTAACTGATGTGAAGATACTTAGCGTCGAAGGTTATTACGTCGATTATGAAATCGTTGTTATTTGTTTTAAGTCAGTTTGTAACTGACGTAAAAGTCATAATAAACTGACGTCAAGTGACGTCACAACATTCCTTAAATTCCTTATCCAAGATCCGGATAGAGTTAAACCCGGGTAAAACCCGGATCCAAATGAATTAATGCAAAAAAACTCTATAAAAATGTATATGTAGATATATGTTCAAATATTCTTAATATTATAAACATTTTCTTAATTTTAAATATATAAATTATAATAATTATGGTGAAGGTTCGAACAACAATCACGTTGAAGTAAGCCATAATTCTCAAAGTTCTGAGATTCCATCTTGTAAAGATTTAAGTTGGAAATGTTGAGGAAACCATGATTGAAGATTGAGAGAAAGAGATAATGTATTGATGAGAAAAGTTTTGGTTACTACAAAAACATTACAATGGTGGCTACAACCTTTATATATAAAGGAGATTAGGTTAAAAAGACCTAGAGGAAACCACCGGGTCTCAGCCAGGCACGTGTCTCAGACAGGCGGGTTTATACTTATCCCTGCCAGTTTGGATCTCTTTGCCTAGCCAGGCGGGTGTCTCAGCCCGGCGGTTTCTCAATATAAGTAACTTGTGTTAAATATCTAACTATTGATTTAGTTAGTATTAAACACCTTCTTGATTAACACTCCTCCTCAAGTTTATACTACAATATTCATTGGTATAAACTTGACACTTATGCTAGTAACCTCATTAAAAACCTAAGATCGGAAAACCACGTGGGACAAAACCGATCTTAGGGAAAAAGAGTATTACTGACATAAGTGGAGAGGTATCTCAAGGATGTGTGAGGTCTACAAGCCCAAGTTTTCCATGGATAAATTCGCAAACTTGGGTACTTGCTGCCTTGGTGAATATGTCGGCCAATTGGTCCGAGCTCTTGGTGTAACAAGGTAAGATAGTACCATCTTCGATCTTCTCCCGAGTCTTGTGGCAGTCCGTCTCTATATGCTTGGTCGTCTCGTGGAACACGGGGTTAGTAGCAATATGGATGGCTGCTTGATTGTCACAATGGAAAGTGATTAGCGTCTTTTGCTCGATCCCAAAGTCCTTTAGTAGAGCCTTTAGCCATGTTAACTCATTAGTGAGCTTCTTCATAGCCCTATACTCCGCTTCAGCACTCGAACAAGACACCACCTTCTGTTTCTTTGTCTTCCAAGTCACGAGATTCCCACCAATGAATGTGCAAAAGCCGGTTGTTGATTATCTTGTATTGCGATCTCCATTATAATCCGCATCACAATATCCAACAATCTCCGTGCTTGAGTTCTTTCCCATCCAAATTCCTTGGCCGGGGGTCCCTTTGAGATACTTTAGAATCCTATCCACCATACTCCAATGGTAGACCGTAGGCTCTTTCATGTGTTGGCTCACCTGATTCACGGCAAAAGAAATGTCAGGCCGAGTATAAGTCAAATATATCAACTTACCCACAAGTCTTCTATATTGCTCCGAGCAATGATATGGTCTATCATCCTTCTCCCCCTTTCGATTGACCTTATATCCTGGCTCTAATGGTGTTGAAACCGGTTTGGCTCCAAGCTTTCCCGTAAGCTTAAGAAGATCGAGTGTGTATTTCCTTTGTGAGAGAAATAAACCCTCCGGCGATCTACACACTTCGATACCTAAAAAGTATTTCAACACACCAAGATCTTTAATGTCAAACGTAGAGTGTAAAGAAGCTTTGATAGATTTAATACCTTCCTTGTTACTCCCCGAGATGATCAGGTCATCAACATAGATCAAAACAACTACAATGCCTTGATCATTTTGGAGAGTAAACAAGGTGTGATCGGATTCTGACTTTTTGAATCCATTGGCCTTCAATGTGGAGCTCAATTTGTGATACCAAGCTCTTGGAGATTGTTTTAGACCGTAGATGGCTTTGCGAAGTCTCAACACCTTTCCCGGAGCTACCGTGTCTTCTAGACCCGGAGGAGGAGTCATATAGACTTCTTCTTCTAGCTCTCCTTGTAGAAATGCGTTCTTAACGTCCATTTGCCATAACTCCCAATCCAAGTTAGTAGCCAAAGAGAGAACCACTTTCACCGTATGTTGTTTGGCTACCGGAGAAAATGTCTCACGATAGTCCTCACCATAAGTTTGTGTAAACCCTCTTGCAACCAATCTTGCCTTGTATCTCTCAATTTCTCCATTACTCTTGTACTTAATGGTAAACACCCATTTTGAACTCACACATTTCTTCCCTTTTGGTAGTTCTTCTTCATCCCATGTATGATTCCTTGTCATTGCTTGAACTTCATCATCAACCGCATTAGTCCACTCCTTTATTCCCTTAGCTTCCTCATAACTTTGTGGTACAAACTCCACATCTAGCTTACTAAGAAATGCCTTATGTTCTTCGGGAAGAAGGTCAATCGAACATGTCGCTTGAATTGGATGAGCCACGGCTTGGCAATTATAGAGGCACTTCTTCGATTTCCTCTCTCTTGTACCCCTTCTTGGATTCTCCCGAGTGTAGATTGGATCTCGTGTTACTGGTGGAGCTTGATAAGTCTCATCTCCGCTTGATGATTCAATAATTTCACCTTCACTAGATGGATCTTTCTCTTCCACTTCTTCACTTAACTCTTCTTCTCTACCACTCTCTTGTTGATTACCCGAAGCCTTTTGTTGCACATTGTTATCACTTTCTTGAACTTCACTAGTCCTCTCATTTGGTTCTTTTGGTATAGCTTCTCTATCTTCTTGAGGAGAGCCCACATTACCCAAATGCAAGAATATGTCGAAGACTCTTTGCTCTATCCGAAGTCGAATTTGGTAAGTCCTTTACACCTTCCCAATTCTTCTCCCCAAAATAAGCCTCTTCTTCCATAAACTTGACATCCCTAGATACATAGTATCTATTTGTGACCGGATCAAAACACTTGTAGCCTCTTTGAGTCGTAGAGTATCCTATGAATACGTATTTAGTACTCTTGGGCTCTAGCTTGTTCCTTAAGTCACCTGGGACAAACACAAAGCAAACACTTCCAAATACCCTTAAATGATCTATGTTAGGACTTTGTTTATTTAAAACTTGGAAAGGAGATTGATCATTAAGGATACGGGTTGGTATTCGGTTTATGAGATAGCATGCCGTCATAACCGCATCTCCCCAAAACCGTTTTGGCATGTGCTTGTGGAACAACATGGCTCTTGACACCTCCATTAGATGCCTATTCTTCCTCTCGGCAACACCATTTTGTTGAGGGTTATAAGGGCAACTCGTTTGGTGTAGAATTCTGCATTTTTCCAAGTGTGCTTTGAGCTTAGTGCTTGTGTATTCGCCTCCGTTATCTGTTCTAAGAATCTTTATCTTGGCATCAAAATGATTAGTCACATAATTTTGGAAGTTTATGAATGCATCATAAACTCTATCCTTAGATGGAAGCAAATTTACCCAAGTATACTTAGATTTCTCATCTATGAATGTAACAAAATACTTATGATTATCTCTAGATGCACAAGGTGAGGTCCAAACATCCGAATGCACTAAGTCAAAGCACTTCTCATAGATAGTATTCGATTTAGGAAATACTATTTTACAATGTTTACCTAAAATGCATGCTTCACACTTCGCACAATCATAAGAAAATCCGGGTAAAAGCAAATTTAAAGCTCTAGAATGAGGATGACCAAGCCTATTGTGCCACAACACAACGGAAGATTGAACATTGTTTGCAAAAATTAAAGAAGCAACATTATTAGAGATAGAGTTAAGAGAGGTGTCTTCAAGCATGTAGAGATCATCTTTAGTACCTCCTTGTCCAAACACATTACCACTCTTAATATCCTGTAATTTTACATCGTTAGGACTAAAAATGGCAAGGCAATTAAAATCTCTAGTAGTCTTCTTAACCGAGAGCAAATTTGAAGTAAATTTGGGCATATAAAACGCACTAGACTTCTTATTGAACAAGTTTATGCACCCTACTCCTTCTATTGGAACATTGTGACCATTTGCAACTTTAACACTCCCTAAGGCCGGTTTGATGTTCTCTAGCAACCTAGGATTACTTATCATATGATGAGAAGCTCCCGAATCTAACACTAATGAATTTAAATCACGAGAGTTAGAGGTAAAGAGAGAGATACCGTCGGGGTGTATCTTAGATGCAATGGATTGAAGAAGAGCTTCGAGATCCGCCTTGTTCATCACAATGGTTTCTTGAGAAGTAGAGCCGACACCTCCTTTGTTTTGAGCTGAGGCTTGCATCGCCTTCTCTTGATGACCATATTGCACAATGGCCTTCTCTTCATTCTCTAATCCTCCATCACTTGTGTTCGCAATGTTGGCTTTAGTCTTTTTGAACTTATCTGGCTTCAAGTGAGGGTGTAAGATCCAACATTTGTCTTTAAGATGGCCTTTCTTCTTACAATGGTCACAGATCCAAGTCGTCCTGTCATCTTGTTTCACCACCCCAACCTTATTAGCCGTTGGAAGATTCTCCCCCTTAGTACCGAATAGGCCTTGCGAGCCAAACTCTTTTTGTATCTTCGCACACACTTGTTCCAAAGTAGGCACCTTGTCGTCTCTCAAGATGTGTTGTATCACATCTTTGTAGCTCGAGTTAAGTGTCATCATTAGCCCAAAGACAAGGTCTTGCTCCCTACGATCCTTAAGAACCTTTGCTTCGGTAGTGAACGGCCTTAGCATCTCTAGCTCCGCCACTAGAGACCGATACTTCCCAAAATGAGTGTTGAAGTCGTTTCATCTTGGATTAAACTTCCAAGAGCCTTCTTGAGTTCATACACTCGAGTCAAGTTAGACTCATTACCAAACACACTCGCAAGAGTGTCCCAAAGCTCTTTTGCCGTTTCACAATAAGAGTATCCTTCCAAGAGTGAGGTCTCGAGAGAGCAATGCAAGGCGCTAAGCACATTCAAGTCTTCTTGTGTCCAATCATCCTTGTCTAGAGTCTCATCCAACGCTTTCACCTCCTCATAAGTAAACTCTATGTGTTTCGTGAGCTTCCTTCCACCGAGAACATTCGTAGTTGTTCTCTTCCACAAGAGATAGTTGTTTCCATTCAAAACAACTGCAAACTTCAAATCCTTGAATACATCTTTTGTCTTTGGAACTGTGAGAGCCATTCTACTCTTCTAACCCAAAGATTTCTTAAGAAATATCCAACCTTTAGCTTTCTATGACTAATCGTAACACCCCACAAGAGTAAAAGACTGATTTTGAACCGTTTACAACCCACACACTACTCGAATCTTATACTAACTCCCTTAACTCGCCGGATCTTCAAGTATCAGGATAAAGTTCTGACCTTTAGATGAGAAACCAACCTAGATAGACTGAACCACCTTCGAGAAGCTTCAAAGACGACCCAAATCTCTTCACCGGAAGTACACACCCATGATTCTCGAAGAACTTAACCTCGTTGAAGCATAATCCGAGAGATAACCACACAAGAGTAGTAAAGCTTCAACCTTTAGACTTTTAAATGAGACTGAATGTCTTTTGAGAGAAAACGAACCAGAAAGAAAGAGAAATCGAAATAGAAAGATTTAGAGAAGAAAGATTTAAGAATCAAGATCACTCTCTGATACCATGTAAAGATTTAAGTTGGAAATATTGAGAAAACCATGATTGAAGATTGAGAGAAAGAGATAATGTATTGATGAGAAAAGTTTTTGTTACTACAAAAACATTACAATGGTGGCTACAACCTTTATATATAAAGGAGATTAGGTTAAAAAGACCTAGAGGAAACCACTGGGTCTCAGCCAGGCGGGTGTCTCAGACAGGCGGGTTTATACTTGTCCCTGCCAGTTTGGATCTCTTTGCCTAGCCAGGCGGGTGTCTCAGCCCGGCGGTTTCTCAATATAAGTAACTTGTGTTAAATATCTAACTATTGATTTAGTTAGTATTAAACACCTTCTTGATTAACACATCTTACTCCGATGTCTAGAGATGATGAATTTATAGCTAATCATCATCTTCAGAATTTCCCCTCATGTTCTTCCTTTAGGCATGAGTCTTCGAGTTCTACATCAGCTAGAATAGGTAAAGGGAAAGCAACCTATGAGATTGGGAAAAGTTCTAAGCATAGGAAAGGAAAGAAAATCATCAATGATCAAGCTCAAAACACTAGACAAGGGAGAAAGAATCAAGGAGTTCAGTTCTATCCGGTGACTAGAGATCCTTTGTGATATCTCTACAAGAAAATACAGGTTCTCAGAGATAGGTCTGGTTTTTCTCTGAGAAGGTGTAATGATAGGTTCAGTCTTCTCTTTTTAGGTAACAAACCTCCACTAGTTAGAAAAGTTAGTGGATACTTTTTGGTTTACTTTTTTCAAGAAGTTGTTAACATGGTGACGGAAGATCGACATTAACAAGCTTGGGGATCTTCAGCTGACTACTTTTTGGGATTATTCTGCTACTACTTCTCAAAATGAGGATATCATGATGTATACATGTTGGATGCTATAAGATCATGTCCAATTCTCTTAATTAGAACTACAATAAAACTTCTATAAATTAATAATACTGGTAAGAATGTATTTTACTAAATTTTATTAATTTTTCGTGTTTATTAATTTATAGAGGTGAAATTTGGACCAAATTATCAATTTAGGACCAAAATTTTTTATTAATTTATTGAGGTATTAATTTATCGAGTATTAATTTATAGTGGTTTCAATGTTCTTATTGACGAATTTATGAAGATTATTCTTGTAAGGCTAAACTTTTGTTGGGATGCAAAGTTCTAGATTTAGACTGTTCGGTAGAAGACTAGGTGGTTAGAATTTAGATTCGCGATCGTTGCTTATTATGTCCGGGATTTTTGTTTTTAGTTGGGTTATTTCTTCGCAGTTTCACTCCGTTTGCATTTGTAGGTCCTCGAGTACGCGAATTTTGAGCTCTTAGTTCTGTGACTATCGTTCTCATCCGACTTTCCCGGTGATTTCGAGAGCTTTACTTTTTGACTTTAGTATTCTATCTTACGTTTTCCGTGTATCAGACTTTAGTTTCTGAGGATTTTTTTTTTGTTTTCGCCGGCTTTTGTACTTTAAAACCGCATTCTAAAACGTATCCCACCTTTGTGATATGGTTTTAAAAAAAAAAAACTGCGGCCATGATTTTGAATAGTGATGTTATTATGGGCTAGATACCTGGGGCTTAAACGGGCTCACTATTAAAATTTAGGCCCGTGACCCGTATTTATACAGTAAAATTAATAAGGTCTAAACCTGATTTGGTTATATTATTATTGTTATTAATGCTTTAATTATTTATTTAATGTATTTTATGCTAAAAATGCGGTTTCGTGTTCTCCCGCCAAAAAAGTAATTTCACGTTTTCTTACATTCTATTATTTTGTTATTCTACCAAAAAGCTTGATTTCGTCAAAAACGTGATTTTTTGTTTTTCCGCCAAAAACGTGATCCCGTATTTCCCCGCCAAAAACGTGATCCCGCGTTTTCCCGCCAAATACATGATCCCGTGTTTTCCCATCAAAAACATGATCCCGCGTTTTTCCGCCAAAAATGTGATTTTGTCAAAAACGTGATTCTTGGTTTTCCCTCCAAAAACATGATCCCGCGTTTTCCGCTCAAAAACATGATCCCGAATTTTCCGCCAAAAACGTGATTCCGTGTTTTCCCGTCAAAAACGTGATCCCGCGTTTTTCGGTCAAAAACATGATCCCGCGTTTTCCCGCCAAAAACGTGATCCCGCGTTTTTCCGTCAAAAACGTGATTCTCCATTGTCCTGCCAAAAACATGATCCCGTGTTTTTTTTTGCCAAAAACGTGATTCTATGTTTTCCAGCCAAAAATGTGATCCCGAGTTTTCTCGCCAGAAACGTAATTTCGTAAAATAAAACTTGAATTTCCGTTTTCCCGCCAAAATCGTGTTTCTATTTTTTTCCGCCAAAAATGTGATCCCGAGTTTTCTCGTCAAAAACCTGATTTCGTAAAAAAAAATGTGATTTTCGTTTTCCCGCCAAAAATGTGATTCCATGTTTTCCCGCCATAACCTGTAACCCGTATTTTCTCGCCAAAAACGTGATTTTCCGTTTTTCCGTAAAAAAACATAATTTTTAATTTTCTCGCTAAAAATACTATTCTGTTTTTTTCAGACAAAATAATTTTGTGTGGAAAATAAGTAGGGACAAAATTGTAAAATGACAAGTTTATGTAACCTTGCCGCACCACAAACGGACCTTTTACGGTGGGAAGCTTCGGCCACCACTAGACATCGTGGTGGTGTTATTAGAAATCACAGTTTTTGTTTTCTTTAACTGGTTAATTAGAGTCACAATTTTATTTATTTAATTAGTTGAAGAATATATGAAAACACTAAATTAATCGTGAACTTTTACTCTACTAAAAGAATGAAGACTGAAGAGATCTTCGATCTTCGAATGGTGGAAAGTTTTTGTTTTTTACTCAAAATTTAATTTAATTAATTAAGTAAATAAATGGAAATACTAAATAAAAACTCGTGAACTTTATTTTAATTGTATAGTTTGATACCCAATTCCAAAACATGAAAAGATTGTATTAAGGGAAAATTAGCCTCAGTACCACTTTTTTCAAAAAGTTTAGGCCGAGTACCACTTTCTGAGTCCACTTAGCATCCATACCACATTCGTCATCTGGAAAGACGAAACTACCCTTCTGGCTGCGTCAGGGGAAGGAGCTACAGTCTGTCGTCCTTTTTCTCTCTCCTGGCGCATTGGTAACCGTTTTCGTCCCTCTGGTTGGTAAAACAAAGTTGTCCCCGAATAAATCCAGATCTTCATAGTCTCCGAATTTTCTGCCGTCCACAGTCTCTCTCCTAACGCATTGGTAACCATTTTCGTCCCTCTGGTAAAACAAAGTTGTCTCCGAGTAAATCCAGATCTTCGTCTTCGGCTCTTTGGCAGAATAAAATAAAGATCAAGTTGTCTCCAAGTAAATTCAGATCTCTGGCTGGTAAAACCACATCATCTGGCGATGGACAATCAAGAGAAGTTGTCCCCGAGTAAATCCATATCTCTGGCTGGTAAAACCACATCATCTGGTGATGGACAATCAAGAGATCTGGACTTATTCTTGGGGGACATCATTCACTCTATTTCATAATTATTGTCCACGGTAAATGTAAACTGCATTTAATGCAATGTTTTGTACTGCTTCTCTGACACAAAGTTGTCTTTCAGACAAAGTTGTCCTTCTCTGACACAAAGTTGTTCCCGTTTCCCAACTGGCGTCTACTGTAGCTCCTTCCCCTGACACATACCTGACGCACAAAGAAGGGCAAAATCGTCCAAGAGTTGACACACAAACACCAAATGTGGTATGAATGCTAAATCCATTTCAAATGTGGTACATTTGCTAGGATTTTTCCAAAATGTGGTACATTTGGCAAAATTCCCTTGTATTAATGCATAAAGAAAATTTATATCTACTATACATTTTTGCAGCAGTTTTTGGGGTACCCAAATCGGGTCAAATTTGTTTAATTTTGACCCGGAAATCTTCAATCGGATCTTTCCTTAAATTTTGGCAAAATTAAAAAACGAAAATAATTAATAAAATCTAAAATATATATACTTTCTCAACTAATTACTATATTTAAACGCTTTATTTATGGTATATTCTCCACGATTTTTATAGATAAAGAAATCAAATATGATGATTTAATGCTAATATAACAAATTTGCACTAATTTCCTAAAATCTCTCTACCTAATTTAAACATAAATATATGATTCTTATTTCACTTTTATTTGATCTTATATTTATATTATTTTAAATTATTATAAAATATATAAATAGTTAGTAAATTTTAGTTTTTTTTTTTTTCTGCATATGTTACAATTCAAATTTTTTAAAACGGACATATATTACTCAATCGATGAATAAAAATATGTGTGTAATCTATATTAACATTTTTAAGAATAAATTGAGCATTTAATCATGTCGTTATTTTATTCAGACCCGAAATTGAGTCATTCGGATCTTTCTTTAATTTTTACAATTATCTAAAATGGGACAGTATATCACGGGTGAAATCCTAATTAGTATTTTAAGATACAATTATAAATTGTTTTTACGGGTTGGTCCAAAAACACACACTAATTTAAAAATATACATGGAAACTATTTGAAAGCAACTTTCAAATTAACTCGAATTATATGACATTTAAATAAAAGTGTTATTAAAAAAATAACAAAATGATGTTTAATTTCATTTTAGATTATATGGTTGGACAGGTTTGGGTCAATATTAATACGAGACAATATACCACAGGTGAAATCCTATAAATAACAAATCAAAATACAATTATACAATCTTAAACACTAAACAAAACAAATACAACTTAAAATTTTTTATTTTAGATACAACGCATGTGACCCGCGGTATACAACAAAAAATATTATACACAATAAATTCATCAATTTATAAAAATAAAAAAATCAAATAATTAACCCGCGGTGTACCGCGGGTTATATCGTAGTATTGTTTTATAATAAAAAATTTAACAGACTTAAATGGGTCGGGCTTAAACAAAAACGGGCTTAAAATTTTTTCTATTAAACGGACCGGACTTAACCGGGCCGGGCTTAAACTCAAAAATCCGGGTCATGAAAAATGTAGGCACGCTCAACCCACAAGCGAAAACGGGTTTCTGGGTTTAATTTCATTATTCACACAATTTTTGAGGAACGATTTCTCTTGACGACGAACACTCTTCGAGGTGCTTCAGTCGCCGGTGTCTCTCCCCGGCGGCACATCTTCTCCGCAGGCAGGTGAATGCACGGCGTATGTCTTCTAATTTTACTTTTCTTTTTCTTCGCCTTCTATTCGCTGTTGGTTTTTTCTTAGGGTTTATGCTCGGGGTTTAGGGTCTGATTTTCTTAGGAGGTTGGGTCTGGTTTTATGGGTTCTCTGATAGGCATGGAACAAGCCACACGAACAATGTCTTAGTCAGACGAGACAATGATATACGCAGATAGGTGATAGAAAGAAGAATATGTAACACCACCTATATAGAAATATGTACCACATTGAGTTATAAATTGTTTAGCGTGAGTTTTTTTTTACCTAAGATAGATGATGTATCTGTGGTTTTGGGGGTTTTATTGTTCTATTCAGATATGGTTTGAATCAGCGAGCTTATTGAATTTTCACCATTTGTTCCTTTGAATCTGAAATCTGAACTGAGATTTTCTTCAGTGTGTGTTTTTGTTTTTGCCTGAGATAGATGATGTTTCTGTAGTTTGATTCTGTGTTCACCATTTGTTCCTTTGAATCTGAAATCTGAACTGAGATCTTCTTCAGTGTGTGTTTTTGTTATCGCCTGAGATAGATGATGTTTCTGTAGTTTGATTCTGTGTTCACCATTTGTTCCTTTGAATCTGAAATCTGAACTGAGATCTTCTTCAGTGTGTGTTTTTGTTATCGCCTGAGATAGATGATGTTTCTGTAGTTTGATTCTGTGTTCACCATTTGTTCCTTTGAATCTGAAATCTGAACTGAGATCTTCTTCATTGTGTGTTTTTGTTTTCGCCTGAGATAGATGATGTTTCTGTAGTTTGATTCTGTGTTCACCATTTGTTCCTTTGAATCTGAAATCTGAACAGAGATCTTCTTCATTGTGTGTTTTTGTTTCGCCTGAGATAGATGATGTTTCTGTAGTTTGATTCTGTGTGTTTTTGTTTTTGCCTGAGATAGATGATGTTTCTGTAGTTTGATTCTGTGGTTTCAGATTATGATGATTTCATTTAGAGATGATGATGGCTATTAATTAATGATGATATTGTGCTATTGTTTGACGCTTTTAACATGGATGATTAAAGCGATGTGCTTATTGAATAGTGATTCACCATTTGTTCCAATGTCTTATTATTTTCTAGTTCTGGCGTTGCTCAGCAATGTCTTCCCGTGAAGTTGAAGACTTTTACAGCCTCACTCCCACTTCTGCCTCTAGAAAAGGTAACATTGCATCTTTAGTTCTTTTGACTAGGCTTAGAGTAACATGTATAATTATATCATATTTTGTTCAGCTGCACCACGAGTGCAATCATCCTCGGGAAACTATGTCGTTAGCCTCCGTAAGCCCACAGCAGTGACCCACTCATGCTATGGGCATTTCACCGGTCCCAAGGAGCAGAATCTTGTAATCTGGTAAGTTAGGGAAGATAGTAAAACAACATTAGTTCACTTTAGTTCCAATAACTTATTTGTCTTTATCTTTTCAGCAAAGTCTCTCTTGTGTCGATCTATCTCATGACCGAGAATGGATTAGAGGTACTACTTTGTATATGTTTTCTTTCTTTTTCATTTGATTATCTCATTTTATGAAATTTAGAATCCATTGTATAATTCTGTAGTATGTTACCTCCTTTGGATATTTTTTCTTTTCATTCATGTTTTTCTATCTAATGCAGCATCTTCGAGAGTTTCCCATGTATGGAAGGGTTGTGTTCATGGAGTTATCCCATTTGAATGTGAGTATACTTATTTGTTATGTAAACATTGTCTTTAGGTTGATTACAATGGTTGATGATTTCTAATCTTCGTGCAGAATTTAAGAAAGGATGTTCTTTTCATTGCCACAGAAACAGAAAAACTTTGTATGTTTGACTGGGATGTTCAGACTTCAAATGTCTTTTCACTGTATGCTTTTCTAATTGAGTTCCTTATTGATTTTTTCTTCATCTATTATTCTCTTTTAATCCACCTGAAATCACTTTTTTTATTTACCTTGTAGTGATACAATACAATATGTTCCAAATCTGGAAATGTATCAGATAGAGGATGAATCATATGAATACTATGACTTCTGCCAGGTATCTTAAGTTGATTAGTAATGTATGATATATGATGGTTTTTATGTTCTAACTTTGTTTTGTATCTGTCTTTTATATAGGGGGGTACAATTTTTGATGGAAAAACAATTGTCTTGTATTCTAGAAAAAACCGGTTGAGAATCGTCAATATCGCTGATTCGGGGCAGGGTGATTCACAATTTACAAAGACGTAATTAACCCTTGGCTTTTGTACTCAGCTTCTGGCTTTTATCGTTAGTTAATACATCTGGACCAGAACTATTATACTTGATTTTGTGATCTTTTTTCAGACTCTCCAGTACAAACATAGTGGATGTCAAGTTTCTGAAAAGCTACCTACGGCCCGGCCTTGCTTTGCTTTATAGGGTACGTTAGTGATCTTTCTGATTTAGATTCACTTATCCAGATAGTAGTATTTTCGGATTTATTTATTGTTTTGTTGGTAAGTTTATTTACTTACTGATTATACCTTATGCTTTTTACCATCAAATATATTCTTATCTGTAACTTTTACAATCTGATCTTTTTTTCACCCAAAATCTTTGGTTGGGAAACTAATGTATGTTCTACTATTGTAGGGAATTGATGGTAATTTCTTCAGCGGGATATTTGAGATAACAACTGATGACGTTGTTGCAATAAGATTGTTTCAACTTGATCAGACCATCATGCCTACACTTCTAATTCCGAACCTTTTCAGCTATCTTATCATTGGGAAAAAAGGTGTTGTCTATTACAGTGATAACGAAATCAAAACAAAGTTAATGGGTTCTGTAAGTCATTCTTGTGTTTTCATCAACCTTAATCCTACATCTTTATAATGTGTATCTCTTTCAGCTTTTAACGATTCTCTTAGAATCTATTGTTGCTCTCCAGTTGGATATACAAACATATGGACGAGTGGAAGAGACCAGACACATGTGTAGATATATTCTTGGTGGCCATGATGGACATATTTCAGTCCTTGAAATTAAAATAAATACTGCTGAACGGTAAGTTCATCATATTAATATAGTTGGTTCTTTAAACATTTTTGAGGTAATGGAATTTTTTGCATGACCTCTTTTTATCTATATTCTGAAGGCTGTCAGGACTCACATTTAAGCCATTGGGTAAAATTTCAGTACCCTCATCTATAACATATCTCCGCGATGACATTGTCTTTGTGGGCTCGCGCTATGCTGACTCACAGGTATGCGTAGAGATCAAATTTTTCTGTATGATTGCAAATAATACAACATTGTAGTTACTATTCTGAGTCACATATATCTCTTGGTTTTGTTTAGTTTTCCTCGTCAACAAATAATGAAATATGAGAAAAAAGATTATCACTTAGTCTTTTTTTTTCTTTGGTTTCTATACTTCTTACCCAAATGCAGCTTGTGAAGATGCATCAGCTACATGGACCAAGTCTGAATACGAATACCCCAGCTCTACAAGTGTTGACGACATATACTAATTCAGGTCCAGTAATTGATTTTTCTCTATGCAACAAACCTATAGGGGTACGAAAGCTTGTCATGTGCTGCGGAACTCATGAGGATAGTTCTCTCGAGGGTGTTAGTACTGGGGTGGGAATCAGTGTAAAGGTTTGATTTATATCAAACGTGTTCATTTTTCCCTTCTGGCATAACTAACTCATCATGTGTCCTAGCTAATAGATCTCTGTTGAATCGCAGTTCTTTGCTGAAATCCCAAATATCCAAAGAATATGGTCACTGAAATCTTCAAGTTTAAATGATAATCACCCCTTCCTCGTACTTCAACCAATAGCTGTTGCTCCTGCTCTTGTATTTACCATTGATGATACTGGTGCATTTATGAGTCACACGATGGTGGGTTTCGCCTACGATTCAGTAACCATTTGTTGCCATGATGCTGCAGACAGACTGTTTATTCAAGTACGTTTTTTCTGCCTCTCAGATTTAAAAACCTTTTTTTATATAGACAAAGTATTTTGTATTATCTTCCTTTTCCCCTTTGAATTAATGGACAGTTGCCTTTTCAAATTAGGTTACTGAAAAGTCTGTTCGACTAATTGATTCCAAGACTGGAGTATTGCGGTCTGAGTGGTTAGCTAGTTCGAAAATACTATTTGCATCTGCAACAATCAAGCAGGTACATTTATCTTATATTTGCATCTACAATTGGTTTTTGCTCATCTAATGAGCAACTGAAATCTGATACATTTGATCACTGTTTTACACCTTAGGTTCTTCTAGCAACTTTAGACAAGCAACTGGTTTATCTTGATATCAGAAATGGGATTTTGGTTCAAGCGAAAGTTCAGAAGGGGTATGACGTTTCTTGTCTTGATATAGGCCCTGTTGGTTCGAACACTACATACAGTAAGCTAGCTGCAGTTGGGCTGTGGGAAAAATCTATTCTGGTTTTAAAGCTACCAGAGTTGGAAGTTCTCACAGTTGAGCATGTTCATGCACATGTGCCTAGGTGTATACTTCTCTGTGCATTTGAACAGGTATGATCGTGCTGAATTATTTATAATGAGTCATCAAATCAGTCTCTTCTTTTCGATCAAACAATTTCTTAATATTTTCCTCTATGGTTCAGGTATCCTACTTGTTATGTGCTCTAGCAGATGGAAGCCTTCTGACCTTCAAGTTGAATGAAGATGACGGCCAGCTTCAAGAAAAAAACACTAAGGAGTTAGAGGGTTATCCAAAAACATTGCGTACCTTCATATCCAATGGTAGTGTACGTGCGTGTTTTTCAACATCAAAAGTACCAACATTGATTTTCACCATGAAGCAGAAACTACAGTACAACAGGCTGAATTTAACAGATATTGAAGACATGTGCCCTTTTCAGCGTGCTGATATTTCGGAGGGGTAAACTACTGCTTTGAAGTCTGTAAGTCTTTCTGTTTCAGTTATAAATAGTTAGATATCTGATTTGTGCTTTTATGAATTGAACAGTTTAGCAATTGTTACAAAAGATGGGGTTGTAATTTGCACTATGGGAGATATGGAGACGAACATAAAAATCCCCATGTTCAGCTATGGTAGGCGTTTGTGTCATCAAGAAGAAAGTCAAACATATGCAGTCCTTGTTGAGGAGAAGGATGGACGACATTCTCTGCAACTTCTAGATAAGGAGCTGAACACGTTATTTTCTTTTGAATTAAATGAGCACGAGCATGGACTGTCTATAGTCAGTTGCTCGTTTGCTGGGGATGACCAAGCATACTATTGCGTTGGAACTTCTGTAAATGTGTTAGACGAGGAGAATACGCAGGTAAACTTATATGAGTATATGTGTTGACTTCTAGGAGAAAACTCTGAATTGCTTTTTTGTGATCTTGAAACTGTTTTTGAACCAAATTCATTCATTGATTCTTTTGTCTTTGTGTTCAGGGGAGAATTTTAGTTTTTCTAGTTAGAGATGGAGAGTTGAATATTATTTTTCAATATCCAACGAACGGAGCTGTCTACTACCTCAAACCATTGAATGGGGGACTTCTTGTCACTGTTTCCGTGCATACCATTCATTACTTTGAGTGGATGTTACATGATGATGCTCGGGAGCTCCATTCCATTAATCCCGAAGTAGTTGGTATTGAAGATGGTGGATGGGAACAGAGATTTGCTGTCACTTCTTCGAGGATCCAAAAGGTAAGGAACATAAACTTTATTGGTAAAGATTAATGAGGGAATTCCATGTTTCTGTTTGGATGGTTCAATGGCTCATTCTTTTGTTTGTTTTTGTTTGTTTCATGGCTTAAGTACGAGTTGCATGATGTCGACGTCAACATCGAGCCGCCTGAATTGATGATGGACAACACAGCCATGATAATGCTACAAAATGAGTCTTATTTCTACGCAGATGGGTTATATAGCATACATTCAGCAGACGGAGTCAACGATCATGGCTACCCAAATACTGTAGGACAATGGTACTTGGGACAATCTATTACGCATATGAAAGCTGGAACACTTTCAAGACTGTCAGATGAGGATTCTGCAATTGTACCGTCTGTCATGTTTTCTACCGTGAGTGGAGCAGTTGGCATGATAGTGTCACTTCCACCAGTAATCTACGAGTTCTTACATAAGCTAGAGCAGTACATGAGAGAACAGATAAGGGGAATAGGATGCCCCAATGAGGACTTTCCACGAATGTGTGTTGAGTTACAAAGCCTTAGTGAATCGACGGAGTTCCTAGATGGAGATTTCATAGAATCTTTTCAGATTCTAGACATAGATGATCAGGAAGAAGTTGCTGAAGAGATGGAGGTCACTGTTGAAGACATCAGAAAGATTGTTGAATACCTCAAGCTGCTTCATTGAGGTGAAGTTCTATCATTGCAAAATCTTTTTCTCAGATATTATTTGTTTAGTTATCAAAATCTTCAACTAAAGTGTCTGTGTTCATTTTGCAGATTTTAATTGGGAGGTCTTTGGAACGACATTCCTCCTATGCACGATTGGTTTGCTTTTGAACAATGGTGCCATGTTCATCAAATCTATTGCGTGTACTACAAATCGTGATTTTAGTAGTGAATTTATTGGTTTTATTAGACTTTTAGTCGAGGGAAGAAAAGTTATTTTCTTTGGGAGTAGTTTTTTTAACTCTATTTTCTTCAATTTGATATAACAGTGTTTTTGGTGTTTAAATTGCGTTCTTAACTCAAACATTTATAAGAAAATTCAGACATAATAGCACTGATTTGAGACAGTAATGAGCCAAAATACCCATCAATGACTACATTTTTCCTATCCCTCAAAAGAGGAAAAAAAAAAATGACTACATTTTTCCTAGGTAGAGATCCGTTAAGGGCGGCGATAACTCTCATGTCAATCGATCAACAAACTTCATTTTTTCTATGGATCATTGATTTTCGATCTCTAACAATTCCTTCATTATTATGGATCTCAATGTCCACTTCGAGGATGAATCTTATCCATTCTCCTCTAGGCTTATTAAAGTGGTTTCTTACCCTTTCCTGGAGGAAATGTAACTATGTAAGTGTGGGATAACATAGTGTGTCGCATGATCTGAATCTTCAAATTGTGAGCAGCATCTTAGCAAACTTTTTTCCACAGTGGAAGCTCCACATTTCCATGTATTTTACAAGAACTCAAATTAGCTCATAGCCATATGAGGTGATTGTTTGACACTTTCAAGATTCTTACTTAATTTTAAAGTTTTTAAAGTCGATTTTTACCAATCACATTTTCTTTTGATGTAAAAGTCTTAGAAGTTCTCTTAAATTTTCTCAATCTTTTGTCCATGTTACGTTAGTTTTTTTTTTAAAACCAAAAATTCATGATTTTAATATTTTTCTTACGTCACAGTCTATTATTTTAAGTAAAATTATTTACATATATTTTTCAAGTGTAAAGATCGAAAACCTATATTTTAAAAATGAATACCAATTACTCCCATAAGGCCATAATCGAAACCAGAACAAAAGCTAATAAACACAAAACCATCATGGTCGTAAAAGGTCCGGGATGACCTCGGCTTTTATCGTTGGAACTTGGCTGTAGGAACCAACCGATAAAAGAGAACTGTTTCCTTTGGCCGAAACTTGGCTGTAGAGCTAGACGGTATGATTTGGTGCATCAAATTCGGTATTCAGTTCGGTTTGATTTCGATTCAGTTCTCAGTTTTAGACAAAAAAAAATATATAAAAGCCTATATTAAGACCCATAAAGTTTATCAATAAATATTTTTAATATCTATAAAGGGTGATTTTGAAAATTACCCTGTTTTTAAATTATATTTTGAAATATAACCTTTTTCTATTTTTTTTAATAAAAACTACAATTATATATAAAATAACAATTTTTTAAATTTAAATTTAAAGCTATATTTTTAATAAATAAATAAAATTCGAAATTTAGAGAAAAATATATACTAAATTCGAAATAATATTAATCATAGTTATATATATATTTAACACAAAAGTAGTTTATTTATTTTATAGATTAAATTTTAACAAGATTAAATTTAAAAATATTATAAAGCCTATCGCTTAATATCTATCATATTATATAAAGAAAAAAATCTCCAACGTAGCAAACATATTATTTAACTAAACATCTTACCAAAGTTTGCTTCAATTAAACGATTCTCTTTGATTTTTTTTTTGCAAAGTAAAATATTTTATGTGTTTTCAAGAATAATGAATCATTAAAATCTGCACCATATGGCTTAACAAAAAATCATGACTTAACATTGGTAGAATGCTATTATTCATTATTGTTCTGAAAAAATATTTAGGTTAATGAATCTTTGGAACTATTAGTTATATAATATTCAAAGTTACAAAACA
This sequence comes from Arabidopsis lyrata subsp. lyrata, assembly GCF_000004255.2. Classification (NCBI taxonomy): domain Eukaryota; kingdom Viridiplantae; phylum Streptophyta; class Magnoliopsida; order Brassicales; family Brassicaceae; genus Arabidopsis; species Arabidopsis lyrata. Next base: position 12,960,567 of record NW_003302551.1, read on the forward strand.
ACATCCATGGTGAAAGACGAACATGATTTGGTCAACGGACAACTTTGTTTAGATATTTAGTTATTACTAATTAATTGATTTCATATTAAAAATATAGATCCTTTTGGTTAATTATTATTAAGTTTCAATAAGATATTTTTAGTAATTTTATATATTTAAAAATTGTTTTTAAAAGAAAAACAAAGAGAGGGTATTTTTCAAAAGTGTAAACAAAAGGAGGGTATTTTTCCAAATTTACTCTATAAATTAAGTGATTTTTTTTTGAAATCATATACACAAATATTATGTCGAATTTCAGTCGTATGATTCATGAATTTAAATTTTGAAAAAAAGTCACATGTAACAAACAATATATTTAATCTAATGGTTAAAATACGAACTGGTTATATAGAAGCTTTATAATCCATAATTTAATTTAAGTTTTGTTCGTGTTTAAAACTTAACCAAAAATAAATCGAAATACAGCTTGAAAAATAATTTAGTGATAAGAATATATTGTTAATAATACGTCATATATGACTTATATTAACATAACACAACTATGTGGCCGATTGGTAAGGACTTTTGGTATAGACTTTTACTGTAAACTTTTGGCTGCAGAGAATTTGACTGTAAAAACTGTGGCTGTAACTTTAAAATATTTTTAAAAATCTAATTGGTAAATACTACTGTAGAAGATGTGGTTGTAAAAGTTGTGACTGTTATTTTAGTATCATAACAAAAAGATTTATTAGTAAAAAATCACAAAAGTTTGGAAATAAACTAATAGATGAATATTTGAAAGAAATAAATTATTTATATTTATTATTTCATGGGAAATTTAGTACCCAAAAGCATAAGTAAGAAGTGGGATAAACTAGCAAAAACTTGGAAATCATAGTACTTGTTGGATTTGCAAGTTAAAACTCCATTGGTCATTGTATTTATAATGTTGGTGATATTTTAAAAATAGTTTGTTGTTTTAATTTTAATTTTAAGTTTGTTGGAATATTTTTTTGTATTAATATGCTTTAAAATTTCTGATTTTCTCTACTTTTTGAATGATTAGTGATCCACTATTATGTGCTAATTTGTTTTGTGTAGAATTTTCTTTATTGACATTTATTGTTTTATATTATTTTCACTATTAATAGTAAATCATATATTTTTTGAATGTTTTTAAACTAATAGATACATGTCAATTTTATTAATATTATATTTTCTTAAAATGAATCTAAACAATTACGGATAATTTTGAAATATTAAATTAAATTTAATTTTAATACTGTTATTTTGTTCCACTTTCTTCATTATTCATATATATTTTTTGTTATAATTTGATATTTCTAAGATTTTAATTAACAACTTTATAATTGTAAGAATATTTTATTCAATTATTTTTTTAACGAAATAATAATATTGTATATTGTATATTCCATTTTGATTTTTCACAAAATTATATGCAATATATATTTTCAAAAGAAAAAGATTTACCAGAAAATAAATAAAAATGATCATACAGCCTAGAATGAAAGTCACGTTTGTGGGGCTTTAGAAAAAATACAAGGAAAGGGAGTTAGAGAAAATTAAGGGGCTGTTAAGACTGTAAAAATAAAAATACCAAAAATATATAAAAGAATACGCACTGTTTATTATTCCGTTATTGTCATTACAGTCGAGTTTGATCGTAAAGATCAACTTACATCCGACTAGTTGTGTCCTTCAGACAATAGAACTACATCAAAGACCCCATTTTCAGACAAATGAGATTGAGTTTAGACATAAGTTAATTACTCCTCTGTCCTCCGTTGAATTGCATAGACGTCACGTGAGCTCCTTTGTTCCTTTTGCTGAAACCTTCTTCTTGGGTTAGATACTCTTAGACACTTAGGCAAAACCTCACAAAACTCCACCTTGCCTTAGTGTCAAGACTCTTCTTTCTTCACCTTTCTAGTTTCCTTGATTTCCATCTCGGACCCTGAGATCTTCTCAGGCTTGTGATACTTTGAGAAGCTCCATATCTGCTTGAAGCATTCTTCTTGTTGTCACTTTAGTGAAATTCCCAGCTTGAAAAGGTTTTTCACTCTTAACAACCTTGATTACCAACTCTGCAATCATTTCTCCTATGAATTGCCTTATGGTATCAAACCCCTTTAATCCCCTTAGCCATATTTTGATCTTGACCAGAGTAGTCTCACTCTTAGAACCACAATAAACTTCAACAATGGCTTGTTGAAAACCAACTTGTGCAAACAGCTTTCTCATCATGATTACTACTTTTGTTCCTTCTGCAAAACTGAAGCCAACAACCTCTTGAACCTCTATTCTCTACTGACTTATGATGTCACCTGATGTGAATTCAAACAGAAGAACTGACCTCCTTTTGTCTTGATCAATTTCATAAACAGATTTACAGTCACTTCTCACCTTAGGACTGTTTTTCTCTTTACTGTTTAAACAGACCTGCAGAATTTTTCTGCAATTCCTTTGTGTCCAACTCACTGCCAGCTCAGATTCTTCCTGTTGACTACCCATGAAGCTTCATATAACACCTGCAGGACACGAATTTGCATGTCTGATTCTTATCATGTTGTTCATGATGTTCTTTTCAGCCTTTAAAGCCGAGACACACTTCATGTAGGTTCTCTGAGATGTCAACTCCTCTATTGCTGCAGCTTTAAACTTGAAATGATCTTAGTCTAAAAGCACTCTTGGACTTAACCACACTGAAAATTTCAATTTTCCTTTGATATTCTTCTAGAAACAGCTCACTTGCTGCTCTAACTTGTCTCTGTTGGCTGCTAACCACTGAATCTCTGCCTCCTCTTCTTCATCTAAGTTTCCCAAGTCAACTTTAGGCGGAGGAGGTGGAGTTACAGAAGGTGGAGGGGAAGAAGGAGGTGTTGGAGCCTGGAGGTGGAGATGATTGTGCGCCGCCACTGTCGGGGAATGGAGGAGAAGGAGGTTAGGTGATTGGAGATCTGTTGAGAACCGCATGAGAAAAAAAAACAAAACTGGCAATCTCGGGTATTCGAACTCGGTTCAAAGAGGTGATTAGAAAAGATAAAATGTCATTTATTGTCACCGTGTTAAGTTTATGAACTCAAATGACCAAAACGACGTTACTTCTCATCACCATCGTGTCGTCTAAGTGAGTGTAGACAAATAGTTTGACGTATTTTGTTTAAGTCAATGTAGTTTTACGCTCAAGTTTAATAATCTAGATAAATTATTTAAATTATTTTAGCGTTGAGGTTGAATAATGCATTATATCTTTGTTGAGGTATAAAACGCATTTTACAATTTGTTCGGGTTAAAATTCACCATTTTCCCTTAATGTGAGTTTGACTTTTAATATTAGAAACTTATCATACACGTCTTACTCGGACATGACTACACTTAATCATTGTCATCTCTCATAAGAATTAAATTTTTCCATCACGACATTTATATATATAAAACATCTTATGTTGACATCCATATATTAGACTTATCTAAAAAAAAAAAACAATTCAACAAAATATACAAAACAACATATTTGAAAAGATTCCTATTTAAAACATTGTTATATTATGAACAACATGTAACTTTAGTTAGTGTTTTCCATTTCAAGAAAATAAAAAGATAAGACATATAAGTTACAAAACTATAAAATATGAAAATAAGTACTAAAAATCTAATCAGTTAATTAAAAGAAAACGTGTCACGTTTGTAACAGTTTTGTCACCTGTCGAATTTATTAAAAGTGACATGTATATATCGAAATAATGTGAAATACTGACTTTGAAAACCAAAATTATATATAATTAGATAATAGAAATAATTATTAATTATATGATATAGATTAGAATATTTAAATAATTATAAGATACCCTTTATCTTAGCGATATACTGATTCACCTGATCAAATGCTTACAATCATCGCTTTTCTCAATTTCTAAGGAAATGAAACGAATAAAAGAGTAGAGAGAGTTTCTGATTAGGGTTTCTCGATCCCAAATCGATTTGGGGGAAAATAATGAGGATATTAGTCTTTTAGTTAGCAAGATAATTAACTACGTGTTGTTAACCATTAACTCCGATTTAGAGATTTCGTCAACCGAATTAATGATTGTTAAATCGTATGTTCGATTCACCAACAATTAAAAGACAACAATTCACCAACAATTCACCAACGATTCACCAACAATTAACCGACTGGTAACACGCGTTAGTAAAATTGAGTTGCAGTAGATGTTGCAATTTGATGTAACTTACTGTAAAAATTATGTGGTAAAAACTGCAGTTTGATGTCATAATTTGCTGTAGAAATATGAGTTGAGATTTTTCTTAAAACAACTGACTGGTAACGTTTATGATGTACCAGATGCAGTATATATTATAAAAATAGAATGACATTTTTTAAAAAAAAATAAGTAAAATAGATTAAATAAATGGTAATAATTAAAAAATCATGACATAATACTAAAAGAAAAAACTAACGACGTACATTCCATAACATATTTGCAATCTCATCTCGTATGTTATTCATATATTGGCCATCAGTTGTTGCCTCTTCTTCCTCGAGTCGATTAAGTTCTTTATCTGCAAATCGTCGCCCACAATTATCTCGAACAGTGATATTTTCTTCTTCAAAATCAGCATCTGGAATTCTATAAAGCCTAATAAAATTGTGGAGAACCATAGTAGCATGCACAATTCTGTTCTGAGTCTTGACATCATAACGAGGCAAATTGTCTAATATCCTCCATTTTTTTTTCCAAACTCCGAATGTTCTTTCAATCACAGAACGCAGTGATGCATGCCACCTATTGAACAATTCCTTTTTGTTCCTCGGAGCACCAGCATCAAATTCTGAAAGATGATATCTGATATTTTCTCTACTGTTTCCTCTATATGGAGCTAGAAATCCTCGCTTGTTTGCATAACCAGAATCAACAAGATAATATTTACCTATAGGAGGTTTGGGAAATATAGGATCTCCATCCATTGCGTACTGTAACACCAATGAATCATGTGTGGAACCAGCTGCGCCTAGCCATGCATACTTGAAGATCATGTTTAAATCGCATATGGCCACTATATTTAGGCTTGTTTGTCCATGCCTATCCCAATACCCAACTGCATCACTACCTCCGACCATTACCTTGACATGCGTTCCATCAAGGTCTCCAACAAATCCGCTGAAAAAAGGCCAATATCTTGAATCTTCTTGTAACTTACGTGGATAATGCTTGAGTGATGCCGGTGTTGGAGTTTTTAAATACTCACATGCAAGACTCTCCACTGCATCCAATACAGCATGAAACTTTCGATAGATAGTTTCTTGGGAACGACCAAAAGACAACCCAACATACCTTTGAGTATCATTCTGGGAGCATGTAACGAGAAATATAGCCACCATCTCATCAATACTGATATGATCAGTACTACATAAGTTGTAACGTTGCTCCAGTGTTGTGCATAGGTTCTTGAATGCTTCTGGATGCATCCTTAACATGTTCATACAATGTACCGGATTATTATGAATCTTATAAGAAGTCCACTTATTTCTCAAGGTGTCGTATTTGCTCTTGAAAGAATCCCAAGGAAGACTTATACCAGTTGTTTCCAAAAACTTTTCACAAATCCGGTCTCGTCCGATTTCTTTCGGCATCTTTTGCCAACTCAACATCAAGAAGCTCCAAATATATTCCGATATACTCATCGTCCCATGTAATTAATTTCTATAAAATACATTAATAAAATACTAAACACCCAAAGTTTTAAAATTGAGCATGTGACAAGTATATTACCTTACGACGGCTACTTCCACTTCCACCGACATCATCAGCACCAGCTGTACCTCCATCACCACCACCTTCATAAGACATCTTCATCCAAAGCAAAGAAAATTAATTAGTAATAATTACTAATTAATAGCTTTAAAATATATATATAAAGTTGATGGATCAAGAGTAGAAGTAAGAAAACAATCATACCGTAAATTCTCAAGAGTGCTTAGAGCATCATTATCGGCAAACTCTTAGCCAAATCTTAGGCAAAATAATGATTAAATTTAATGTTTTAACTCCATTTATACTAAGGAACGTTCCTTAGTTAAGTAACAAAATTTACCTTAAGAGACGTCCACGTGGCGTAATTTGTATGGTTATTTTTCTTTCTGTTTCTCTCTCTCTCTCATTTTGCGAAAACGGAGAAATCGCGATGATTTCTGGAAATCGACTCACATCGACAATTTTTGTTTCCTTCTTTGTTTCATCGTCTCTCTTTTTTTTTTCGATCTTCAACGCATCCAAGAAATCGATTTTCAATCACCCAAATCGGAGAGTTCACCAAATCAGAGAGTTTGGTTCAAGGATGCTCCAATCTATTTCCCATGATATGAATCTCTCTGTTTTTCATTTGTATATCGTGTTGAATTCGATCTGTTTTCATTTTTTCAGTTCCTTTTAGCCGAGATTGATGAGTGGAATTGAAACCGTCAAATTTCGAAATTGGATTTTGTTTGATCTTGTCAATTGGAATTAATTGAGTCCGGTGGTTAACGATAGATTTGGGTGATGGCTTGTGTTTGAACGTTATCCTTTTCTTGCCAATAGAAATCTCAATCTGTGTTGATTTGAATGTGTTTGAATTGTGTCATATTATGCTTTGTGTTATTCCCGATTGATCTAAGTTAGAGTTTTGAGTGTTAGAAAAAGAATCATCATCGTCAATTGATAGTTTAGTGAATGTTAGTGTTTTGAGTTTGAAGCTGTTCTATGTTTGATTTAGGGAAAACAGAGAATCTGTGAAGGGAAGAAAGAGAGCAAGGTTTTGGAAGATGAGATAAGCTATTTGGTTGAGAAACTGAATGAGTTAAAGTCTCCAAAGGTTAAGGACATGGAAGCTAGAAACTTCAGACATAATATTGATAACCAGTCCCAGAAGCATTGCCAACAAGCCATTGGATTCTCATCAACAAACCCTAACATCCGCTGCGATACGCTGTCCCAGCAGCTGTTCTATCCCAGAAGCCACTTTTGAAGACATTGGCGTCGGAGTGTCTTAAAAAGAAGTGATGTTTAATGGCCAGACATCCGCCGCGATACGCTGTCCCAGCAGCTTACGCTTCTAGAATTGGTCAGTCTTGTTCTGCGGATTCTGATGTATAGAAGGATATGTGTTAAACCTGTAAAATCTGATGTTCCTTTGACTCTTTTTTATTATGAATTTTGATTGAGGATCTTGTGTTTAAGGTTATTGAGAAAAATGAAAGAAAGAAGCTTGCTATCTTCACAGCACTTGCCTTTTCCCAGAAGCTCTCAGGATTATCCAGCCATTGCTCAAAGATAAACTTGTTACCAAAGGGATAGTGCTCTCATTCGTAACAGACTTCTTCAAAGAGTATCTCCACAAAACCAAAACAAATGAACCAAAACCATATCTTTTTTTTCTCCACAAAATCAAAACACAAAAACCAAACATACATAAATTTAATCAAAACACATAATAACCAAAACACTTAACCAAAACACATAATATTTGAAACCAAAAACACGATAATTATGAACCAAAACACTTCAAAACACTTAAAAATTTTACTAACCAAAACATTTCAAATTTCAAATTTTGTGTCTCATGTATATTTTAATTTTTTTAATTTGCAACAATTATTAAATTTTCTATAATTATAAATTTTACTTTTATATTAATATTTATTTTTCTAAGAACCACATGTTAAGAGCCTACCATTAATCACACAAAAATCTTAACTCAAAAATACTATCTCTTAACAATCACTTTTACAAATAAATTACTTAAATATTGCTAAGATTAATTTCTAAGAGACCACCTATAATCATGCTCTTATACTGACTAATGAGCTTTAGACACCTCTATATATAGCTCAAATTTTGTGTACGTTGTAGAAAAATATGATAAACAAAATCAACAACTAACTAGATAATAGGAACAACTTTGTTTGAAAGAGTTTGAAAGAGTCAAATAGATTAAACTAGAGTTTGAAAGAAAAATCTTTGACCAAGTTGCTTAGCAATCCACCTGGAGAATTGCCATAAAAACAAAAATAAGTAAAAAAAAAAAAAAACAATCATTTGAATTAATTAATTAAAAACTCATAACTCAACTCTAACTCATGCCATTTTCCATGATGTCGAATAATCTTTTGAGTTAACAATTTTTCAAAGGACACAACTCAAAATTGTTATTCAACCATAATACATTGTAACTCAAGCTTAACTTCAAGAAAAATATTTTAATTCGTGATTGGTAACATTTTTGTGTTATCTATGAGTTATGTCTATAACTCAATGATAACTCATGTTACCAATCAAAGCCAATGTTTTATTTGGCAACAATTTAATAAACGGAGTATTTTTATACCATGTATTGGATATTAAATTTCTAAATTGTTATAAACCATATGGATAGACTCTATAACCGGCCCATGGCCCATTAGGGTTTTACCTTATTCTATGTATCCTGCTATTATCATTGTATATATATCCCTTATTCTATTAATGAGAGAACACAGTTCACAACACGTTATCAGCACGATAGCCTCTTACCTTAAAAATTAAAAAATCCCGAAACCCTAAATCTCTCTCACAAAAACCAAAACCAAAACCAAAACCCTAGCTGTCTCTGCAAACAAAATTTTAAACTCTATCGAGATAAGTTTTTTGTTCATATTTGTTTCTGCACGAATTTTGCACGGATTATCTGTTATCAATCCTGTCTGTATTTCTGTACGAACTTTGCACAGATGATCTGTTATCTATTCTGTCTGTAGTTTTGCACGAATTTTGCACGGAATATATGTTATCAATTTTGTGTGTATTTCTGCACGAATTTTGCACAGATTATCTATTGTCAATTCTGTCTGTAGTTTTGCACGAATTTTGCACGGATTATATGTTATCAATTTTATCTGTATTTCTGCACGAATTTTGCACAGATTATCTGTTGTCAATTCTGTCTGTAAATTTGCACAAATTTTGCACGGATTATTTATTATTAATCCTGTCTATATTTTTGTACGATTTATGCACGGATTATATGTTATTGATTCTGAACTGTTTTATGCAGTATATTACAGAAACCCTATTTATTTTTCTTTTTACTAATGTAATAGCCATGTTTCTATGAGCAAAATTTTGAGTTTCTCAGGAATCAGGATTATATATATTGAGATTTTGTAGGAGGTCCCAACCAGCTAAGAGACATAACTGTTTCCAATCTCCGTATCAGATCTCGGGTCTCTGTTTCAGTTCTCCAATTAAGATAAGTGCTATTTATTTATTATGCTTTATATACATGATCCAATTAAAGTTTGATAAGATAAAATTTGTATGAAAATTGGCACATGTGATTTGATTTATGATTGGAGAATTAATTGAGAAGTTAGTGAATGGAAAGATGTTTAATGGCATGATAGATTGAATGTTTTAATATAAACCCTAGGTTAAACCGAAAGTAAACCGAAACCCTAAATCCTAGGTTAAACCGGTTTAATAAACCCTAAGTCACGGTTTAAGATCAAGCTTCCTATAAATGGAAAGTTTCCAGAAATAGAAAGTTCCATATAAAGAAAGTTTACAGAAATAGAAAGTTTCGTAAAATAGCAAGTTTCCCAAAAATAAAAGGTTTCCTAAAATAGCAAGTTTCCCAAAATGGAAAGTTACCAAAATAGGAAACCCCTTCATAAGGAAATATTCCAAAACCCTAAAGTACATAATTGTTTAGGATTTCTTTCTAGATGAGAAATAGAAATTTTCCATAAAAGGAAAGTTCCATATAAGGAAAGTTTCCATAAAAGGAAAGTTCCATATAAGGAAAGTTTCCATAAATAGAAAGTTCCATACATAAAACCGAAATCCTAGCAAAAACCCTAGTACTATAAATCGCGGATGCTAAAACCCTAAAACTTAACCGCGAAATCCTAATATCCTAATCTAGTATGATCCGATTGTTTGGTTGTTGCATACTAGATCAATCTTCTAGGGTTGATTTCATCCATATATATATATAACATAATTGTTTAGAAAACACTTGCTGAAGACAAGCATGGCTCGGTCTCAAATACCGCATGACTTGGTCTAACCGATTACATGAGTTCTCATTTAACTCTATATATTATAGATATCAGAAATCAACTATTATGAATACACAGCACTCAATGCCTCTGGTGACAATTATTTAAAATGGGCTTTAGACACTATGATTGTCCTAAAGGAAAAAGGGCTTGGTGAATCTATTATGGAAGGAAACAATGTCACCAGAAGAGAAAGATATAAGGCGATTACTAACATACGCCATCACCTCAATGAGAGTCTCAAAATCAGTACCTCACTATTAAGAATCCTCTGGACCTCAGGACAGAGTTGAAAAAAAAAAAACGGTGCTATTACCCAAAAGCCCGATTCGATCGAAAGAATCTCAGATTCCAAGAATTCAAATCCATGAATGAGTATAACTCAGCACTATTTAAAATAGTGTCAATACTGAGATTCCGTGGTGAGGAAATTACTGAGAATGACTTGCTAAAGAAAGCATTCTCGACCTTTCACACAAACAATATATTGCCTCAGCAACAATATCGTGAAAAAAAAAAAAAAAAAGGTTTTTACCACATATGCAAGTCTAAACTCTTGTTTTGCTACTTGCTGAGCAAAACAATGAGTTATGAATAGTGAAATGAGACCTCCTGGTCCTACCCCATTATCAGAAGCCCATTGGGCTGAAGAGCCTAAAGAGCCTAAAGAGACTAAAGAGTCTAACCACGTCCAAAGAGATAAGTATCATGGCAATTATAATTTATATGATCAAGGAAACCATTCATATGGTTAAGGCCGCCGACCCGACTTTGGTCGTAATCGAGTTAGAGGCCGTGGTATACCCAAACCACAACACTCAAATAAACTTGTTTGCCACTGATGAGGAATGGGGAAACCATTGGACTAAGACGTGCATGACTCCTAAGCATCTCATTGATCTCTATCAAGAGAGTTTGAAAAGAATCTAGAAGCTCATTTCATCACAATGGTGAAGAAGATTTCGACCATGAGATAGATGACTATGAGACTTCGGAATGCCAACGAAATATCCAAAGACATGGTTGATTAGCCAAATTGCGGGTATAGCTAAATTTAGTGAAGGCTAAGGGCAGGCCCATGGCAGGCCCATATTCCCAAGGGCACGCATCCTCAGATGCTTCATATTCACCCAGCTCAAAGGGGCCTTGTTGAGTTTCAAAGAAAAGTGTTTGAATGGTTTCCACATTGAAACTAAGGGTGAAGGGAACAAAGGATTCCCATATATTACTAAGAGCACCCAAGACCATGAGAAGGTCTTAGAGACTATACCCGCGTCATAGACCTTTACTATGCCAAGGTCAATATGATAGAGGCTAATACAGTAAACAAAAGGGTTTACTGAGAAATTCACTAATGGCATGACCGGCTTGGCCAGCCTGGTTCTAACATGATGCGTAAAGCTGATATTAAAATCAAAAGGGCACACTCCTTAAGAACCTCACGTGTGCAGCATGTACACAAGGGAAACCCATACTAAGGTCATCACCAGTCAAAGCAACTAGAAACTTGGTGTTTGCTAGATTGCTGGCCCAGACCATAAGTCTGTGAGCCCACATACTTAAGACTATATGTCTAGATAATGCTGGTAAATTATGTCTCAAGCGTTTTATGGCTACAGTATGTCCATGAGGGGGAGAGTAGTATACCCCGTGGCACATGTCCATACTTGAACTGACAGCAGCTGCTTGGGGACACACAATATTACATGCAACAAGAGCTTATACGCATCATGCCATTCTAGTGAGCATAGATATTCCCCATCCCAATTGCTAACGGGTCATGAGCCAGACGTTTCCCATCTTAAGACATTTGGGTGTTCAGTCTATGTACCCATTGCACCACCACAGAGAGCAAATGATGGGACCTCAAAAGGGGATGGGAATATACGTTAACAATGATTCTCCCACCATCATTAAGTATCTCGAGCCAAAGGCCAGATTCAAGGATTGTCATCTCAATGAATCCGTTTTCCCAACACTGGGTGGAGAGACTAACAAGCTGGTCAAAGAACTTACATGGAATCAAACATCCTTCACATGGCAAGATCCTCAGACTCCATCAGAGATCCAAAAGACTATATATCTGCAAAAGCTAGCTAAAACAGTTGCCAAGATTCCAATAATGACCCAAAGAGAGTAACAAAATCGTACATACCAGCTTGTAATGCGCCAGTACGTATTGATGTTCACAAGAAACACAATCAAGTTGCTACAGAGGCTACAACATGTAAGAAATGTGGTAGACCCAAAAGGTTCCAAAGACAAGAACCCTCGGAAATCAAAGAAAGGTGCAAGGGAAACCGAGAAGGTTCAAGAAACCATAGACATGGCCGGCTAATAGACATAACCCTAAGGTACCAATCAATGGGGTTTGGGATGCCAAACCTCAAGGTCCTGAAGGTGTAAAGAGATCTCTATAAACTATATCATGTCTAGAATACAATGGAACCGAAAAGATGTCGACATCAATGATAAAATATTTGCGTACAAGGTAGCAACTGAAATGAATGAGGATCAGGAGCCCACGTCTATACTAGAGTGCACTCAAAGACCTGATTGATTAAAATGGTACAAGACCATAAAACGTGGAGCTAAGAATCATTAAGAAGAAGAATGTGTTTGGTCCAATACAAAGGACACCATTCAATGTAAAGCCAGTGGGACAAATGAGTCTTTGTGATTGTGTGAAATAAACATAGTGAAAGCGTAATATATCAGACACGGCTTGTCGCTCAAGGATTCACACAAAGACCAGAAATAGAGGAGATATTCTCCCCTGTGGTGGATGCTAAGACATTTAAATCTTTGCTAAGTCTGGCTATATAAAAGAGAAAGATTTGCGGCTAATGGATGTAATGCCTGCATATTTATATAAGTCCACTGGATAATATATGAGATTACCAGAGGGTATTGAGCTCAAAGATAAGAAAGATTCTCGAGAACAGCACTGCATAAGGCTGGACAAATCCTTATATGGACTGAAACAAAGCGGACATATGTGGTATAACCGGTTAAGTGAATATCTCATCAGAGAAGGCTATAAAAACGATCTGATCAGTCCATGTATTTTTATCAAGAAGTTTGCAAACAAAGGATTTGTAATCATAGAAGTGTATATGAATGATTTAAACCTCTGGATAATCGCCCAAACAGTTGAGTATATCTAAAGAAAGAATCTCAAATGAAAGACCTAGGCAATAATTAAGTTCTGTTTGGGATTACAACCTGAGTACGTGAATAATGGAATCCTTGTGCATCAAATGGCATACACTGAAAGAGTACTCAAGGAAATTTAATAAGGACCAGGCCCGCCCATTGACCAGGCCCAATGGTGGTGAGAAGCCTCAGATTGGATAGTGATCCACTCAGTCCGGAAATGCCATACTTCAGTGCCATAGGAGTTCTAATGAATTTTGCTAGACACACTAGACCAAACATTTGTTTTGCCGTGAGTCTCCTGTCTAAATTTAGTTCATGATCAACCCAAAGGCACTGGAAAAGTTTAAAGGAAGGTTTGGTTAAATTTTAAAGTTTATTCTTCCTGCGTTGTTTACTTGGGTTTATTCTATACTGATCTAACCAAAGAAGATCCAGTTTGCTTTGGTTTAGTTTGATTTGCTGATGCAGGTTATTCATAAGATCAGATTATGATATGGTCAATGAATAGGAACTACGTGTGGCTTAATCCCTTCCAAGGGTACGTAGGCAGCCTTCCTTAAGGCGCAGCTACTACTACTACTACTACTAATACTACTACTACTACTACTACTACTACTACTACTACATCAAAGACCATCATATTTGAAGACAACGCAGCCTGTATTGCTCAACTAAAGGATGACTATATCAAAGGGGATCGAACGAAGCATATTCTGCCTAAGTTCATCTTCACTCATGAATTACAGAAGGACGGTCAGGTCAAAGTTCAACAGATCCGGTCAAGTGAGAATTCAGCCGACCTATTCACCAAATCATTGCCGACTTCAACGTTCCGGAAGCTCATTCATCAGATCGGGATGCGCGGACTTAAGGATCTACAGTGATGCTCAAATCAGGGGGAGTAATGCGTGTTGTACTCTTTTTCCTTCACCATGGTTTTGTCCCACTGGGTTTTCCTGGTAAGGTTTTAATGAGGCAACATTCCCTAGCGCATTATAGAGATCCCGGTTTAGTATCGGGCACGGTTATGTCTTCCAAGGGGGAGTGTTATAAACCATATGGATGGACTCCATAACCGGCCCATGGCCCATTAGGGTTTTACCTTATTCTACTAGATTGTTACCCGCGGTACACCGCGGGTTAATTATTTGATTTTTTTTGTTTTTTTATAAACTGATGAATTTGTTGTATATAATATTTTTTGTGGTACATTGCGAGTCACATGCGTTGTAACTAAAAATGAAAATTTTAAGTTGTATTTGTTTTGTTTAGTGTTTAAAATTGTATAATTGTATTTTGATTTGTTAATCCCAGGATTTCACCCGTGATATATTATCCCGTATTAATATCAATCCAAATCCGACCCGTCCCACCATATAATCATGTCCCGTAAAATTAAACATCATTTTGTTATTTCTTTTAATAAAACTTTTATTTAAAAGACATATAATCCGAGTCAATTTAAAAGTTTGCTTTCAAATAGTTTCTATAATATATATATATATATATATATATATATATATATATTTTTTTTTCAAATTAGTGTGTGTTTTTAGACCAACCCGTAAAAATATTTTAAAAATGTATATTAAAATACTAAATAATTGTATTTCGATTTGTTAATTTTAAGATTTCACCGTGGTATATTGTCCCGTTTTAGATAATTGTAGAAATTAAGAAAATATCTGAATGGCTCAATTCCGGGTCAGAGTAAAAAAAAAAAATACGACCTGATTAAACGCGCAAATTTGTTTTTCAAAAATGTTAATATAGATTGTACACATACTTTTTTCTTCATCGATTGAGTAATATATGTCTGTTTAAAAAAAATTGAATCATAGCATATGCAGAAAAAAATCAAATTTTTTTATTAAGTATATATAGTTTATAATAGTTCAAAATAATATAAATATAAGATCATATAAAAGTGAAATGAGAATCATATATTTATGTTTTAATTAGGTAGAGAGGTTTTAGGAAATTAGTTCAAATTTGTTATATTAGCATTAAATAATTATATTTGATTTCTATATCTATAAAAATTGTAGAGAATATGCCATAAATAAAGGGTTTAGGTATAGTAATTAGTTGAGAAAATATATATTTTTTAGATTTTATTGATTAATTTTCGTTTTTTAATTTTGTCAAAAATAAGAAAAGATCCGATTGAAGATTTCCGGGTCAAAATTAAACAAAATTTGACCCGATTAGGAACCCCAAAAAGTGTTGCAAAAATGTATAGTAGATGTATCCTGCTATTATCATTGTATATATATCCCTTATTCTATTAATGAGAGGACACAGTTCACAACATAAATTAAAATTAGGTTGGATTTTTTTTTTTAGAATTTTACCAAATAAATTACCATTTAATGAAACAAAAATCTCAGCCAATAATTTTATTTTATTTACGTAGAAGCCAATATTTTTCGATTCCACTAATAATTTATATATGAGGTATTTTATGATCACAAATAATTAGATAAAGTATTTTTTATTCTAATCCAAAAATATTGGGTATTATATCCAAATAAAAGTTACTAGGTTTTGTTTTTCTGAGAATTTTCCCTTTTCTGATCAATACTTTAGGGAATTTTAACTTCGAAACGGCCGTGTTGCGCAATTGGGTGAAATTCCTCTTTCTCTTAGGGTTTCGTTTGTACGCTTTGGTTTCAGAGAATTTCTCTTGGTTTGGAATCGGTTGCCATGAGTCTACCGCCTAAGAAACACCTAATGACTGACGGCGATTCGTCCTCCTCGAAGAAGAAGGGGAAGTATCAGGACGCTGGAGATCCTGGCGGTTATCTTGGGTTCGAATCGGCACTCGCTAATCCACCCCACATGAGTAGCTTAAAGATTGACGGCGATTTATCCTCCAGTAAGCAGAAGAACGATGAAGATCGGAGCCTTTCTCTTCCTGCGAATATCTCCATGAAGAGTACTCCTGGTTTGCGGGTTTTCAAGCCCATCATCCCTGATATACGTATGCCTCTCTTTCATATTTTGTATTCTGTATTCGTAGCTATGACTAATTGACTATCATAATTTTGTTTTCATGTTTTTGACATCATATAGCTAAACCAGACCCTAAAATCTATTTGGATGATGCTTGGACAAAGCTAAAACCAGCTATAAGAACCATCTTCCTCGATGAGGCACAAGATTTTCACTGCTCTGAGATTTTCAACGTATGTTGTCGTATCTACTTTTGCTTATTTCTTCTTTCTTTCTAAATGTTTTTTCTTGACTGTTCTTGCATCATCCAGGCTGTTCGTAAAGCATGGTGGTCAAAGTCATCAGGAGAAACCCTTTACAAGCTGATCTTGGAGGAGTGTGAGATATACATCTCTGCAGCTATACAGTCTTTAGAATCGCATTGCGATGATGATCCCTCTGTTTTCCTGCCACGCATAGAGAATTGTTGCCTAGAGTTTCGCCGCAAGTTGCAGGATCTCTGTAGCATTGCGTATGAAGGTCATACAGTTGGTCTAAAATCATTGTCGGACTTGGGTATTGAGCTTTTCCCCAAGCATCTCTGCTTAGCCTCTAAAGTTCGTGACAAGCTTCTTTCCATCAACTTAGACCTCATAAGAGATCAAAGGTAAATTTCTGTTACATTAGGGTGGATAGATTGGTAAATGTGATATTAGAATGTTTTGTATACAATCATTGTTATTACGTGTTGATAGATTTGGATTTACTGAGATCACTCTTTTGCCTTTCCATTGTTACCACCAGATTAGGCAAGGCTGTTGACACGACTCAGCTAAAGAATCTTTGGGTTTTGTTGCATGGGCCATGGTTCTACAAGTCTCGCTTCTTCGAGAAGCCTTTTATGGACTGTGCTGTTGAGTTTTACTCAGCAGAATCACTGCAGTTCAAGGAGCAGTCCGACATTCCCCAGTATTTGAAGCATGTCGAGCAAATGTTGCGTAAGGAGAAGGAAAATTGCAGACACTTCTACTTTTTTTCAGGGTTCAAGAAATCGTTGATGGAAGCTGTTGAGAGAATACTTCTGAGGGATCATGTTTCTGTCATTCTTGAAAAGGTCCTCATAAGCAGCTAGCTCTCTTTTCCCTTTGATCTCTTTGATTTTTGTGAACAATATGTTTTCTAAGCACTTGTGATTGCAGGGTTTTGTGAAGTTTATGGATGAGAGAAGCCATGATGACCTTAGTAGGATGTATCGTTTGTTCTCTAAGATGGACTTACTGGGGCAGTTGAACGATGCTTTGAACTCCTATATTTTGCAAACCGGGCAGAAGATGTTAAAGGAAGACTCATCATTGGCGGAGTTGAAGAAATCTATTGACAAGATTTGCCACACTTGTTTCTCAGAAGATGCTTTGTTGGAGAAGACAGCCAAACAATGTTTTAAGGATCTTGGTTTGCCTCGGGAGGAATCAGAAACCGAGTCTCTGCAGATTAAACGGATTCGATTCGATCTGCTAGGGCGTTTACATTATGTCTGACCTTTTCTTATGATTGTTATAAAAGACTTAATTATGTACTCGTCATGGAAGTTGTGGTTGCTATCTAAAAAAAAAAGAATTCGGAGATTCTAAGGAGATGTGTTTTATATGTTGGCACAGCAAAAATATGCAAAGATGTAGTGGATGTTTATAG
The DNA here is from genome assembly GCF_000004255.2 of Arabidopsis lyrata subsp. lyrata. Taxonomy (NCBI): domain Eukaryota; kingdom Viridiplantae; phylum Streptophyta; class Magnoliopsida; order Brassicales; family Brassicaceae; genus Arabidopsis; species Arabidopsis lyrata. The sequence continues at coordinate 12,978,430 of NW_003302551.1, forward strand.
ACTACCATTACCTATTTTCATGTAACGTCTTGTATGGTTATATATTTGAACATGGTTCAATTCATATGAAACAGCTAGTCTTAAGATTGTGCTCCTTGTGTTGATCCTTGCTCTTTGGAAGGAAGCTTTGTAGCCATGGTCCGTAGTTCGTTCACGATCTCAGTGAAGCTTGGCCTCTCTGATGGTTCTGCAGACCAACATCTCTCCATCAGCAATTTCCAGTCCATGTCACAGAAGTTGGGAATTGGCGGCCGTAGCGTATTACTAACGATACCACCTGATTTCAATTTTTGGTTAGAATAGAAACAAAGCATACAATCCGGCACACAAGAATTATGGATCAAAGGGTTTCACCTATGATCGCCCCGTAGTGCAAGTCGGCGTAAGGTTCTTCACCGGTGAAAAGTTCCCAGAGGACAATTCCAAATGAAAACACATCGACCTGTAGTATCCAGATTAAGGCATCCGATAGAGGGGAAAATAACATAATAGAGACAAATAACCAAGCTGAGAAGAGTAGCCTAGTTTAGAAACCTTCTCAGAAACAAGGCTACTGATTCCATTTAGAAGCTCGGGTGCCATCCATGGAAGTGTTCCCCGAACACCACCCGATATTAATGTCTGACATTTCACCTTTGAGAGACCCAAATCCCCAACCTGAAATGATCACAAATGTCTATTAAGAACTTTAAATAAAAGGTAAAAATTTGCATTCTTAGTAGCGAGTACAGCCGTATGTGGCAAACAATTTCATATTGTGCAAATACCTCCTCTAACACCAAAGAATGTGTACTCTATTGAAAACTAATGCTAAACCTTATGTATGTCCAAATTTTTTACAAAACAATCTAGAAATTTATTGCAAAATGCTTACAATCCTAAATACCATGACTTGATTCCTACCGTTGTCCCTTATGATCATGAATCCCATGTTAGAGATGGATGCAAACAGATAAAAGCAAACAAAACTAATACAAAAGAAAAACAGACAGAAAATCAAACTCGAGTAAATTGACCTTGCAAATTGGGCGATGAGGATCTCTGAGATTAACGAGTAGGTTGTCACTTTTAAGATCAAAGTGTACTATCTTCTTTCCATGCAAATACTCCATCCCAAAAGCTATGTCCATCGCGATCAACAGACGCTTGCGCCTATCAAATTTCCTGAAAAGAAAACCATAACAATTAATGGCATTCTTCTAAGCATGAATATTAAGTGTCAACATAGCTCTGAGGAATGTATACAAAATTTGATACCTCACATTCTTCTGCAACGCATTTCGTAAAGAACCATTGACCATATACTCTGTAACCGTTGCCACAGAACCTCCAGGTGAATCCAGCACAACCCCATAAAAAGCAACGACGTTAGGATGATGCAAGCCAGCTAGGTTTTGTGCCTCATTCCAAAAGTCATCAATCTGATAATTTGCGGATAAGATATACGTCATTATGAACTATTCAACATGTCTAAATAATTTTTTAGGTTATGCATCATCAGCTTTGCTGAGACAAACCATTCGTTCTTGCTCAGATGGTTTGCCAGCAAAACATCGATCATTGATCCTTTTGATTGCAACATCAGTGCCTCGCCATTTCCCATGATAAACTGTGCCAAATGTGCCAGATCCTAGTTCTCGCAATTGTTCAAGGTCGCTGTCCTTTATAATCTGTCAAAATATAATATATGATTATACTCATTAGTTAATGATCAAAAGTGAATTAAATACAAGGTGTCAAACCTGCAACTGATCCAGAGAATCAGAACCAGAATATCCGAAATTCAGTCTTTCTAGAAGTTGGTTCCTGATATTCTGAGAAACAATAATAAAAATTTCATAACTGAAGATCATGAAAAAAATAATGAAGATCATGCAAAGGACCTTGAACTGTGTAGTAGACTGCTGTTTCATTTCATCATTACGTGAAACTTCTCCTTTCGAATTAGAAGGATACTCATCCACGCTGATTGTAGGTTCAAGATATGAAGATGTGCTTGACTGTAAAACAGAAGCAGCGACTCCTTCAGCAACATTCCGAAGTTCTTGTTTGATGTGCTCCTCCGCTGAGCCTTTCAGAGAGAACAAAAGACCAATCAACAGATAATCCTCAAGGATAACGATCTAAGAAATTCATGTATAACATGAAAGTCATTCTCACCTTTCGAAGAACTAAGTAGATCAGGTTTGACATCCTCCTTTGAGTTAGTTTGCAAATTCCACGGGTCCTGGTTGTTAAAAAGTGATTTTGATGAATCTTTATGGTCTGCACCACCAACACTAGATGACAAGGATGATGGTAAATTAGCAGCATCAGGATTTGATGATAAAGATGAGGGTAAGTTAGCAGCATCAAAGGTAGAGTCAACAACGTCATAAGCGGGGTTGCTGGACTGCGCTTCCACTGAATCGCACTGCTGACCTCCAACCAATGATTGTAGATACAAACCAGGATTTCCTAATAAGGGCGACTGTGTTGGCTGCAATGATGCCTTAGGCTGAGATTCATGGCCTGGAAGAACTACTCTTGTTAGTGTCTCCGTTGAGTCAGTGTGATCTATGTTTGACTTAGTGGAGATGGGACGACTTTGCCTTGTGACAACATATTCTTCCTTGCCATTTGGTGAGAACTTGTACCCATAATATCTTCTGTTCCAATTTTGTCAACTGGTGAGATGAAATTCTGACAATTGCTATATATTCCGGGAGCATGTATGTTAACATCATCCACCAATCCACTTAGTTCTCGGTATTGAGCATATGCTACTGAAGGGTCTACGGGATGTTGCTGCTGTCTAGATACTTGAACTTTTATCGGAACATCTCTCACGATCTCATTGAGGAAAGGTTCAGTAGTCTCGAGCTGAGCAGTCACAACATTGGCGTTATGTAAAGTATCTCTTTCTTGATGATTTGAATGATTGAGGAAGCTTTGTTGACCCGTAAACTTATCCGTCTGTTGGACTCTCATGATATCATCTGGATGAGAAGCATGGAAAGCTGATCTCACATATGGTACCGACATTGTAGAGCCATCATTCCTCTCCCGTATAATGGGATCAGAATGCATATGAGGAAAAGATGTCTGACACATATGACAATCATCTACCCTTTGAAAACTTTCAGGCATAATTACTTGTTGATGCAAACCACCATCGGGGAGAACAACATAGTTAGATGGTGGAACCTGAGACCCGCCACCACCACCAATTGGTAGACCAGGAGCAATCATACCTTGATATGCAGTGTATCTCGGCTCTGTAGGAAGTGGGGCTACCTTTTGAATCCCGACATTTCTTTCAGCAGGATAGTTCCCCAACAGATTTTCTTGGGTTTGTAGTATAGGGTTAATCAAAACTGGTGTAGCACCAACCTGAGCGTTCAAAGGAGCCATTGACATGTGAGAAGCAGGAAGGAACTGGTGGGATGAGACACCTACAGTACTACCTTGAAAAGGTTGTTGGGAGAACAAAGAAGTACTGCTTGGCAAAAGCTGGATAGGTGAATGAACAACATCTGGTTGTTTTAAAGCTTCTTGGCGAGATTCAACATAGGTTGGTGAATGATGCTCAGATGGCGTAGTCATTGATTGCTGCAAGTCATGCACCTGTTGATGCTGCTGGATCTTACCAAGTATTTGTTTCCCTGAAACAGACTCAAGCTGAGAAGAATGAAACGGATCGGCTTGAACAGTCATTGGCAAAACATAAGCAGAAGAGCGTGGCTCAGGAGGAACAAGTCTTGGTGCATTACTATGATAAGTGTGAGGTGAAAAATTACTCGAGGTCCATGTAGTTGCAACAAAATCACTCTGACCTACAGCCAAACTATCAACAACATCCACGCCACTAAAATCAGAATTCGGATTAGAACTACTACCACTAGCCACACTTTCCTTACTCCCAACAACACCATTCACCGCCTCTACATATCTCTGCCCAATATCAACTCCATACCGCGATATTCCGAAAGAATCATCAACCTCGGACGAAGCAGCATCAAACAAAAAAACTCTTAACTTCCCTGACCCATCAGAAGATCTCTCAACCAACTTGTCAAACTCATCCATCATATTATCAATATCTTCACTAGATGAAACAGAAACCAAAGCATCAAGATCCTCATCAGGAAGCTGATACTTAATAACAACAACAGGCTGACCATAAACCTGAATCATCTTTTGCTCAAACTCATCAAAACTCACATTCCTTTTAACACTAATGATCCTTGTTTGACCACCAACGTATCGTAACATGCCATCACTTGGTCTAGGCATTATCTTTCCATTGTAGCTACATAAAAACTTCACCTTTTCCCCTTCTTCACCATCCATATCACTACTTGATAAATTTGGATTGTTCGTATTCATAGCATCAATACTTACCTGCTCACTCCCAAACCCAGTAATGATTCCATCAGAGACACGCTTATTGCTCAAATCAGAGCCATAATTTAACCCATAATCTGAAAGATTCGCCGGATTATGAACAAGATTCGAACTTGGGCTACTGGGTTCATGTGCCATTGTTTTGTAAAAACGAATTTGGAGCAGTGACGACGATAGAGTTGGTTTCTCACCTGGTCAATCTCGTGGTCGTCGTATTCGAGGTAGAAACGAAGAATCCTATTTCGTCGACCGAGAGAGAGATAGGAGAAGAAGAGGAGGCAAAGCGAGTCGTTGGAACTGATAAAACGACGACGTTTATTAGGAGTCTCAACCTCAAACATCGACTTGGATTTTGTCAGTAGAAATTAGTTTTCTTTTTAGAAGGGAAACACGTGAGAGATGGGAAGAGGCACGTGGTCTGGCCTCATGCAGAAGAAAAAAAAGGTTGCGTCATGTTTTTCTTTTATTTTTTGGTTATTTCTTATTTTTTGCATTCCTAGCAAAAGAATGAAACAGTTGTCACTTTCAAGTTTCAACACACAAAAAAAAGCAATAGTTTGGAAATTTTAATTAGTTTGTGCAATTGTGCTATTCTTTTCTTGTTGATCTCTATAAATCAAAAACTGGCATATTCAATCCGTGTAGGCAAAAAAATAAATTTCAGGTCTTTTGAATGGAATGCGACGGCCGGGTATTGTACCAAGATTAGTCTCTTGTAATGCAATGCAACTATCTTACCGCTGGACTAGATATGCTTTTTTTTTTAGTATCGATATATAATTTTATAAATATATATATATATATCTATGATGTATACAGAAGTTTAAAACGGCCCCGTTTGGAGTCGTTTTTAGTTTTTACGCATCGTCCGTGTTTTTCTTGTTTGACCAAAATTCTGGAGAATTTGTCTTCCCTTTTATTTCTGGAAACTTTTTTTAATACAAAATTCTCTCTAAAGCCGTCGTCAAGATCAAAAAGTCACGAATTCGAAATCTCTCGTCTTGTTGCTTACCATTGAAGCTATCAATTTCTCCGTTTGATTTCTCTCTACACAAAACCTATTCGCCGGATTATTCTGATTCCTGTTTTTCCGAGCTTTCACGCGTCATAGTTTTGTTTTTGAAAAAACATTCGTGTTTCAGGTACGTTCTCGATTTCTATATCTTTTTCTCTGATTCATCAATCAAACGAATTCGTTTCTTAATATACATGTTGTTCTTTGTTTCGATTTATTTTTATTAGGAACATATAGTTTGGTGGTGTAATTCAGAAAATTTCCGACGATTTTTTGGTGATGTGTTCAACACTCTAGGCAAGGGAAATATTTGTATCCGTAAAGAGATTTAAAATTTTGATTGTAGAGTTTTTGATTTAATGGTTGAGGAAGAAGATAGATGGTGTTTCTTCAATGGATCTGTGAAGACGAGATTGTTGTTGGAGATTGATACTCATCTTATTCGTCTTCATGGTTTTGCTTGATAAGAGTTTCTTCTTTACCAAGTTTTAGTGTTTTGAGCTTTCTAGTAACATGGATGGAGAGGTTACTTCTTGGATTAGGAGGGCAAATTTCTCTCATACTGTTTGTTATCGTATGATTACACCGAGCTTAGAATCAAACTCAGATAGGACTTCTGGATTGAAAAGAATGACTTTGAGTTCACCATCTGATCTGAAATCACTTGTAGGAATTTCTCAGAGTACGCAGCAGCCGGTGGGTTTGAGTTGTTGTAGTATTGTTGGTACTGAGATACAGAGAAATCCAGTCAGTAATAAGGAGAGGTCTGTCTCTCCGTCGCCTCATATGGCTCTTTCTGATGCTTTTAAGGAAGCAAAATCTGATATTAAGAGGTTTTCTACTCCACATCCTAGAAGAATGGAACCAGAGAAGGGAATGAAGGCAAAGTTGCCCCGCAAAGGTTCTCCTGAGAAAAAATCGTTTATTCTACGGTCCCTATCACACTCGGGTCCTATTAGGGATCATAGTATGGTGAAAACTCAAGAGAGGGAAAAGAGCAAGATGGATAAGAGGTCTTCAAAGTCTGTTGACTATAGAGGATCTAAAGTATGTTCTGCAGGAGTGCTTGAAGAATACCTCATTGATGTGTCTAAGTTGTCTTATGGGGATAGGTTTGCGCACGGGAAATATAGCCAGATTTATCATGGAGAATACAAAGGCAAAGCTGTTGCTCTGAAGATTATCACAGCGCCTGAGGATAGTGACGACAGACTCTTGGAAGCTTGTTTAGAAAAAGAGTTTATCAAGGAAGCCACTCTTTTATCTCGACTAAGCCATCCAAATGTCGTTAAGGTGATTTCTATTATGTTATATTATGTCGGTTAGGTTGTATTGAATATGAATGATGCCTTTGGTGTGGTTATTTTCATTGGTGGAAACTGAACAATACATCTTACAACTCTCTTTGAAAATTATGAGTATGGTTTGTTTGACTTTTTTCCTCTGATTGATGATTTACTGAAACAGTTTGTTGGAGTGAATACTGGAAACTGTATCATCACGGAGTATGTACCTCGAGGGTCTTTAAGATCATATCTGCACAAGCTCGAGCAGAAATCCCTTCCTATGCAACAGCTAATCGAGTTTGGGCTGGATATTGCCAGAGGAATGGAATATATTCACTCAAGAGAGATAGTTCATCGGGATGTTAAGCCAGAAAATGTTTTGATCGACAAAGACTTTCACTTGAAGATTGCTGACTTTGGCATAGCGTGCGAGGAGGAGTACTGTGATGTTTTGGGGGATAACGCAGGAACCTATAGGTGGATGGCACCTGAAGTTTTAAAACGGATACCACATGGACGGAAGTGCGATGTTTATAGTTTTGGACTTCTTTTATGGGAAATGGTAGCTGGAGCAGTTCCATATGAGGAGATGAAATTGGCTGCCCAAGTTGCCTACGCAGTCATAAACAAGGTAAATTCATTCTGCATCTCCTCTTTATTTCATGATTGTGATCTTGCATAGATCTGACCCCAAGCTTACACGAATCATGCCTAACTTAGGATTTGATTATAGAACAAAAGAAAAATATGATGACTTGAGTTAGAACATTACTGTTCAGTTGTTTTTAACCATTTCGAATTGTTTTGTTTTGATATTGGCCAGAACATTAGACCCGTTATACCGAAGGATTGTGCAGCGGCCATGAAAGAGCTGATGGAGCTATGTTGGTCATCGCAAACAGACAAGAGACCAGAATTCTGGCAGATTGTCAAAGTGTTGGAACATTTTAAGAAGTCTCTGACAAACGAAGGAAGACTGAATCTTTTACCTAGCCAGATCTGTCCAGAACTAAAGAAAGGTCATAAATTATGGATTCAGAAAATCGGCTCATTCCACCACCACAACCACCACCACCACCACAGCGGTGGCGGCAGCAGCAGCAACACCATAGGCTCAGCCTTACCTAAGCCTAAATTCGCTTGAGACGTCTAGAGTCTCATTTTTGTGAATAGAAAAAAAAAAAAAAAGAGTCAGTGGTTATGTTTTTGTTATAATCAACTGTCTCTATTTGCTTTTGATTTATCGCTCTCTCCATTATAGAGAGCTCCTCTTCGTTTTGGCTTGGTTTTTGTGAAGTCATCTCTTGTTTCTTTTTCTTTTCTTGAAATTGATTCATTTTGTAGGGAAAAAAAAAAAAAAACAGTGAGAGTTTGTTTGTTTCATGGATTATCAATTTTGTTTGGTGAAATTAATTTAGATTGAGACTCTTTTTTTTTAGATAAAGCAAAATATTTTAAGATTGAAGCAAAGAGATAGTACAATAATGCCCACAAAGTGTTCGACGAAATAACCCTAAATTAAAACTAAAACATATTCTTAAACGAAGAAGATGATTATCACTTAGACACCAGTAGAACCAAAACCACCATCACCACGAACAGTATCATCCAAATCTTCAACCTCAACAACAACAGGAGTCACAATCTTCTCGATAATCAATTGCGCGATTCGATCTCCGAATTTCACCTCAAAATCAACATCAGAATGATTAAACAAAATCACACCAACAGGTCCTCTATAATCAGCATCAATCACTCCTGCACCAACATCAATCGAATGTTTCCAAGCCAAACCCGATCTCGGCGCAATTCTCGCGTAAGTTCCTTCGGGAACAGCGATACTTAGATCCGTTGGGATAAGAGCTTTACCTCTCGCTGGAACTTTTGAATCCACTGCACTTGAGAGATCGTATCCAGCGGAGAGTGATGAGCCTCTTGTTGGTAAAACAGCTTTCTCGGAGAGTTTCTTCACTTTGAAGAATGGTGATGATGATGAATCGCCATGGATTCCGTTTTGATCGAGCTTTTGGAGTTTAGGTGATGGTTCGTTGACGGCATCGGAAATGTTGTTGTTGTTCTTCTTCTCGACACAGGCCATTGTTGAAATTGGGAAGCGAAGAGGCTTTAAGCGTGTGTTTAAGGAGCTGCAGAGAAACCCTAATTTCAACTGTGGTCGACTTGTTGTTGTTGTGATGATGAAGAAGCGTCGTAGTTCCGCCATAAATGGGAGAGTGAGTGGCGCCAAAATTTCCCTCCACCCTGATAAAGTCAATGGGCTTTTAACTATTTCTTGGCCCATTAGACCCAATTGTTAATTCTTCTTCCTCATAAACCCTAGTTTCATTTTTCTTGAATAATCGAACACTCTCATCATCACTGGTTCTTTGAGCTCTCTGCTTCTTCTCATGTTTTCTTTAATAATCCATGGAAGAAGGTCTGTGGAATTGCAGAAATGGCGTAATTTAAGAGTTTCATTGAGTATTTTGCAAAATGCATTTGCTTTTACCACCAAATCGTTCTCTTCTGCAATAGCTAAAGATGTGAGTCCAAAGGGAACAACTTTCACTGTCACTTATCTAGTTGAATCATTGGGTTTAACTAAAAAACTTGCAGAATCAATCTCAAAGAAAGTAAGTTTCGAAGACAAGGTAAATCCGGATTCTGTTCTGAATCTTTTTAGAAGTAATGGGTTTAAAGATTCTCAGATCTCTAGGATCATTAGGGCTTACCCAAGATTGCTTGTAATTGATGCTGAGAAGTCTCTTCGTCCAAAGCTTCAGTTTTTAAAGTCTAGAGGAGCTTCAAGCTCTGAGGTCACAGAAATTGTTTCGAATGTTCCTACAATCTTGGGAAAGAAAGGGGAGAAATCTATTAGCTTGTACTATGATTTCGTTAAGGACATTATGGAAGATGGTAAAAGTTTAGGTCATTCTTGGCCAGAGGGTAAGAAAGGGAACAAAATCCGAAATATCTCGGTTTTAAGAGAATTGGGAGTGCCTCAGAAGTTGTTGTTTCCATTGGTCATCTCTAATTATCAACCTGTTTGTGGTAAAGAAAAATTTGAAGAAACTCTCAAGAAAGTTGTTGATATGGGTTTTGATCCGACCAAATCAACGTTTGTGGAAGCTTTGCATGTAGTTTACAAAATGAGCGAGAAAACGATAGAAGAGAAAGTGAATGTTTATAAAAGGTTAGGCTTTAGTGAAGTGGATATATGGGCAATTTTCAAGAAGTGGCCTTTCTTTTTGAAATTCTCGGAGAAGAAGATAATTCTGATGTATGAAACACTGAAGAAGTGTGGTTTGGTGGAGGAAGAGGTCATTTCGGTGTTGAAGACTCGTCCACAATGCATACGAGCTTCTGAGCAGAAGATATAGGACTCTATTGAAACGTTTCTAGACTTAGGTTTCAGTAGAGATGAGTTCAAGATGATGGTTAAGCGATATCCTCAGTGCACTGCATATACTGCAGAGACGGTGAGGAAGAAGTTTGAGGTTTTGGTGAAGAAAATGAATTGGCCACTAGAAGATGTAGTTTTGATCCCTGCGGTACTTGGATACAGCTTGGAGAAGAGGATAGTGCCAAGGACTAACGTAATCAAAGCTCTCATGTCGAAAGGATTGATTGGTAGTGAAAACCCTCCGATTTCATCTGTCTTGGTATGTACTGATCAGGAGTTCTTGAAAAGGTACGTGATGAAGCACGACAAGCTAGTGCCTAAGTTGATGGCTATCTTCACCACAGCTCGAGTTTCATAGTGAATCTTTAACGCTTGAATGGAAAGCTGAGGAAGAGGAGTTTTTATTTTCTAGTGTATGTCAATGTCTAAACTGAAATCCATTTCTGTAATCTCAGTTCGACTTGTATCTGGCCGGTTTTTAATATCTGATTTTGGAAATGTTATTATCTACCATACTAAGAATGCAATAGTCGTAACAGAAGCTTTAACGAAAAATTTAACGACTATATTCTATGGGTCAAGGAACTGCCTTACAGATTCTGCAGGAGTTTAAGACATTTAACGATCAACATCGTTGCAGACATGTTTAGTGATTTGAATTTCAAGTTAAGTGAGAAGCGTATCTGGTCAGATTTATAATCAAATCTTATACTCCAGTCACATACAGACTAGCCGCAAAGACGATGTCACGTTTTATAGCATTTGAAGCCGCATCCATTTTCTTGTGTAACGCTGAGTTCCCCATAATGGCGGCTGCGTTCTTGAACTCACGGCACGTCTCATCCAATCTCACAATGGTTCGAACTATCAGACCTTCTGGGACATCCGTCAGTTCACATATCTCTGCAAATGGAGTCCCCTGATAAAATCAAGAATATATGATCAAAAAAATGTGTGAATTGCGCAATGTTGAAGAAAGATAGCTCTCTGGTTACAACAAACCTTTGCCCACTCATAGACGACTTCGACCAGACCGAATTTGAGATTCTCCTGGGCATATTCTTCAGGGTCTATTTGTAAATTGTACTGAGCTTGAAGTTCACCAAGTCTGATTGCTGTATCATAGAGTCTATGCAAAAGAGGATCAATGATTAGATCGATCAGGTCAGATCAATTACTGTTAGTAAATATGAGAAGGGAAAGAGAGTGATCGAAACAAACCTTTGTTTAGCCTTAGCCAGCTTAGAAGTAAGGGAAGGCGCTGAAGTGTTTTTCTGTTGGAAGACAAAGGCAGACATTATAGCCACTGCTTCTTCTGGTTCTAATTCTTCGAATTGATTCTCGAACAGACATACAGTGCAAATCAACTCTTCCCCAGAATTCATCTCGCAAGCGACACGGCCTTTGATTTGGACGACGAGGTCATCATCTATACACCCAATGTTCTTCAGAACATCGATCTGCAAAAAGAGATTAGAGCTCTACATGTTACTCTAAATCATCATATATAAGAGTAAAATGCAAGTGGAATTTCTCATTTGAACGTACCCGGCCCTGAAACGCAGGCATCTGTAATAGGGCTTCATCGGACATTTGAAATTCAAGATCTTTGAGATCCGTCTTATGCTTCTTAATCTCCCTAGCTAACTTCATGTGCTCTTCCAATTTGACACAACCGTGGCACTTATTCATGGACATCTTTTGCAATAGGCTGGTCCATTTATAGTACGTCTCCACACTCTCAGCATCTTTCAGCTTCAAATCTGAAATAGAATCATGAAATGAATTTAAGAGGGAAATGAATTTAAAGCAGGAAAAACTGATACATGGTTATAATCTAGTTTAAGAACCTTTTATTGGGTCTAGAGGAGGAGGATACTTGTTTCCGTCTGATTTCAGATCCAAAAGCTGTTGAACCGTCTGAGAAAAAGCTGACTTGTTCCCATCCTCGAGTAGGCGCACCTGATCAATCTTTATCTTGCTATCGCATATGCACAAAAATTCTTTGTTATCAAACCCTTTAGCCTCGTAACCTACACCAGCAGCGACTCCATGGTACGGGAGCTCTATCTTTATCACAACGGAACCTTTACGAGAGCTCGGCTTTGTATAAAATTCTTCTTCAAAACCACGTTTTGATTTGGGCGCAATAAAATAACCTTGAGAAGGCTCTGAGCTTTTCTTGCCAATGCTGACCATATTTTTCTCTGGTGGCGGTATTTCAGATTTTGTCACCAAAACAACATATTGTCTGTTAGTGTTGGAAGGTCCCTTCAGAACGACTCCGAGTAAATTGTCTATGCCCTGTAAAATTACACACATGAGAAACCAATTTATGAACCAGATAAAAGAGTGGTGGAGACAGGGTCTCACCGTTCCAGATTTCATGACCACTACTCTTCCTGGTACAAGAAAATTCTGGGCATAAGGAGACTGCATTACTGCTTCCGACATCTTGTTGTTATATTCATTTGCTTCCATATACATGTCATAGTAATCTTCAATTGCCGGTTCACCTTTAATACATCTGGATGAATAAATCAATAGATCAGCTCTACATAGAAGTTGAATACAGAGGTGACACAAACAAGATAATAGAATAAATGAGTTCATTACAATTCTACGGAGACTACAAAAAGCTTGGCGATCCATCAGAGTAAAAATTCAGTAGGTTTTCAGTCTTTCAAGTATCAGTAAGATGAGGGTTTGGCCTTACTCGATATTTTTGATTGGTAGAGAACGTTTTCTCATGAGAAGCTGTTGTTTCTCGGGCAGTTTCTTCTGGGCATGGAATTCAGCAAAACTTCTTTTAAGCATGTCCTCCACCTAACAATAACAACCATTTGAAAACTGGCGAGTCAGAAAAAGTCAAGAAAAAGGCTTGGTAGCAATACCCATGGCAGATCAATGGTCCAGACATTGAGATACCTTCAATTCTTCAACACGTAAAAGATGGAGGATCATTATGTAGGTTAGTCGAAACTGAGATTCTAGTCTTGTTGCGCTTCCAACAATTACACGCCTCAGATCACTCTCATCTGGAACTTCATCGCGACACATGACAACAACTGTGCCCGTTTTGTCCAGTCCTCTTCTGCCAGCACGTCCTGCCATTTGAGTGTACTCTCCAGGAAGCAATTGTCTAAATTCCTTGCCATCAAACTTCCTCAAAGCATCAAAAACGACCTGTAGCGAAATATCGTGGAGAAGTTATTTATATGAATAATATGCTTATCAGAATACCCACACTTGTTCCCCCACATGATACGAAGATACCTATGTGTAAAGAATAACCCACTTAACATTGTAGCATCAGATTAACATTAGTAATAAAAATCGAAATAGCCTCACCGTTCTAGCTGGAGCATTGACCCCCATGGCAAATGTCTCCGTTGAAAATAGCACCTGCAGGAAGATTAATAAAAAAAGATTACCTGAAGCGTTTCGGAAGATAACGAAAACATGGCAATTAGATGTCCTAATAGCAGTAACCATAAGCATAGATAACTATTAACTCCAGCGTTGTATTAATGGGGTAGGCTCAAATAATAACACAAGTCCCAGAGTCTTTAAGCCTACCTTAATAACACCACGGCAAAAAAGCATTTCAACAACTTCCTTTACAATTGGAAGCAGCCCAGCATGATGAACACCAATTCCTCTATGAAGTAAGCTTTGGACTCTGAGAACCTATAAAATGTGTCCCCCCACAGTTAATGTGTAGGAAACCAAGGTACCTCTATAAATTTAATGTGAGAAGACAGGAAAGTCTTAAGATAACCAACCTGAGGTAAATTCCGATCAGACCCTTTCAATCTTGAAAATGCTTTATCGCAAAAGAGACGGATTTCACTTTTCTCAGAGCTACTGGTGAGATCGGTCCCAGTCAAGGCGTCGGCACACCTATCACAATAATTCTTCGAGAAACAGAAGACAACCACCTAATGGGAAAGGAAAAATTAAAAAGTTAGACATAACGACCAGAATGGACAACACTAAGATTGAATATAAGAAACAAAAGCGACATCTAACATACTGGCAATAGGGACTTTTTTGAGAGCTTGTTGATAAGCAGTAACCAATTTGAAGCTGCTGATCGTCTAAATGCCCCATTGTTCTGACTGTTACCACTGTAAGAGGATTTTCCCACATCTTTTGCACTTGAGTGTTTATTCTGCTTGCCACGAGAATGAGCTTCATGTTTCTGAGATTTGTTCCCATCTTGATGAGCTGAAGATCCCGTATACTGTTTAGGAGCGACACTAACTGCATTTGAAGTCTTCTTCTTTTGTGAATCTTTAGCATCCTTTATCCCTTTAGGAATAAAAACTTCATTCTCACAAACTTTGTAGAGTTCTCCAGAATAAAATAGACAATGCTCTAGGGGAACTGGTCTTTTTGTCGTGCTGATAACAAAACCCATACAAATATGAAATTAATAACTTCAATATCAATCATTAAATTAACAATTAGTTAACCAGGATACATTATATCTCACCCAGTAACACGTATCTCTTTTTGTTTTGTTCGGCCAATCCAATCAGCAAATTCAAATGTGTTTGGCACCTACAAGAAATTATACATGTTATAAGTTCAGAGGCACATGGGGGAAAAAAGGATGGGAAAATAACCATGAAGCCATATGTATCTCCATATATGCGAGAAACTGAAGGGTTAGTTCATAAGGAACGTGACCAACAGAGACCCAACGCAAAAAAAAAACAACAAAATTCACCTACTCCTTTCAAACTCATCTCACGAGAAAATTCATAGGCAAAGATTAGTTGCATGAAAAACAAAAGAACTAGAAATTTCTAAACGCATGCACATTGTTGCATTAAGAAGTACCGTTGCAGAAAGGAGGACAAAATTTATATGCCTTGGCAACATGATGATGACTTCTTCCCAAACAACCCCTCTCTCTACGTCATTGACATAGTGAACTTCATCAAATATAACCTGCCAGTAAGAGGAACGGCAACAAGGTCACGTGATTGGAGTTTCACACAGAACTACAAAGGCTTCTTAGAAATGGAGCGATTTGAGTACAATATCAAACTCAAAAGAAAGTCAAACATCAGAAAGCTCTTTTACCCATTCTATATCACGTATGATATCAGCACCACGATAAAGCATTGACCTTAATATTTCAGTAGTCATGATCAGACAAGATGCCTCTGGCCTTATGCTAACATCACCTGTGAGAAGTCCTACATCAAACTTCCCACAAAAATCTCTGTATTTTTGGTTGCTGATGGTTTTAATTGGAGCAGTATAAACAGCTCGTGTACAGTGCTGAACAAAGGGGGGAAATTGATCAGCGAACAGAACAAAGAAATCTAAAATACGAATGTGATCGATGTTCTAAAGAATTCTCTACCTTGGTGGCCAAAGCGAATGCATATTCTGCAACAACTGTCTTCCCCGCTGATGTATGTGCTGCTACAAAAACAGACTCCCCCTTTTCTAAACAACAGATAGCCTGTAGGCATAAGACACTTAGTTATTTACTGAAAACTCACAAGTAAAAGATAAACCAGGCACGTTCCTCAAACATCCATAAATTTAAAGTCTAGGGAAATACCTCCTTCTGAAAGTTGTCCAATTCGAAAGGGAATTCAATCGCCATGTCAGGAACAAGCTCATAAAACCGGTCTGCAATGTCTTGGCTATCTCCTTTCGTGGCCCATCCCTAAAAAAAGAACACACCCCAAATCACGTTTATAAGTGGGAAAATGAAATCTCAAAATGCAAAATCCAGATTCTTACCTCTTTCAGTAGTTGTTTATCGCTGTTCCCAGTAACTGCCTCGTCCGTCAATATTGCTGTTTTTGCTGATGACAAAATCTCATCCAGCACAGTGATGTCAGTCTCTAGTCCCTTGCTGACTTCATTGCTTATGCTCGCTTTAGCTTCGGGTTCAGCTTCTGCCTTTGGAGACTCAGATCCAGCTGTATGATCTTCATGACAGTTTTGATTATCCGAAAAATATAAAAATCAAATGTATGTGACGATTATAGAAATTGAACATGAATGATTAAACACACCATCTCTCTCAAGTTCGGAGAAAGTATCTTCTTCCCATGCCTTCTTAAACAGATCGTCAAACTGAATAGACAACTTGCTCTGGAGGTATTTATAATGCGAGGACAGTAAAAAGGAGTTTATTACCACATCTAAATGTAAAATAATTTTATGTACACCAGTGACATTGATCTACAGACCGAATTTTCATCAGAAGCATTGCCATGTGAACTCTGATCCTCATAAACACTCCATGTTTGGGGATATGGCTTTAAAGTATAAAAGAAAAAAAGGAAGAATCAATTAACACTGAATCATAAATTACAAAATTAGATAGTGATATCATAGGATAACATACCATCAGATCTCCAAGATCTAAACTCTGCTTAAAACTAGGAGGAACAGTTTGAGCAGGACCCCCATTTAGCAATTCCTGTACCCATTGGCCACTAGAGACACCCTCTGGAAGGACTCTCTCTGAAGACTGCGAATCCTCCAAGCCACCTGGACGGAAAGGGCGATTGTTGACACTTCCTCTCAGAAAATCCTTCGGAGGTCCTACCATTCGTGGAAAAAATCCAGAATCTTGATCTCCATACATTTGTTCTGACAAATCCACCTAAGATAATATGACAATCCATTTCTCCAACTAGAGTCAGAAACAGAAAGCTAATAGCTGGTCATTCTTCTACGAAAATGTTCCAGACTCTCGGAGAATATCACTGTCTAAATGAACTAGTTTATTTAATATAATTCACGTTTTGAAGAGATAGAAATGAGTTACCTCCACTGATTTTGGCTCCCACGCTCCATTCTCAGTATCCACTTTTTGACGCCTGAATGGCAACTCCCAAGTCGGAACCACAACGGACCTTGGCAAAGAGGGTTGAAGGGGCACCTTCACCCTGGAAAACCAATCAAAATCCCACTGATTCTCAGCTTTTTCAGCAGAAAATTGATCCGGTTCCAGTCTTGGTAGGAGATATTTCTCCTCAATATGTTTCTTTATTGATTCTTTTGTTTCCTTGGCAAATGCAGGAGGCTGAGAAACAAGCATATACGCAAACGTAAATAAGCATGTCCGAAGCCATAAAGCTTTACTAATGACCAAGAATTGGTAAATACTTGGATAGGAAGAAAAGAAGAAACACGACATCAGCGTGCAAATCTGAACATGTAAGAGCATCCACCATTGGATACATAATCTGGAGTTTCTCATGTCACTGATAACTACCATTAAACAAGAATTTCTAATGATTTACACCTCTCACCACATGAGATTTTCAGAAAAATAGCTACTGTTGTTTCCTTTCTTCACCACATAATACATGATACAACTCTAAGTAACTCTTCCCTAATCAAGCAAACTGATAATCCAATAAATTTCTAGTTCCATTAGGATTGTTGAGGGAAACACTGAGCAAAATCACACTAAGACCTAGTAACTACAATACAGAAACGCACAGCTACTAGCAATACAAAATCAAATTGCATCACAATTCAATGCCTAAGCGAACCCAATTTTGAAGACGTGATCAAGTGTTCGTGCCGCTTAATCAGAAAACTTACGGATACGAAATCGGGAAGTGAGTTCACGGCGTCGTCTCTCTCGGCCGTGTAAAGAGGCTCGACGCGGAGGTGACCACCATGACCGGAGAATCCGACCCGGAAGCCGAGCTCATTGCCTGCTTGGACTCTGTTCATAGTGCTTTCTCTATATCGTTATCTTCTTCGCATTCCCAAGTATTCTTACTCTCTCAGCGATCCGTCTGGGAGGGTCCGGTGAACTCCGGTTGAGTTCTGCGACTATGGAACGCCGTGCCGTTTGATAGCTACAAATTAGTAATGTGTGCTGTCTTTATATATCTTCTTATGGGCTCTTATTTTGGCCCACTTTCTAACAAATAGTTATATTTTCGAGATCAACAGAATTAAAGTATTATAGAATATCAAAAATTTCCATGATATTTTTGAGTTTGGTGAATCGTCAAAACGCAAAAGATTCTCAATCAGCAGACATACTTCACAGAAAGCAAAAGCAAAAGTTTTGGGATGTGTTTAAAACCTCCTTAAAAAAATAGTTTCACTCTACAAAAACTGTCCAAAAAAAAAACAGTCATGAATTTTTGGGCTCTGTAATGGCCGTTACATGTTAAGCAAGGTTTGTTGGATAAGTATTCTAAAACATATAATGAGTTCACTTTTTGGATTGTCTGTTCTGTAATAGTTTTAGTTTCTGATAACATCTCCATCAAGTCTCTTCATGAAGATCAAGCAACAACTAGGCTACTCAAGCTCTGCTTCTTCAGAGTGGGACAAAAATCAATCATTAAACCAAATTCATTCATTCATATAGCATTTTACAGAACGTTTTCCTTGAGTAAAATTAAAATATTGCAAACATCGTGAACATATACATACGAAAAGGTTTATCATTTATTTTGGTTATATTCTTATGAGATCTGATATAAGTAATATCGACTTTGGAACTGTGTGGATATGGAGATGCCTTGGTAAGGAAGGTATCGTCTGTGCGAACGATACAAGGACTTAGGGAACAGGACAAGCCTCAATGTTCCAAATCTCTTTGGCATATTGAGCTATTGTACGGTCACTGCTGAACTTTCCTGACCCGGCTGTGCTCAATATCGACATTTTCAGCCACCCCTTCCGGTCCCTGTCACAACACATTATGACAACATTTCACATTGAAGAACTTGAATATTCATATGAATTCAGTTTCTGTATAAACTTAAAAAAGCTTCTGAAAGGTCAAGTTGGTTTAAGAGATGGACTTACTTATAAGCTTCATCAACTTTGGCCTGAGCATCCATGTAGCTGGGGAAGTCATACCCAACCAGGAAGTAATCACCACGTCCAAAACCTGTGTTACCCTCAAGAGAATCAAGGAGCGGACCATAATCGTAGCTCCCAAACACTCCACTTTTGACAAACTGCTTTGCCTCTTCGAACCGAGGATCGGGTTTGAACTGATAAGTTTTGACAGCCACATAAACATTTCATGTCAGTCTCAGAGAAAGTACAGAAGCATATGGAGATTTCATTATAAGGCTCTTCATGGTATGGTGCCTCGCATTTGTTCCACAAAGACAAAAATTATGTAAGGGAGAAAAGGAGAGAGTGACATACCAGTCCGTCTTCTCTTTCTTTACGCAGTCGAGGGACCTGATCAGCTGTTGCACCAAAAAGAAAGAAATTTTCTTCGCCAACCTCCTCTCTTATCTCAACATTAGCCCCATCAAGGGTTCCTATGATAAGGCAACCGTTGAGAGCGAATTTCATATTGCTGGTACCACTTGCCTCCATGCCTGCTGTGCTGATGTGTTGAGATAGCTCACTTCCGGGTATAAGCATCTCTGCTACAGTGACATTGTAGTTTGGAACAAATACCACCTAAAGAGGCAAATTCGTGAAAACCAGTTAAAACTTCTTCAAGCCATGTTCAGTAAAATAAAAGTGGATAAGTGATTTATTGCATATGCATCTGTGTGACTACAATAAGAAAGCCTCACTCTCGAAAGGAGGCTTGAGTAGCATTAGACTTAACCAAAAGAAACCAAGTTCAGAAAGGAGGCTTGAGTAGCATTAGTCATTAGATTTCACCAAAAGAAACTGAGTTCATCTTGAGAGATGCGTCTAATATTGACAAATCTGATCAAAAATGGCAAGCAAGCATCATGCTTCCCCACCTCTAAGTTACATGTAAAACGTTTTAAGAAGAGTCAAGCAGTGTTACCTTTAGGTATTCGTTGACCTCTGGATCGCTGTTAACAACGTCACCCACATCATTCACCAGCTTCACTATCCGTTTTGCATTTGTATATGTTGCAAATGCTTTACCCCCAATCATGACAGTACGAGGAACTGTTTTCTTCCTTTCCTCAGGCTTCATCTCCTGTAACATTCAGTTGCACAAGAGAATGTCACAAAAATAATATATGCCTTGCCGCCAAATATTAGAATTGCGGTGGGTTAAGGACCTTTTCCTCTGGTTAAGGTATAAAAAACTGCAAAAGTAGTTTTATGAGCTTTGGCTGGAAACAACATATAGAAAACTCAAGATAAAATTTAGCCGGAGGAAAGGGAATACCCTGAAGTATCTGAACTCTTTTACAGGTCTACGATAACTTTTAACACAAGGGGGAAACATAGAAAAACTACTAGGAATCCACATAAATGGGTTAGCCAAGTATACCTTTAGTTTCTTGAATCTGTATATTACCCCAAGAATGTTCATCAGCTGCCTCTTGTATTCGTGGATACGCTTAACTTGTATGTCAAATAAGCTTGTTGGATCGATACTAACACCAGTCACACGCTCTATATATTGAGCCAAACGTTTCTTATTGGCTGTCTTTGCAGAAGCCCATTCAGATTGGAGTTCTTCATTGTCAGCAAACTATAAGAAGAAAAGATAACATCAGAAGACAAGATAAAAACCCAATTGCAGATCTGGTATCAAATAAATAAAAATCAGACCTGCCGAAGACCAGTAAGTAGGTCAAGATCGGTGATCCATTTGTCAGTTTTCAACCACTTTGTGATTATATCACTGAGCTCAGGGCTGCAGAAACGTAGCCACCTTCGAGGTGTGATGCCATTAGTCTTGTTTTGAAATTTGTTTGGCCATATTGAGACATAGTCTGCGAATAACTCAGCCTTCAAGATATCACTGTGTAACTGAGCAACTCCATTCACCTGCGAAAAGGCCCTCATACTGAGCACTTGAAACCAAAAAGACTGCATAGGATTTAGAAACAATATAACATAATTTTGACAGTGGGGCCACTTACCGTATGTGAGGATACTACACATAAGTTAGCCATTCTCACCACAGGCTTTTGTGGATTGTTGTCTAAGATGCTCAAACTTGAAATCTTATCCTCAAGATCAACTCGTGTATCGCGAATGGTTTGCACAAACTGCAGAATAGTAAATATTCTATTATTGCAAGTTGCAACAGATGACCGTAACGAATCCTTAGAATGATCAGCAAAATACCCTCTTGTCAATCTCTTCAATTATTTCCATATGGCGAGGAAGAAGCTTCCACATCAACGATTGTGACCATTTCTCCAACGCTTCAGGAAGGACAGTGTGATTGGTGTAAGCAACGGTCCTGTAAACCATATAAATAAGTCACAGCAGAAAAGTGTGAAAAATGGAAATATTAAAAGGTTTCATGCATAAATGTTTTACCTTGATGTCACATCCCAAGCCTCATCCCAGCCAAGTCCATTGTCATCCATTAGCAATCGCATGAGCTCAGGGATTGCAAGAGTTGGGTGTGTGTCGTTCATTTGAACAGCAACTTTGCTTGGAAAGTCTGACCATTTCCGGCTGCCTTCGGCCGTACTCCTCTCATGAAATCTTGATATAATATCCTGCAATGGGTTCCAATATTGTGAAGAGGAAATATTAAAATCATGAATCAGTTGAATTGAAGGTAATGCACTTGTGGTAGTTTTTTGGAATTCTTTTACCAGTTAATATGCCAACATGAAATTTTATCATATTTTTATTTGCCCGCTATTAACCGTTTACAGCCCATAATAACATCCATCAGAGAAATGAAGAAAATGAAAGGAACCTACAACCAAATTGACAAACCTGAAGAGAAGCACTGCAGAGAAAGAACTGCTGTTTTAACCGTAATAACTTCCCATTCTCGGTAGCATCTCCTGGATATAACACAGTGCAAATCTGCACATATATACAACTTCATTGTTAGAGAGAAACAAAAAGCCACAAAGCAAAAGAAGATGGAGCAGTAGGTAAAAATGACGGGTCATAACCTGTTGAGCTCGAGAATGTAGCTGTGCAGCCAATTCATATTCTCCTTCGTTGAACTGAAAAAGATCAAGATCCTCCGCTCTAGCTTTTGCTTCCCAGAGACGGAGACTGATTGTGTTCTTTGTGTTATATCCCGGGATTGGCACGTCATAAGCAAGAGCTTGTACAACATCACCACCTACCCATTTCCGTCTGCAAAATAGCCAATTGATCCATTGGGATGCTTAACAGCAAGCTCGATGAAAAAAACAGAGAACAACATAGCAAAACTCATTAGTGTATATGCACAGAAATTTCAAGTACAGTCATGTAAGAATACTTACGATCCATCCGGATTTATTTGCACCTTGCCAAAAAATCTGACAGGGAATACCACGTCGTGCCGCACAATTTCCCACGGGCTGAATTTCTGCAAATTCCCATTAAAAGAGGATGAGTTACAGTCTCAAAACCATCTGTTGAAATCACCACACTGATAATCGTCACCTCAAGCCAGTCCTCTGGAATCTCTTCTTGACCTTTCTTTGTGATTATTTGCTTAAACAGCCCATGTCTGTACCTCAACCCATAACCCCAAGCAGGCAAATTTAGAGTTGCCATCGAATCCAAGAAGCACGAGGCAAGTCTCCCTAATCCACCATTTCCCAGAGCTGCATCTTTCTCCTGCAATTTCATGACACAAATACTGAAACATCTCCAATAAATGCCTCAAAGTCTTCAAAGAGGAAAATGGTAACTTAAAAGTACCTGCTCGGCTATCTCCTCAAGCTCATAACCCAGCTTACGTAGTGCATCAGCATATGGACCTTGAAGATTCAAATTCCCAATGGCATTTGTCAAAGCACGACCTTGGAGATACTCCATTGACAAGTAGTAAGTTTGTTTTGGATCCACTTTGTTAAAATGAACATAAGTCTCATTCCACAGCTGCAAAACAATTCACACAAGCCACCTTAACCTCATGTTTACATCACTCTCATACACAGATATATATATATATATATATATATATATATATATATATATATATATATATATATATATATATATATATATATATATATATATATATATATACTTATGGAACAGTCCAGAAATCACTTGATGATTTACCTGAATGAGACGATCGCGAAGGCTCTCTGCGGTAGCGTAGAGAGCTTGCTCAGGACCGAACTTCAATGGAGAGAAATGTGGACTGTACTTGGCGTGGTAGATGATATTCCCAGCGATCTCCGTAGCTTCATTCGCCTCTGGATTCGCCTTCGCCGAGATTTTCTCCGGTAAACTAGTCGCAGCTTTTCCATTCGCGTTTGCCATCGCTTATCTCCCTGAAAACAACCACAGTATTCAAAAATTACTTAACACAAAATAAAATCTAAAATTAGAGTGACATTCGAATATAATTTCACAAAACTAAGATTAGCGAGCAATTACCAAATTTCGAAACCGGAATCTGGAAAGAGAGGAGCAAACACTTCAGAGCTTAATAAGGGAGAAGATACTATGGAGAATCAGTATATACTAAAAAAGAAGCGTAAGATATTTTTGAGAAGGTGAATGACAATTACGTAATTTTCCTTGTTTTTTATTTGATTTTCTGTTTAGTGAATTTTGGCGATTTGTTTTCTTTTTTCTGGAAGGATTGAAAGTGTGCGGATCACAAGAAAAGAGAGAGTGAAGTGAAGGTTTTTATGTGTCAGAGGAAGCTCAGAAGAACTTTTTGTAATTTTTATTGAAAATATCTAAAAGCAGCACCCACATCTATTTGTTTTTTAGTTAGCAACACCCTTAATATTATTTTCGTGCAAAAAGAACACCATTGTATTCGTAGTTGGGGACCATTGATCATTTTCAAGAAGAGTTTAGTAAGAAATAAATATTGATAACGCAATGTGGCCATTCATTAAAGAAAATAGTGATGCAAAAAAATAAAAAATAAAAGAAAATAAGTGATTTTTAAGGGGATTTTGGCAAAGAAAAGAATGAAAAGGGAACCTATTATGAGTATTATGTACCTATTTGGCTTGTAAACATCCTCCATGAGGATCACTGTTCTCACTAATCAATGATAGAAGCTGTTTAAAAAAAAGAATGAAAAGGGAACCAATTTGAGTAAAATCCAAACGTAGTGGCTCGCTTACGTATTAATGAAAGGACTAAAGTGGGAAATTATTAACAGGACTGAGGTACACGAACACGTGTGTATGCACATCACGAAGAAGAGAAAGTGCGCGAACATCAAGGTCCCAAATCACGGATCCGCACCTGCAACTTCACTTTTCTCTGCTTCCGTGCCCTTACTCAATCTAACTATCTATCTATATCTATATCTATATCTATATATACATTTTTGAATGACTTTTAGCAAATAAATCCTGAAGTTGGACCTTATTTACGGATGAATGCCATTGGCATTAATTATTTAAATTTGAAAAATATTACTTAAAGATATTACCAATACGATTTCGAGAATCATAAATTCATATCTTCCTTAATTTTCTGAGTCATTAATGTGATAATCTTTAGGAAATATTTTTCTGTAAAAAAAAAAAATCCACATTAATGAAGGCATTAAAATCGACACTAACAATTAAATTATTTAGATGTTCAATTATTTTAAGATTTTTATATCTTATTTGATATATTTTTTTAATATCTCATTCTTTAATTACTGCGTTTAGAATTTATTGGTTGTTACCTATTTTTTGGTGAAATTTATTGGTTGTTACTTAATAAGTAATTATGGTGCGTTTATTTTAGTTAATATCTAATTTAAAGGATTTGTTTTCTTTTATTATTAATAAATGAATAACATGTATAGAAATAAAAGATTTTTTTTGCGACTCCATAATAAAAATATTAAACTCTTATTTTCTACATTTCTTACACATAATATCCTCTTATTCAATAACAAAAAATATATATTACATATTTTTAAAAATATTTATAATATTTAAATTATATAAAAAATTTGTAATATTAATATTATTTCAACTCTATACAAATTTAATATATATGTATATATATCTTATGGGAACCATTTAAAAGAAATTTTTAAATTGACTTGAATTATATAGCTTTTAAATAAAAGTATTATTAAAAAGAAAAATAACTAAATAATGTTTAATTTCACGGGTGATATGATGGGACGGGTTTGGGTTGATATTTATAAAAGATCGTATACCACGGGTGAAATCCTAAAATTAACAATCAAAATAATCTATCAAACAAATTACATTTTGATTTTTTTAAGAAAATATAGCCCCGCGGTGTACCGCGGGTTAAAGTCTAGTTACATTACAATATTTGATGAAAATCCTCCTCTATATATATACCATTGAACCGTATAACAAACAAATAATACAAATAATGGGAACTTTCCATTATCTTCTCAAAGGCGTTTCATGACACTGAACATAGAAAACTTGGTACATTTTTTCATTATTTATCAAGGAGATTACCAGGGGAGATAGTCTAGTTCCTAGTTTCTGTACAAAGCCGAGATATATCTTGTTCCTGATATTTACTTGGAGAGCAAAAGCTGATTCTATTTAGAGTTGCAACTTCTCTACTAGCTGATCCACCTATTAACCGACTTTGTGGTCTCCTTCAAGCAACTAAGAAGACCAGCATATGCACCCATAAGAATGATGCAAAATATTGATACAAAATGAATGAAACAGAACAGGAAAAGCAAACAACATAACCCGGAGAATAAGAGAAGTGACGGACCTGTTGTGTCAAAATCGACTCTTTCTCCAGTTGCATATATGTTGTAAAAGAGAGCAGAAAGGAGATACAAAATTGCTGTAAGAAGGATGAATCCTTGGAAGGAGCCCAATAGTTCTACAAAGAAACCAGTTCCAACTGTGCCAACTATCGCAGCCAAAGTCCCAGCAGTAAGACACATTCCTAAAACAAAGCCGAAACGGTTAAGAGATTTTTGGTAAAATGTTTCCAGATCCCCTACAAAAATTTGATTGATTCTAATTTCTGAGGCTAGTTCCTTCTCATAGGTACAACAAATTAGCTATCTGTGTATAATGAACCAATAGGAATTCTGGAAACCAATGTCTATTGAAGGAGAATTAGAAAGTGTACCATGTAGAACACCCGAATACTCTGGAGCAATTTCCTGAAACGAGAAGAAAATGTTAAAAGATATTCAAGATTTGTAGTGGGTTAAGTATGAATCACACGCTTGGATACCTGAAGATTAATAAGAAACCCCAAATGGCTGAATGATTTAAGCCCAACGGCTAAACTAAGCCAGGCTGATGCTACTAAAGGTTGTTTTGCTGTCGTTAGACCAATGAGAGAAATTCCAGGACCAATGAAACCAATGGACTGCCAAGACAAGAAACAAAAACTCCCAGTCAGCAAAAGAAACAGAAAGCTGAATGCACCAGAATTTATTGCATAAGACTTCAACATCATTCTGATATGTATACAGAACTCTTCAGTCTAAGAGACCTCTTATTTGAATGAAATCTTGTGACACAGGAATCACGAACCTGCATGATTTTTCGCGTTAAGGTGATGCTTGTACCACGCCGTATCAACAAATCCGACCAAAAACCAGCAATGTATCCTGTGAAAGCCATCATACTCCATGGAACGGCACTAAACCAAGCAGCTTGTTTGAGGTTCACATGATATACCTGCGACACAATATTCTTATAAATTTCTTAAGAAGACACAAAAATTATTTTTAAATTTGTTGGTACTAGGGCCTTACTGAATTGAAGTATATGGGCATCCATGAAAGAATCACAAAGAAACCCTGGAAATAAGTCATTAAGTCAGTTAAATGAATTCCAACATATAGGAAAACACCTGATCATAGAAGTCACAGCAGTTGGTGCTAACAATTTCCACAAAACATCCTCATCGTAACAAAATTGAAGAGTTGAATTGAGAGGAATCTTTATACATACCCAGCTATGCATGGAATTTGCAACTATAACAGCCCAAGTTGGCATCTTGGAGAGAAGGCGTCCAAAAGGAGGTATTCCACCTGTGGTGTTTCGTTTGTTCTCCCCAGTAGATGGTTGCTGCTTTTGCTTTATATACTCAAGTTCAGACTTTGTAATCTGAGGATGTCGATCTGGTGCACTTGATGTCGCAGAGAGCCACACGAGCAACCAAAGGAACCCCGATAGCCCAAATATTACAAATGGGCCATATATACCACCTTGAGACATAAGAATAGGAGACAACATGAGTCCTACAACATTCCCAAGCTGAAACCCCGCCATTGCGATACCAACCGCCCTTGAACGTTCTGTTGAGGGAAACCATCTACATCAAAAGTACCATCACTAAGAACCCAATAAATCTCAGTAACCAGAGTCTGACTCGTTTCAAAAACATGTGTGTGTGTCTCTGTCACATTTGGAAACAATACCGAGAAACAAATATCACTACCTCGCAACCATGTTGTTCATGCAAGGAAGAGCTACTCCTTCAGCAACTCCAACCATAGCTCTTGCAGCAAGAAGTGCCCACAAAGAACTATCAGCAGCCCAAGGGGTAAGGAAAGTAGCCAACGACCACAGAGCCACACCCCACGCCATGACTACTTTACCGCCATAACGGTCCACCAAAGTTCCACCAGCTATTGGTGAAATTAAGTATCCCCATAGAAACGATGACTACCAAAAGCAACATTCAATAAAATATTAGACAAAAGAGAACATTGGTGCAAAGAACAACTTCATACTGAATTTTCCCCAAACAATCTAAGAGCCTTCTTTGAAAAATCTGGAAAGAATAACCTGAACGATACCGGAAAATGATTTGCTCCATCCACGAGAAAGCGAAAGAGGAACAATCGCGACGGACATAACAACACGATCCGCATTGCATAGCGCCAGAGCAAGCGCAAGCATCGCGACCACTTTCACTCTCTCCGACGTTATAAATTCCGAAAAATTAGGTTGCGCCGTCATCTCCGCCGCCGTCTCTTCCGGCGAACGGCGAGCATCGCTGCAAGACACTCTTAATCGATGAC
This sequence comes from Arabidopsis lyrata subsp. lyrata, assembly GCF_000004255.2. Lineage (NCBI taxonomy): Eukaryota > Viridiplantae > Streptophyta > Magnoliopsida > Brassicales > Brassicaceae > Arabidopsis > Arabidopsis lyrata. The sequence continues at coordinate 13,006,368 of NW_003302551.1, forward strand.
GCGGAATACCACATAAATGGACGGCAGTATTTCCGGTGAATCTCAACGAGCCTACGCTTCTACCGGAGCAGAGTAACAACTTTCTCCGGCGATCTCGCTCCGGCAAAGACGGAATCCTCCTCAGTGTAGGTAAGTTCGAATCCAAGATTGCTCGATCTCCATGGATTTTTAGGGAGCTTCGATTACGGAAGTCTATTGAAGATTGTATGGAGAGAGAGCAACACATTTTCACCAATCGGAGCTGCTTACGATTATTCCGGTAAGTGAAGAAGAAGAAGAAGAAGAAGAAGAAGATGCTCGCTTGGTGGTGACTACGGATTGCAACAGCCAAATCGCATGATGAGATTGCGAGGGAGTGGCACATCCGTATCGTCTTTGGCCCACTATCATTTCATAGGCCCATATATTTTGGGCTTCATAATTAGCTTGCTTTTTTTCAATTAGCATGATTAAAAAATATAATGCAAATTTTTTAAAAAAAATTAGGGTGTTCAATAGAAAAAACCTTGTTTCTGTCAAACATTATAGTGAAAATTACTTTTGAACAAAAATTCTGAGGAGTATTCCTTATTTTTGTAATATCTTACTCTCATTAAGTCATGGAAAAAATAAATAAAAATAATTGTCAGTCACTATATCTGGAGTAAACACGTGGAAGATTCCAATCTTTAGCAGAAATGAGAACAAATTACAGTAAATCTGTATATGTCGACAAAAAGAAAAAGTTATAAATAGTAATATCATAAACAATGTTTTTTGAAGAACACAGTCTCTTACTCTCTTGTCTTGGGAACTTGTCGTAGATCCGAATCTCTATGTTACTCGTGTTGGTCACTTTAATTGTATTCGTATCCTCGATAGATTCATTTAAATAATTAATTCAAAATATTTATCAAACATTGCATAATGCATACCAAATATTTTTTTTTGTCCAAAAAAAAAAAAAAAAAAAAAAAAGCATATCAAATATTTTTAATAACTAAACAAAATCACCGAATTATTAAACCAAGATTTCATTGCAGATAAACCTATTCAATCAATGAAATAGAAAAAGTTGACTTTTGACCTATTGATTTGGAAGGGTATCCAAAGACAAAGAGTTGACACTCGATAGAAACGGCCAAATATTGACGGTGGGTAATGTAACTTTTTATTTGTTTGGTAATGTAATTGATTGAAAGTTAATATTCTTTTCGTATTCAATTAATTGTCGTTTAAAGTTTTTACGTATATTAACAAAATATTTATTTTTTTCTTTTATCTATGATTAATGTTTTGTATTATGTGATATAATCAATTAATAAACTAAGAGAATATGGATAAAATTAAAAAATTAAAAATATATATTAAAAATCTAAAACGACAACTAATTTAAAATAAATTTAACTTCTAAAACGATAACTAATTTAAAACGGAAGGAGTACAAAATGAACAAATTTTTCTGTTATTGTAAAAAAAAAAAATTAGATAAAAAATAAACAACACATTTTTTCAGCCACAATTTTTTTATATATGTAAAGCTTACTGCAATGATGATTTGAAAATAAATTCACAAAACACTAAACTAATTAGCAGATCTGATTCGTTTTCTATAATATATCATCTCAGAATAATATATAGTAAATTAGATTCGTTTCTATATGATGATTGGCTTACCAATCAAAATAATATAAACTTTTTGTCCTGATTCAGTTTTTATTTTCTTATTTTCTTTGTGCAGTTGTGACTCATCCACTTGGGAGTGACTGCGTTTGTACCCCTCACTCTAGGTCTGTTCCGGTTCAATGATGTTCCTTACAAAGACAACAACAATTGGGATCTTAACCCTTCGCGTTCCATTGTGAGCTTACTAAAATAACATCTCTACTTTCTCTAAATCCTTATTTTGTTTCATTATATACTTAATTTTGTTTGTAATCTTCTGTTTTTTTGTAGCAAAGAGACCTCGTCCGATTCAATTACACTCTGGCAGTGCAACAACTACCAAATGGTACGAGGTTCATGAGACAAACATTGAGGCAACGGAACCTGTACGGCAACATGACTCGGGTACATTAGAGGTTCGAGCTCTAAAACCGGGAATGTGCAAAGTTCAGTTCATGTATTTCTTGTACTCGTCCTCAATATCTACTTGAAGTCTCCAACACTGTTTGATCGTTTTGTTAAAAAAAATAATTAGGTAAAAAATAAACAACACATTTTTTTAGCGACAAATGCTAAATATACAGTCTTTATATTTTTTATATCATAAACTAAAGTAAATTCCACGAATCTTCACTTCAATGTTGTTATATTTAAACTAGGATACAAACCTATTAAACCATGATTTCACTTCAATGTTGTTATAAGAGTATTTTCTTAAATAAACTTTCTACGAATTTTTTTGAGTAATTTGGGAGTATTTTTAATGGATTTGAATCATATATCGGACAAATGATGCACCAAAAAAGAAAAAGAACGTGACCTAGAAAAACAAAAGGATTAATACGAGAAAAAATATTTAACAAATAGAAAATTGAAAAAATGGGTTTAAGGAAGTGAAATTTTCATAACTGACCCTACAAACAACACTATTATCGAGATCCTAAAACTGACTGACCCAACATTTTCAGACACTCCGATTGACAAAAGATTAGTGTTGTAAAAAATATAATTTCTGGATTTGTTTATCAAATTGGATGTTGTAAGGATGAATCTGGGGTCTGATAATGAAAATTAGGTGTCGTAGGGAATGATTACAAGGTCTGGGTGTCAAAGTTGGGTGTTGTAGTGATGATTCTTGGCTAAAAATTGTGTGTTGTAAATTTTTCTTCTAATTACTCCCAGTCACACCTATTGTTTCTTGAATATACATATACGAATATTTCTGTAAACGTCATTTTCTAGGAAATTGTTTTACTAACTTTGGAGTATTTTAATGGATAATTTGCATCAGATTTTTTTCCGTATAATTTGCATCAGAATTTGGACAAATAATGCCTTAAAAAATGACAGAAAAACAAAAAACAATACGACAGAAAAATACTACAGTAAATAAATAGAAAATCAATGAGCCGGAAAAAAATAAAAAAAAATAATAATACTAATGAAAAGGATTTAAAGAAGTGAAATTCCCATATTTGACCCGCTATCATCAAGATCCTAAAAGTAAACTACGGACCCATCAACACTCTCACACTCTCTCTCTCTCTTAAGTCACCGCCGCACGCAAGCAAATCAACGAACCATTATTCTTCAGCCATGACTAACGTCAAACAAACCAATCGCCGTCGTTCTTCCTCCTTATGCCACCGTCACCCTTCCGCTAAACCAACCAGCGGTTTCTGCGCTTCCTGTCTCCGTGAACGTCTCGTCACTATAGAAGCTCAGTCTCCTTCTCCCGCCGCCGTTCAGACTCCTGAGCTTCGTCGTATTCGATCATACTCCGTTCGTAACGCAACAGTCTCCGTTTTAACGCAGCCGCGACGGAGATCGTGTGACGCTAGGTCAAGCGCAAGCTGTCTCCAGGACTTGTTTGTCGATGATGACGAAGAACGGTTAGATAGTTCGATTCGGAAGTCTCTGGTTCCGGATTTGAAAGAAGAAGAAGAAGAAGATTACAACGATGGAGAAGATATCAAAGGTTTTGATAGGAAGATTGTCGAAGAAGAAGGCGTAGAGAACAAGACGATGAAGGAGTTCATAGATCTAGATTGGGGAAACCAAATTAAGAAGAACAATGGCAAAGATTTGAAGGAAATAGCATCGGTTTTGAGTAGGAGATTGAAGAATTTTACACTGAATAAGAGAAATGACGAAAAATCGGATTCTAGATTCGCCGGAAATGTGAATGGTCGTCACTCTTTTGATGTAGATCCTAGATTGTCTCTTGATGGAGGTAGGATCTCGTTTGAGAAACCTAGGGCTTCGTGGGATGGTTGCTTGATTGAAAAATCATATCATAAGCTGACGACATTGTCTACTGTGGCGGAAGATGCTAAAGCTAAATGTGGTGTTGAAGAAGAAGAAGAAGAAGAAGAAGGGGAGGAGAAGAGTCCAGGTGGGACGGTTCAAACGAAGAACTATTACTCGGATTCTCGTCGGAGAAGGAGTTTTGATCGATCGGTTTCGATTAAGAGACAGGGATTGCTTGAGGTTGATGAATTGAGAGGTATATCGAATGCTAAGGTATCACCTGAAACTGTTGGTTTGTTTCATGGTGCTAAGTTATTAGTTACAGAGAAGGAACTTAGGGATTCGAATTGGTATTCGTCTAAAAATGTTAAATCAGAGAGCAAAAAATTAGCTTCTAAAGGAAAAATTTGTATTGCTGCTGGTGAGGGGAAGAAGCAGGATAGTGTGGAGCTAAAGAAACCTAGAAAGAAATGGCCAAAGGGGTGGAACATTTGGGGATTGATACAGAGGAAAAGCGAGGCGAAGAACGAGATAAAAACTGAGCAAAGTTTGAAACTTGAAGGAAATGCGGTTGAGGGTTCTTTGGCTGAGTCTCTGTTAAAGCTTAGGAGAGTAGGCAAAGGAGAAACCAATGGTGGTGTTAGTGAAAAGCTTTTGAAAAGCTATAGTGTCAGCGCGAGAAAGTCATGCGATGGCGTGCTTAGTAGTGCTGCCGTAGTCAGTGGCTTTGAAGGTGGAAGAAGCTCTTGTGATGGTCTGTTTCATGGATCTATTAACAGTGTTGAGGCTGGGAGAAGCTCGTGTGACGGATTGGTTAATGGTATTGAGAGCAAACGAAATCATCTTCTCCAGAGAAACGCAAATGTTGGTACGGGCGCCCGAGAAAACCTTGATAACAGTTTGTTTAGATTCTATTTGACTCCGGCAAGGAGCCATAAGACTAGCAAATCCGGGAAGAGTAGGCTGAAGAATTAGTTTGATCTGACATTTGTGTTAACTCATGAATACTCTTTTGTAATTAGCAACTTAGCAACTAATGTATTTGTTACTTCGGTCTATAAATAAGTGAAGTAAGTTCTATTGCTATCTTGTTCATACTGCTAAAATTCCGTATACCACATCAAAACCAATATTTGGTTTCCTTCTCATATCTTTTCCTCATAAAAGCACATCAACAATACATTGTTTTCTCATGGTTTGCTTATACAAATACGACATTGCGTGTAATATATGTCATAACATACTTCCCCGACGTTCCGGTTCATCAATCCGACTGGTGAAGTTACACCGGTTTTGAAGTGAGACCGAAACCAAAAGGGAACAATGGGTCATACGAATTGGTCTGAGCATCTAGTGGCAAATGCTCAACACGTTTGAACCAGCTCACTGGTAACTTCCCCTCGAAGTCATAATCTCCAAAAATAACGTCAGCCATCCCTTGCCCTTCTGTTCCAGGCAGCCAAGCAGCGACCAGAGCCTCTGTCTTTTCAAGAACCGTCGGCTCCAGAACCACAGGTCGTCCTGAGATCAAGATCACCAGAGTCGGGATTGTCTCTGCTACCGCAGTTACAATGTCGCTACCATTAAATGATATTTTGAGTTCCGAGTTATCCCCCATCGTCTCTGCATAGGGCGGTTCCCCGACTGCAACAATGGCGTAAGAGAATCCTTCACTTGATGCTAAGGTTTCCTTTGATGGAGTTTTCTCATAGATTACTTCAGTTTCGTCTCCAACTGCTTCTTTAATGGCGTCCAAAAGCGTAGTGCCTTCAGACAAAGATAGATTCATACTGATTACCATTTCAACAACATCTAATAGCCTCTGCTAATATAAGAGCCCATTTCTAAACCAAATAGCAATCGCTTTAATTACCAATTGTGATCCTGCCGCTTAGACCGAACCATGTCTTTGTCCATCCTCCGCACTGATATCCAAGATCATCTGCGTGAGTTCCAGTGACTAGAATCCTCTTGGCGTTGCGATCTAGAGGCAGAAATGGTTTATCAGCATTTTTGCCATTCTTTAGTAGAGCTAACGACTTTCTAACTGCTTCCTGCGCCAATTCTCTATGTTCCTGCACACATGAAGAATCTTAGAGGATGGGCAGTACTCTGGTCGAATGGCATTCAGAAAAAGCGAGTTCACCTTGCAACCAACAGTAGGCAACAAAGATCGATCTGTGAGAGGATATTCGAAGAGACCAGAGACAAATTTTACTCTGAGTATTCTTTCAACAGCATCATTGACCCGAGCCATGGATATTTCCCCTGACTTTACCAGATCTGTCATGTCCTGTATGAACTGTTCGTACTTGAATGGTACCATAACCTGCAATAACATTGATTATATAATATTCGCTCCTTCAATCATCCGAGATGATTGAAATCATTTGCTAAGCTGAAATATTTCATGTACGGGTTTCAGACTTTACCATGTCAATGCCAGCGTTAACCGCAGTTTTAATGCAGTAGCGGTAGTTTGATCCCTGAGGCTCACTAAGCCGGTCCAAACCTTCCCAGTCTGAGACTAGAAATCCCTAGTAACATAAACAAGAAAACTAGCTTAAAGCATACACGACTAGCTTATTTCTACTCGTCATTGGTTTCCATTCAATCAAATTTACACAAACCTTGAAACCGAGTTTTTCCTTTAGAATTTCTGTCAAGAGAAAACGGTCAGCGTGAAGTCTAGTTCCATTCCAACTGGAGTAAGATGCCATAACCGTGGAGACTCCCTGAGCAAGACAGTTCAGATATGGAGGAATATGTATCTTCTCTAAGTCTTCATATGACGCGATGGTGTTCCCTTCATTTATGCCCTTGTCAGTACCACCATCTCCAACAAAGTGTTTGACACACGCGACGACATTGTTTCTATAACCCCAGTGAACAAATCAATGAGAAATGACATCAAACCTACTAATGACCCAAATCATTTCATAGTGTACTGATTTATTTGATACCTTCCTGCAACAAAAGGATAACCATTTAGGTGTTCTTCTGGTGGCACGCCTTGTAGTCCGGAGACAAGCGAAGCCATCTCACAGACAAGTCCAGGATCTTCTCCATAACTCTCATAGCATCGTCCCCATCTTGGATCTCTCAAAACCTGCCACAAAGACAAAATAACAACTTCACATTCAATATTTACAGATCATTATTATTCAAATTCAGTTGTTAGATTAACATCTATAAAAAGGAACTTACGGCCACGCAAGGAGCAAACGCCCAATGAGCCCCGCTCGCTCTTACTTCAAGTGCAGTTGCAGCTCCAATTCTTCTTACCAAATCTGCGTCTCTACAGAGTTACTACAATAACTACTACTATTATCAGATTAATAGCAGCTAAACACGGCTGCAATAGAAGCACTGATCAGATTATACTCATAGCCACTGCTATACTACTGGTGCTTTGTATTAAGAAGCTAACTAACGCAAAATCAGAAATTTTAAACTAGACCTGAATCAGGTAAGTAGGTTCGATTGAATCTAGTCCACAAGGCTAAGTTTCATCAGATAGACAGAAACAGAACAAACCAACCTAGACCAATACCATTTACAGAGAATAATCCAAAACTCCTACTTAATTGTTAAATTTAAAAGCTAAGACTACACTTCTAGATTCTTTGGTAAATCGGGAAAAAACCTGGTAGCTCCGAGGCCAATGTTGTGGGGGAAGACGGTGGCGCCGTAGACATTGTTGTTGCCGTGGACAGCGTCAGTGCCGTAGATGATTGGAATTCCCAAACGCGACGCTAACGCTGATCGCTGAAAACCGTCGATCATATCAGCCCAATCCGACGACTTGGCATCCTCAAACGGCACACTTCCTCCGGCGTTTAATACACTTCCTGCAAACACCAAATCCATAAAAAAAACATTACTAGTTTTAGTAAATTGCAAAAACATTTTCAAATGGAAAGGTTCAAAAAAGAATAGTAGAGAAATGATGAGTGTACCGATGAAGAAATCTGTAAAGGCGGCGTGAGAAGCGACTCTGCGTTCGATTTGAGTCATCTGACCGATCTTCTCCGGCAAAGTCATGCGAGAGAGAAGGTCCTTTACACGCACCTCCACTGGCGCGTCTTGGTTCTTGTAAACGCATGATGACTCCTCCTTGACCACCATTTTCTTTACTCTTCTTCTCCTTCTTCCCTTTTTTTTTTTTTTTTTTCACTAGTGTTCTTCTTCGTTGTAGTTGTTGTGCCCATTTTCTTTATCTATAACATGATGAGACGTGGCACATTGGATTCGACAGTCCACCCAAAATGCTTTATTAATTGCTTATATAAAATATTTCATCCATTTGATTAACTTATTAATTAAATGTGAGGTTCACAGATAATCACACGTCAAACGGTAAAAAATCCTTATATTTTAAACACAGCTAAACTTGTATATGTAATTATGCCTAAATTTCTTATCGAATTAAACATGTTAGGTGTTGAAAAAAAGACTTGACAAACCAAGAACTAATACTCCTTAAAAAAAAATCTAATGAAAAATCCATAATTACACATTTTTAATTAGACCTTATACTACACAATCCTCAATCAGACCGGTGAAGTTAAACAATTCAACCGGAATTGGAAGTGAGACCGAAACCAATAGGAAACAATGGGTCATACGAATCGGCATCAGCGTTTAGCGGCAACTGGTCTACGCGTTTGAACCAGCTCACTGGTAACTTCCCTTTGAAGTCATAATTTCCAAAAATAACATCAGTAATTCCTTGCCCTTCAGTTCCAGGGAACCAAGCAGCGACCAAAGCCTCGGTCTTTTCAAGAACCGTTGGCTCCAAAACCATAGGACGTCCTGAGAATAAGATCACTAGAGTCGGCATTTTCTCTGCAACCGCGGTTATAATGTTGTTACTCTTGAAAGGTATTGTGAGTTCCGAGTTATCGCCCTTCATCTCTGCGTAGGGAGGCTCCCCCACTGCAACGATAGCGTAGGAGAAGCCTTCACTCGAGGCTAAGGTTTCTTTTGTTGGAGTTTTCTCGTAGATCACTTCGGTTTTGTCTCCAACTGCTGCTTTTATGGCATCCAAAAGCGTCGTGCCTGCATTTCAAAACAAAAACATATATAAGTATCCACATCAAGTTTTTCGATGTCTTCTAATAGCGTTTACGGTTGGAATTCGATTTAACTACCAATTGTGATTCTGCCGCTTTGACCAGATTTTGTCTTTGTCCATCCTCCACACTGATTTCCAAGATCGTTTGCATGCATTCCAACAACTAGAATCCTCTTTGCATTACGGTCTAGTGGCAGAAATGGTGTATTAGCATTTTTACCATTCTTCAGCAAAACTAACGACTTTCTAACCGCTTCACGTGCTACTCTCTATGTTCCTGCAGTTGTAGTAAACAGAGTCAATCATGCTCTCATACATCTTACAATAGTGGCGGCAAATATCAATACCTCACCTTGCAGCCAACAGTTCCCAACAAAGATCGGTCCGAGAAAGGATGTTCAAAGAGACCAGCAACAAACTTCACTCTAAGTATTCTTTCAACAGCATCATTGACCCGAGCCATCGGTATTTCTCCTGACTCCACAAGATCTGTCATGTCCTGTATGAACTGTTCGTACTTGAAAGGTACCATCACCTACAATAACATTGATTAGCAATCTTTGTCTCCTGTAATCATTTGAGACAGATGAAAATCATTCATTACCATGTCGATCCCAGCATTAATCCCGAGTTTGACGCAGTTACGGTAGTTTGAACCTTCTGGCTTGCTAATCGTCTCCAAACCATCCCAGTCTGAAACTAGAAATCCCTGGTAACAAAAACAGAGTGGATAAAACGAGCTCAATGCATACACCTCTAGCTTATTTAGATTTCTTTTCATATCCAATCAACCTTAAAACCGAGTTTCTGCTTGAGAACTTCCGTCAAGAGGAAATAGTCGGAGTGGAGTCTACTTTCGTTCCAACTGGAAAAAGAGGCCATAACGGTACACACTCCCTGAGAAATACAATTAAGATAGGGAGCAACATGAATTTTCTCCAAGTCTTCATATGATGCTATGGTGTTCCCCTCGCTTAAGCCCTTATCAGTACCACCATCTCCAACAAAGTGTTTAGCACACGCGACAACGTTGTTTCTATCACCAAGTGAACAAATCCATGAGAAATGACAACAAGCCTATCATAGTCTAATGCATTACATGTTTATATATAGTATATACCTTCCTGCAAGAAAAGGGTAACCGTTAGGGTGTTCTTCAGGTGGCTCGCCTTGTAGGCCCGAGATAAGCGAACTCATCTCACAAACAATTTTAGCAGCTTCACCATAACTCTCATAGCATCGTCCCCACCTTGGATCTCCCAAAACCTGTGAGTAAGAACATTTCATTCAATAGTCCACAAATCATTTTTCCTATAACTTAACAATCTATCTATAAAGGGACTTACAGCCACACAAGGAGCGAATGTCCAGTGAACACCACTAGCCCTTACTTCAAGTGCTGTTGCAGCACCAATTCTTCTAACTAAATCGGCGTCTCTATCGAGTTACCACACAAAACTACGATTGTTATACATCAACAACAACCAAACACGGTAGAGGAACAGATCTTAAACACAATCAGATTCTAATCATACCGTGTGATCAAAAGCTAATTGAACCAAAATTTTCAGAAACTCCAACTAAAATATCAAATTCTTGTGGAAAATGAACTAAAAAAATCAGAATTTGATTGAAACTTAACAAAAAAGATTCAAACTTATCAAATTCAAAAGCTTTAAAACGTCTTAAACATAACAAAAAAAAAATTCAAACTTTTTATCAAATTCAAAAGAACCTCATCTCTTTTGCGAAAATTAAAGTTTGGTCAAAGTTAATCGAACCTGGTAGCTCCGAGACCAATGTTGTGGGGGAAGACAGTGGCACCGTAGACGTTGTTGTTGCCATGAACGGCGTCAGTGCCGTATATTATTGGAATTCCCAAACGCGACGCTAACGCTGAACGCTGAAAACCGTCAATCATATCCGCCCAATCCGACGACTTAGCGTCCTCGAACGGCCAACTTCCGGCGCCGCTCTGTACACTGCCTGTAAAACAAAAAAGTTGTGATTTTTATTTTTTCTAAGGAAAGTAGAAAAGTTTGGTTCGTTGACCAAAACAAAGACAAAAATGTTCAGTGGTTAGTGTATATTACCGATGAAAGAATGTGTAATGACTTGAGGAGAAGCGACGGAGCGTTCTATCTGAGTCATCTGACCAATCTTCTCCGGCAAAGTCATGCGAGAGAGAAGGTCCTTCACACGCGCCTCCACTGGCGCGTCTCGGTTCTTGTAAACGCATGAAGAATCATCAGTCTCTGGCATACTCTTCTTTGTCTTTTTTCTAACCAAAACAGTTCTTTTTATCTAAACAAGGCCGAGGACACGTCACAAAGAGTCTTTTTTTGGCCTTGCGTTTATTTCCTTTTTTTGTCGTCTTATTATAAACCTCGTACTAGCCACTAGGGTTAGGGTGGGCACAGAACGGATATCCGGAATTTTGATAATATTTGTGATCCGATTCGCTTTTTCCGAATACTAAGTTTTTGGATTCGTATTTGCTTTGTTAATGACCGGATATTCGAATATCCGTTCAAATCCAAACTATTTGCCGGATATCCGATCCGTTAAATATTTGTTTAAAAAATAAATAAAAATAATTAAATAAAAAATAATCCAAAAATAGTAATATTTTATCAGAAATATATATTTCTCCTTAAATAGTAATATTTTATCAGAAATAGTTCATCTACTTGGAAGAGTGTAATAGGTGGACTGAAAGAAGTGGTTACCCGCGGGAGTAGATGGGTCGTGGGGGATGGGAGAGAAGTCCATTTTTGGACTGATAGATGGCTATCAAATGAATCTTTGTTGGATAGAGTTGTTACGGATGTACCTACTGATCAGAGGGAGCTGCGGGTGAAGGAGCTTTGGCGGGATGGTACGGGTTGGATCTTTAACAGAATTACTCCGTACGTCTCACATTCAGCTCGCCTACAATTGATGGCGGTCGTCATTGATAATGTCACCGGAGCTAGAGATAGATTATCATGGGGAGAGACTGCGGATGGTGAATTCACGGTAAAATCTGTATATGCACTCTTGACAAAGAACAGCGACCCGAGACCAGATTTGTCGAGTTTCTTTGATCGTGTGTGGCGGGTAGTAGTGCCGGAGAGAGTGAGAACATTTTTATGGCTAGTAGGACATCAGGCTATTATGACTAATGTGGAAAGACATCGACGCCATCTCGGAGATACAAGCGTTTGTCAAGTTTGTAAAGGAAGAGAGGAAACAATTTTACATGTGTTGCGGGACTACCCGTCTATTGCCGGTATATGGCGCCGGATTGTACCAGCTAGTCGGCGCAACCAATTCTGGAATACTTCAATTCTAGAATGGTTATACGGGAACGTGCAGCTTGCGGGAAATGGTGTGGATGAGTCATGGGCTACACTATTTGCTATAGGAGTATGGTGGGGCTGGAAGTGGCGATGCGGATATATTTTTGGAGAGAATGGGAAGTGTAGGGACAGAGTTAAGTTTGTGAAGGACCTTGCGGCTGAAATAGAGAGAGCTGATCGTTTGTCCCGCGAGACGAGAGGTACTAGTCCGAGAATCGAAAGAATGATTGCTTGGAAACCACCGACGGGGGAGTGGTGGAAGCTGAACACGGACGGCGCTTCTCGGGGCAATCCGAGGCTGGCTACTACGGGTGGGGTCCTACAGGACGGTGCTGGACATTGGCGTGGAAGCTTTTCACTAAACATTGGCGTATGTTCGGCTCCACTGGCTGAGCTATGGGGAGTATACTATGGTCTCTACATAGCTTGGGAAAGGAGATGCAGGCGGTTGGAGTTGGAGGTGGACTCGGAGTTGGTGGTTGGGTTCTTACAGACGGGGATCAATGATTCGCATCTCCTGTCGTTCCTGGTACGCTTGTGCCATGGCTTTATTTCTAGGGACTGGATAGTCCGTGTATCGCACGTTTATAGGGAAGCTAATCGTCTTGCGGATGGGTTGGCCAACTATGCTTTTACTTTGCCTTTAGGCTTTCACGCTTTCGATTTTGCTCCACCTTTAGTGGAAGCGTTTGTTGAGGATGATGACCGCGGAACTGCGTTTCCAAGGCATGTCCGTTTGTAATTTTCTTTTCTAGTTCATTAATAATACACAGGGAGGCTTGACTCCCTGTTTCCTACCAAAAAAATATATATTTCTCGTTAAATTATTCAAACTAATAGTTCAAATAATTAATTTGGTGATTAGAAAATTATAAAACACATACAAGAATAATAAAATTATAATTTAAATATGTAATTATCTATATATATATATATATGTATGTATGTATTTCGGAGAGGAGCGGATATCCGCTTATTTAAATTATAGTATTTGATATTTGCTCCGCTTTTGATGAATACCTATTTTTAATACTAGGTTCTGAATCCGCGCTACGCGCGGATCTGTTTTTAGTAATATTTTATATTACTAATAATATTTATTAAAAATATGGAAATATATGTTTTTATTTGTCTACTTATTATTAATAGTTTAAATTTTTGAATTTAAAATTAGCGTATAGTTCAATTTAAATACACAACTAAAAAAAAACTCTAATACAACTTTTACGATTTTACAACATTTATCAAAAGAATATGTTTTTATTTAATTTCATTCTTTAGCTATTTCATTCACATACGACATTTTGATTGAATGTCATGAAATACATTGCTCTAGGGAGATTAACTTCGATACCTTTTTCATTTTGGTATACACAAATTCACTATTGTTTTTCGTCTATCTCACTGCATTAGTTAGTATAGCTTTTGTAAAGATAAGTTTCTTTATATAATAAAACAGATTAACTTCCGACGGCCGGTCCGCTACGTCCGGAAGGCTTTAAAGACTTGTTTACCGACCCTACAAATAACCACATGATCTTTCTCTGTGTTTTGTCCTCACTCACACAGTTCCGACAATCACTTCCCGGAAGGTCACCCATCCTGCTTAACTGTGGAATTCTCTCTGGACCGTTGACCGAAAAGATAAGTGCACTTTGGTGACATAGGTGACCAAATCAATTCTCTTAAACCTCTCTGCATGCAACACCATATTCCTGAAACCGGGGTGTTACAATTCACCCCCACTAACAGATCGCCACGTCCTCGTTGCGCACCAAGACTGTCACCCCCGGCGGTGTGAGCCCTCTTGACCCTACACTCGCCTGGGTTCGGCTTTGATACCACTTGTAACGCTCCGACCGTCCCTACCAGTAGGTCCCACATTCTCTCTCGGGCCCATTGGCCCACCCCTGTCCGGCGGCCGGTCCGCTACGTCCTGGAGGCTTTAAAGACTTGTTTGCCGACCCTACAAATCACCACATGATCTTTCCCTGTGTTTTGTCCTCACTCACACAGTTCCGACAATCACTTCCCGGAAGGTCACCCATCTTGAAATTGCACCAGCTCAAGCACCCTTAACTGTGGAGTTCTCTCAGGACCGTTGACCGAAAAGATAAGTGCACTTTCGTGACATAAGTGGCCAAATCAATTCTCTTAAACCTCTCCGCATGCACCATCATATTCCTGAAACCGGGGTGTTACAGATGTGATCTTCATCTTTGTTAGGAAATGTAATTAAAATAGCGGATGAACAAACCATCTCTCTCCTCTAATAAAATAAAGGTCATCTCTTTTTTTCAATCTTCTACTTAAAAGTTTTGTGTGATTCTTCTTATCATGAAACAATAACATATGCACGTTTCTACAAACCTACCGACTAACTTTCTTTTAAGAAAGCTCGCCGGTGATTTTGATATATCGTCACCAACTACCCGAACAGTTTTAAAACGTAGTATCTGGGTATGAGCTGACGAAAACCCTCATCAATGTATTTATACGGAATCAAGAGGCAGTGAAAACTTTAGAAAGTTTTTCTTTAACTCGACGATATCTATAAGAAAAAGAGTAATTCAATGATGATATATACACGTCATTATCAACTTATTTTTAAAAAAATATTATGGCCAGAAAGATATGTTAAGCCTTTTTATATGAACTTTTAATTTGAAATATATTGTATTAAAATTTATTAAAAAAAAGGAATTTTGGTAAAATATAACCATATATAATATTGAAATCTATAATTTACATTTTTCTTATTTCTTCTATATGTTGTTGTTTAAAATTTTCACATTTCTCTTCTTTCCATAAATTTTTTTATCTTTTCTTTTCTATTAATATTTTAATATAGAAAATATTAGAATTTAAAAATATTTATTAATGAGATGGAAAAGATATTAATTAGTGAGATGACTAATCACAATTGGTCGTTTAATATCCCATATGGACAACTTTAGAAGGTTATAACTTCTTATTTTCATTTCTTAAAAGATATTAATAAAAAATATATATGAACTTTTAATTTAGTATATATTGCATCAACATTTGCTTTTAAAAAAAAAAGAGTTTTGGTCAAATATAGCCAAAGATTTTATCGAAATATATAATTTACATTTGTCTAATTTCTTTATATTGTTGTTTCAAAATTCATATTTGTCACCTTTCTATATATTGTTTTTCTATTCCTTTGAATTAATATATTAGTATAGAAAATATTAGAACTAAGAAATGTTAATTAATGTAATGGTATATACTTTACATTTGTCTTATTTCTATATGTTATTGTTTCAATACTTCACATTTGTCATTTTTCCATATATTGTTTTTCTTTTCCTTTTTATTAATATATTAATATAGAAAATGGTAGAATTTAAAAATAAATTAATAATAAGACTATTATGATTAACTAAAATTTTATATTTAGAATTTTGTACACATTTCCAGTATTTTCGTTTTTATAAATGTAATAAACTTTGAAAAAAAAAACTTTACATTTTGATTAATTAATTTATTTTATATATTTCCATATAAAATATTATATCTAGAAAGTTTTCCATATTTTCATATATTTCTCTTATTTTCATATGCTACTTTTTCCTTTTCTAAAAAATCTTAATATAGAAAATTAATAAAACCTAAAAATGCTAATTAATGAGGTGTCTTATCTCGATTGGTCGTTTAAAATCCCACGTGGACGGTTTCAGAAGCTTATAGCCTCGACTTTTATATAGTATAGACTAGGTTTTGGACCCACGCGTATTTTGGTGAAAATTATATATGATTGATGATAATTTTTAAATTACTATTAAAGCAAAATTTTCAGTTCAAATGCACAATTATAAAAATCAATAGTGTTTAAGAATAAAATCTTATCAAAAGAATCATGAATCAATCTTATTTTCTCATATTCAATTGGCCGCCAGTTGACAAAAAAAAAAAAATTGGCCGCCAACACCTATGTCTTCGTTTTCTCTTCACATTCATCGTTTTTTACTCTTCATATTCATTCTCATCATCTACATTGTCAATTTTTCATGGCCGTCGTCACCGTTACTTTCCGCTTCTTCGTTATACTCTTCCTCTTCCTCACTTTCCTCATTCTCTCTATCTTCTTCTATGTAAAACATTTATCATTATGTGGTCAAAAATAAAGCAAGAAATTTAAACTTACTAACATTAACCAAACATAGCTCTATAAGCCTATGAATTAACTACCCGAAACAACGTCGTTCATTTGACCTTCTAAACTCGAAATTTGACACCTATCTACCAAAAGTTCGTTCCACGTCTCCAGAATACTCTTACCAAATTTCAGATTATTCCGAGTACGTTTGGATATTCATGTCTCCACTTTGCTTGTTAGATCTGAAACTTTAAAAGAAATCTTCTCGAACAAGTTGAAGAAGCTTTCTTCTAAAAATCCGTTTAAATCTATATCCTACCATTAAACCTCAAGACAGTAATACCAGAAACCTCACCATCAAGTTTTAGCTACATATGAACCAAACGTTACAATAAAAAGGTCATGTTATAACTGTTTTCTCACTTTTCTTTTCCATGAATGATAATCCAAGTTTATCTTATGGTATCACGATCGAACATCTTCTCACGACAATGGCTTTCTCTCTATCTATCTATCTCTCTCTCGCTGGTCGCCAATCTATCCGCGTTTCTCTCTTTCTCCTTCATTTTTTACATGGAAAACAACCCTCTTTGCTACCTAGATTATGACGTCAATTATTTATAAAGCAAGAAAACTCTTATCAATTAAATGTATTACCTTTCTTACGTCTCTTCAATTCCCTTTTTTGATTGAAATTGGTACTCCAATAATAACAACTTTTTCTACAATTTCAACACAAGTCTTTATACCTTTTTGTCTGGTTAGATATCATCCAACTGAAGTATATAAAACCTAAGTTAAAAAAAAAACAGAATCACATAAGAAGTTACCTTATTAGCCATAGTTGTATCCACATTTTAACGTAAAACAATTTTTCCTATATTGGCCTAGACATCTTTTCCAAGAGAGATTTCTTGCATGGTCTTACATGTATGTTCTTCAACTTCCACCACCACCACCACTTCCTTAGATTTATTAGCATGTGGTACTTTTTGGGCACAAACAATTGATGCTGAATTCGTTAGAACCACTAAATAAGCTTTCAAAAGAATTTGTCTTAGAGTAACACAACTTGTTTCCCAGCGAACCTCCTGTAACCTCCAAGACCAGAATAATTGCCTATTTTCTCATAACATTTGTGTTATTCAAGACCAGCATAGCCACCACATGTACTAAATTATTGATACTTTCACACATATATATACTCGATTTAAGATCCACACGTTTTGAAACTTTTCAAACCAAAATCCTTAATGCTACAAAATTGTAAATTACTTGCGGAGGAAGCAACATGAACATGATCCCATATATAACTAATAAAACATATGTGCTTGTTGTTGACCCTTCTTCTGTTAAAGCAAAAAATTAACTCAAATAATCAAATCAAGGTCTTACGATTCATAACCGATATGAAAGAGTACAAACATCGACCAATGATGCTTGTCATCGATCCTTCTTGTTCTTGAAACCCAAAACTTTTACGCAAACAACATCAAATCATATATAACATCATACACAAACACATGTTTTAGGGTTTATCGGAAATATAAAACAGAAACAGCCCGACAAAGAGAGAGAAGTGCCAGTAGTGGCAAAAGCGATGAAAAATATAAAAAGAAGTGCCATTAAAAGTAGTAATCAACCCTAATTGTTACTAACAGCTTGAAATTTATAGCTTAAAACTTATAATCAAATCAGATGCCTCCGGTTATTATTTATATTGAAAAGATCTAGAGTTAATCGAATATGTTTTTTTTTTGTTAATATTCTATTTTTTGTTGGAAAATTAGAAGATTAACAAAATAAGAATATAAGTTTAACGTATTTCATATATTGTTTTTCAAAAATTTACGTTTGTTTTCTTGTATATATTGCTTTTCTTATTTCCATATGTTGTTTTTCAAAAGTTTAAATTTCTATTCTTTACAAATATTTCTTTATAAATTTAATTATCTTAAAAAATTTAAACTTGACATTTTGATTATAATTAGAAATATTTCTATAAAAATTTAAACTTGACATTTTGATTATAATTAGAAATATTTCTATATTTTCAAATAACACAAGATTAATATAATTAGAAATATTTCTATATTTTCAAATATTTCTCTTACTGTTTTTCTTTTTTTTTTAGACAAAACTTTAATATAGAAAATTATCATAATCAAAATATGTTAATCAGCGAGATGTCTAACCGCGATTGGTCGTTTAAAATCCTATGTGGACGCCTTTAGGAGCTTATAGCCTCGACTTTTATATAGTATAGATTTGATTTGCTTCGTAAAGTTACGGATATCCGGCCTACCAAAAAAAAAAGTTACGGATATCCGGATTTTTAAAATCGAATCAATCGAATAACGGATCGAAGCGAATCTAATGGATATTTTGTCGTGCCCTACCTCGTAGGCCAATATATATAGTTCCTTTTAAATAAAATAAAATCTTACGACTCTCTCTGTCCAAATTCACTGTCGATTTTTGGGATTCTAGGGCTTAGCGACGCCATGGGAAAACGTCAGAAGCAAGTCACCCACCGAATCAACTACCGAAGAGAAAACTCGAAGGAGATACCAATTGATCTCTTGATTGAGATTTTCTCAAGATTGTCCATGGCAGACATTGCTAGGTGTCGTTGCGTGTCCAAGCTCTGGTCTTCCGTACCGCGTCTTCGATATTTCACTGAACTATTCCTGGAAACATCTTCGGCTCGGCCGCGTATATTATTCACCTTCCCGCATAACGGTAAGCGGATCTTCTACTCCATATCTCAGCATCTACATTCAGAGCCGAGTCCGTTTCCTTTCGTTCCCTATTATCATATGTCTTTCCCCGAAGGTAAGGGTTTTTCCTATGACTATGAGATTCATGCCCCTGTACGAGGGTTTCTTTGTAGCAAATCTAGTAAGCCGATGATCTATAACCCTAGCACAGGAGAGTGCAAAACTTTACCCAGAGCGATGACAAAGAGGACTGAGATGAAAACCTATTTTGGGTATGATCCTATTGACAAACTATTCAAGGTGTTGTGTGTGTCCAAGGTATTGTTGGCGTCCGAGGATTTTGCATGTCGAGTTTCAACATTAGGAACAGGTGAAGTGTACTGGAGAATGATCGAATGTTCGATACCCCATAGGCCTTTACGTGGTGAGATATGCATCGATGGAGTTTTGTATTATGTAGCTGAGTGCACTGGAAATAAAATTCCACAACGTTATATGGTAGTTTGCTTTGATGTTAGGTCTGAAAAGTTCAAGTTTCTAGCTGTAGAACTTATAATTTGGTGTTCAACTCTGATAAATTGCAAAGGTAAATTGGGCGTACTATGGTCATCGCCCTTTGGTCTTACTCATGAACTCACAAAATATTTTGTGTTGTGGATTCTCGAAGATGCCAATGAATTGAGATGGTCGAAGACTACCTACACATTGCCGTCTTATTGGAAGAATCTAGTTGCGAATAACTCTCTATACATTGTCGGGATGACTAGTGCAGGTGAAATTGTGTTATCGACATGCTATCTAAAGATTCTAAACTATCCTTTCTACATTGTCTACTACAATGTAGTGAAAAAGACTGCAGGAAAAATTGAAATCCAGTTTGGGAATATAGCTAAGAGGGCTAAAAACTCAAGGATCTATACATTTATTGACCATGTAGAGAATGTAGAGCGTATGGATTAAGACTTTATAAGAGTAATAGTTTGGCCTTTAAAGTTTGTACTCTTAAACACAGTTTATTATATGACTATTTTTTATGTGTTACTTTAACAAAGTTTCTCTTTACGGAAACTGTGTCCATAAGGATCAATGATTGGAGTAAGGTATATATATTTTAAACTTTTCTTCTCGTCAACAACTAACTTTTGTGTCTTTGTGAATTCTATTATGTAAGTCATACATAATATTAAACATAGAATTTGATCCATGGCATGTTAAACCGGTCTTAACCATTATCCAACCTCGTCTGCATAGAATCTAGATTCTCTGAACGAGAGGGCACATGTTATTTCAGCAAAAACATACAGAACTTCGATCTTCCACACTGAAACAACGCATGTAACAATGAATAAATGATGATTCTCACAATCAAACAGTTGTAGTGTATGAGATGTCAAATGAACTGTCTAACAAAGCTTCCTCTATAGAAACCAATAAAATAGAATTTTATATTTTCAAAATCGGATTCCAACTTTGGATCAGTTTCATTTTCTTTCTAGTTTCTACTAATTGCAAAGAAAAAACAACGAAAATAGGAAATTCGTACGACGTCGTACAGTTTCTTGTCGAACAAGAAAGCAAGCTTTGGACTATATAATTTTTGAAATATACAAACGCCACTCATACTATCATGTCAAATATCACACTTCCACAAATATCATCGGACCGGTGAAGTCTAACCGGTTTTGAGTTCTCGCTGGAATTGTAGTGCAGCCCGAAACCAAGTGGATACAATGGATCATACGAGTTGGCATCAGCGGTTAACGGCAACAGGTCAACGCAATTAAACCAACTTACTGGTAACTTCAATTCGAAATCATAGAAATGGCTTCTCAGAATTGTTTTCTCCTAGCATTCTATCTGATCCTTTCATCATTGTCTACTACAATATGGAGAGGAACTCGATCACAAGTGTTAAAGTCCAAGAGAAAGGACATGCTTAGCTTTAAGGGTCAAAACATATCCAATTATTTATGTGATAGTGCATAAAAATAATAAAATTCTATTAACTATTTTATCTACTTTAATAAATTACAAATTGCATCATCCCAATTCTATATCTCGACTAATTTATAAATTAAATTAATTATACGTTTAAAATATAAGATACAAACACAATTCATCAATCAATCTAATTTTTATATTAGATTAACAATCTAACTATAGACTCACATCATCAAAAACACTACCTCCTTTCGATAACACGAGTTAGAAGTTAGAACCTAATAAACACCTCTTCAAAAAATTGTTGTTTCCGATATTTTTCACGTGAATTAAAATTTTTTGTTTAAATTTACTAAAAGGTCTATTTAATAAACTACCAAGTACCAATTATAATATAATGAATTAAAACTTTAAAAGATATATTGAACTACATGTGGTCAAATTTGTTAATAAGTTATATATAGAAGAAACAAATGTAAACCGTTTTTTTTTGTTAAACAAACTTTTTTAAGAGAATATTTTTTTTTTAAAACGGCGAAAGCATAAATGCATTTCTCAATTCATTTTATCCAAATTAGTATCGTAGCGCGAAAATATATGGTTAGCTCGGAAATAAAGAAACAATTACTTTCAAAAATAAGCTCGAAAATAACGGTTTTTGCGGGTGGTTCAATAAGCTCGTTTCAGTTTAGTTGTCGTTTTAAGATCTAAATTTTGTTTCATAATATTTTTATTTTTAGATTTTCAATGAAGATGTTTGATGAAAATTCTAATTTTATCCCTAATCCCTTGTTTTAATGTTTTGATCAATAAAAAATTAAACCAAACTGTATTTTTTGGTAGATTAATGAATCAATATATACACTTGGATGAACCTGAAAATTATCAAGATATGTGGAAAGTTAATTGACAAATGTATCCAACTCTTAGACCACATGTGTTCATTAATAAATAGATAAAAAAAAAAAAAAAATGAAACTCTCTCTGTCCACATCTCCTGAAAAAAAAACACAAGTCAGATGTTTGGGATTCTAGGGTTTAGCGCCGCCATGGGAAAACGGCAGAAGCAGCAAGTCACCGGCCGCCCAAGCAACTCCCCAAGAGAAAACTCGAAGGAGGTGCCAATTGATCTCTTGATTGACATCTTCACAAGATTACCAGTGGAAGACGTTGCGAGGTGTCGTTGCGTGTCGAAGCTTTGGTCTTCCATACTACGTCGTCGAGATTTCACCCAACTGTTCCTCAAAATCTCATCGACTCGGCCTCGTATACTATTCACCTTCCTTTACAACGGTAGGCGAATCTTTTACTCCATACCTCAAGATCTAGATCCAGACCGCAACAACTACTCCTCTCCTATAATTCCCTATTACCAGATGCATTTCCCTAAAGGTTTGGGTTCTTCCGACAAGGTTTGTCCCCCTATACTTGGCTTGATCTGTAACAAATCTAAGAAGCCGTTGATCTGCAACCCTAGCACAGGAGAGTACATGTCTTTACCCAAAGCGAGGAATGAAATGAGTCCCTTTTTTGGGTATGATCCTATCGACAAACTATTCAAGGTATTGTGCCTGTCCGATGATTTTGTGTTTCAAGTTTCAACATTAGGAACGTCCGGAGAAGAAATGACCTGGAGAATGGTCGAATGTCCGAAACGTCATCAACCTGTAAGTGCTGATATATGCATTGATGGGGTATTGTATTATTTAGCTAAGCGCGTGGGAAATATATCTACACTACCTCTTATGGTAGTTTGCTTTGATTTTAGATTGGAGAGATTCACGTTTCTAGATTTGTTGTTAATAACTGTGAGTTCAGCTCTCATAAATTACAATGGTAAACTGGGCATACTATCGGCAAGTTCGTATCGTGTTGATTACAACACAGAAGCTATTGAGCTGCGGGTTCTAGAGGATGCTGATGAAGTGAAATGGTCAAAGACTGTCTACAAATTTCCATATTATTGGAAGGATCTAGCTGCGAAAACCTACCTACACATTGTCGGGATGACTACTACAGGTGAAATTGTTTTGTCGACATACTATGTACATAATCCTTTCTACATCTTCTACTACAATACAGTGAAGAACTCTGTGGTAAGAGTTAGAATCGATTTCGGAATTAAACCTTTGAGGGCTCTTAACTGCTCAAAGATTTTGACATTCGTAAACCATGTGGAGAATGTAAAGCTTATGGATTAGGGCTTTATAGCATAGCTAATGTAGCTTGCCTTCTAAGGTCGCATCCATCTTGTTCCCTTATTGTTTGAATGTATGATTGTTTGTTGTAAGCTATTTGAACTTTTCTTGTTGTAAGCTATTTTTAAGCAAATTTGAACTTTTATCTTCTTGAACAACCAACTTTATCTTTGTGAATTTTACTGTTAGGTTTAAGCCAGATTATCTGAAATTGAGGGCACACATGCTATTCCAACAAAAACGTATAAACATTAATTAATGAGGTGTGCAACAAAGATAAATTAATGAGGATTCTAATCATTCATTTCTTCTCACTATCAAAGATTTGATAATGATGTTTGTTTTGTTTAAGGGAATACTGTTTATTTGTTCCCCTATAGAGAAACCAATAAAATATAATTTCTATATTTCCAAAAATTTCACAAATCAAGCTAC
This sequence comes from Arabidopsis lyrata subsp. lyrata, assembly GCF_000004255.2. Taxonomy (NCBI): domain Eukaryota; kingdom Viridiplantae; phylum Streptophyta; class Magnoliopsida; order Brassicales; family Brassicaceae; genus Arabidopsis; species Arabidopsis lyrata. Next base: position 13,030,097 of record NW_003302551.1, read on the forward strand.
CAGTAAATCCTTAATTCAATCGGAATTCAATTTTGGATCAGTTTCATTTTCTTTTTAGTTTCCATTCATTGCAAAGAAAGAAAGAAAAAAACAACGAAAAGAGGAAATTTGTACAACATGCAGTTGCAGTGTCTTGTCGGACAAGAAAGCAAGATAATGACAGAAGATCACTAATACTCCATCAAATCAAATATGACACTTTCACACATTCCAGCAGACAGGTTTTGAGTTGTATTTGAGACCAAAACCAAGAGGAAATAATGGATCATAAGAATTGGCATCAGCCGTTAACGGCAACTGGACAACACGTCTGAACCAGCTCACTGGTAACTTCCCCTCGAAGTCATAATCTCCGGTCGTATATCACTTCGGTCTTTTCTCCAACTGATGCTTTAATGGCGTCCAAAAACGTACGTTGTGTGCACTACAAGAAATTTAGCCATTGGTAGCACATTGAAAACGCTACTATATCAATTTGGTAGCGTTTTCATGAACGCTATGACATGAGGAGCTATAATAGCCTCACCCCATATGATAGCATTTTTTTGAATGCTACGCTAGATGAACCTATTATAGCGATAATCGTTTGTTATAGGATATATTTTCTTAGCACTTGTTTCGTGCTATTATGTACTCTTTCATGGTTTTGTTTTAGTGCCGTAAAATATTTTATAATGACATAGATAAAATGCCATTGAATATTGTTTCGTCAAAATTGTGCACCTATTCACGATAATCAATTTTGGGATTCATAAAATCTATTGTGATACTTTGACAAGAAACAAAAATTCATAAAATATCAATGCTTTTCCATTAAAAATCCAAAGCATACAAAGTGAACTGATTAAAATCATGAACTCTAAAAGAGAACATGTAACCATCAAACCAAGTCATAAACAAAACACAAAGTCATGTCTTAAACAGATCAAGTTCTCAAACATAGCCGGCTAAACTTAAAAGCAATAAACATACTTCATCCATCAATTCAGAATAAGCAATTGACTTCACTCCTGAAAACAAAAATATCTTAGCTTAGTATGACATATTTTCCCACTTATGTAAAATCAAAGTACGAGCAAATTAATAACTACAAAGCTCACCATTACCGGTACCACGTTGCAACAGTCAATGCAAGGGCAAATAATCATCTTTATTTCTCCTTAAGCTGCAGCCACATACCGCACAAAATTCCAAGTACCTCTCTCATAACCAAGATCAGCTCTTTAGTAAAGTAAGATGAAAGCAAAAAAATAATGAGAAACGTTAAACTCTCTTAATCCCTCATTAAACTTTTAACTATATATTGTTTTCACATACCTGTTAAGACACATAGTAAACCAATAAAAAACTCATATTTGGAAAACTCTTGTTCATGAACAGAAATGACAATTCTATACTGAATGTTCATGTTTAAAAGGTTAGTAAAAGATTTGATGTAGTGAATGTTACTATAATGATCAAATTATATAAACTTCTTTATTCATCAGTCAATATCAAAAGATGATAATGCAAAATTGCAGATGACTCGAAAAAAAAATTGGATTAAAGGATTGATTTGACATATTGATGAATAAAAAAGTTGGCTCGTGATTTAAAGCTAGTTCTTCAATGGGCCAAACCAAAACTTCTGTCTGAAAACATAAATCTCTAAACAGAAGAACACAATTGGTGTCTCTGTCCCTTTCATTACACAAAACAAACAAAAAATGGATCTCATAGAGAAACCAAACTCTCTTAATGAGAAATGTTAAACTCTCTTAATCCCTCATTAAACCCTCAACTATATATTGTTTTCACATACCTGTTAAGATGAACTCATGACTTTTCGACCATTATAGTATCTTACCCATGAGCAAAACATAACAAACCCATAAGAATAACTCAAACACCAAAAAAACACATTGACATTCACATTAACAAGATTAAATAGTCATGTAATAAACCAATCAAGAACTTAAAGTCAGAAACAATGAAACCCACAAATAAGACACATAATAAACCAATTAAAAACTCATAATTGGAGGTCGACTAACCGCCTTAAGCTTGTGAAGATTGGCTTTGTGAATTAAAGTTGTCTTCACCCCAAAAAGAAACGAGATCCAACAAACTAATAGCAACAAGATCCAACCTGCAAACTAATAGCATGAATGTCTCGATTTCTATTGTAATAAACAAAAAAAAACAAAAACAGATTACAAACAATATAAGAACCATAGCTCGAAGAAAGTCGATAACCTGAAGATTGTAAAGCAGATTGATTCTCTTGCTTATGTTCGTATTAGGTCCTCAAAGATATCTCTAGGGCTTCGATTCTTGCTACAATGAGAGTTAATGGAAAGTAATTAGAGAAATCAAAGACACTGAGAATGACGATTAAATCTAGAGTTCATTACTCGAGAAATCATAAATTGATTACCTTTCATGGGTTTCTTATTCGAAATCTTCAGGGTGGACTAGAGCGACGGAGAGAACACCAGCTCAGGCAAGAGGAGGGCTGATTCCTTTTCGAACCCAGAGGTAGATCGAGGCGACGGAGCTAGGTTGAGAAATGACTGAAATCGACGGAAATCGAGGCGACGGAGGTTGAGGAATGAGAGGAAATGGGTTTTTTGGTGACCGGAAAAGGGAATCGTGGTGGCGACATAGGTTTAGATTTTCAGAGAAAAATGATCTAATAAGTGTTTGCTTTTGTCTAAGAGTTTTGGCAAGAGTGAGAGTGGCGGAAAAACCTAAGTTTTGGTTCACTGTTTTGCCTCCAAAATGATTTTCTAGCTATAGTAGTGATATTTGGGTTCCCGCTTAATGAAATTTTTTTCCAACACTAATTTAATGCTACAATAGAGTTCACATCCAATTTTGACACTTTTAGTAGTAGTTAGTGAATTAGTGCTACAATGGTTTGCTACCAATGGCCAAATTTCTTGTAGTGTGCCTTCAAGTTCAGACCAAGATAGCTAGATACGTTTTGATTAAATTAACAACAACATCTAATAGTCAATGCGATTGGAGTCGCTTTAATTACCGATTGTGATTCTGCCGCTTAGACCAAACCATGCATTTGTCCTTCCTCCCCACTGATATCCAAGATTGTCAGCTTGCGTTCCAGTGACTATAATTCTATTGGCATTGCGATCTAGTGACAGAAATTGACTTGTCTGAATTGTTTTCTCCTGCCATTCTATCTGATATTTTCTTTATTTTCTTCTACAATATAGATAGGAACTCGACCACAAGAGTTAATTTCCAAGGGAATGGACCTACTTAGGGTCAAACCATACTATAGATTACCAAAATATATCCAATTGTTTATGTCATAGTGCATAAAATAATAAAATTCTATCAAATAGTTTATCCATTTTAATAGATTACAAATATCATCATCCCTATTTTATATTTAAATTATGTTATAAATTAAATTTCATGTGATTAAAATTTAAGATATAAACACAATTCATATTATTTCAAAATAAATACATGGTTTCTAACTAAAACACAATCAGTCTAAAATGTATATTGGCTTAACAATTTAAGTATTTAACTTACACTCTAGATTAACACCAATAAAATTTTATAAGGATAACAAATTATATATTTAAATGATAAATAGACATTATGCTATAGCAGGAATTAGAGCCTAATGAACACCTCTTAAACACATTAACAAATTGGAAAAACAAAATACTCCATCCCTTTGATAAAAATTATTGTTTCGGATATCTTTTATGTGAATTAAATTTCTTGTTTAAATTTACTAAAATGTCTCTATTTACTAAACTATCAATTAATATAATGAATGAAAACTTTAAAGATATACTATTTGACTACATGTAGTTAAATTTGACAACATAGTCAAAATGGCGTGAAAAAATATACTCGGGCTATGCTGTCAAAATGGTGCGAAAAAATCACGGTTTTACCATGGTCATGTAGTCAAAATGGTGCGAAAAAAATAACGGTTTTACTCGGGTCATGTAGTCAAGATGATGCAAAAAATAACGGTTTCCCGAATGTTTATATTATAGCCTTATATGCACCTAAAAGAAACTAATTTTTGGTAGATTCATGAATTAATATACATTTGGATGAACTTGAAAATTATATTGGAATTGACAATGTGTCCATTTCTTAACCTCCAGTGTTCCTTAATAAATAGATAGAAAATCTTAAAACTCTATATGTCCACCTCTCCTTAAAAAAAAAAAAAAAATCGATGTTTGGGATTCTAGGGTTTAACGCCGCCATGGGAAAGCGGCAGAAGCAGCAACTCACCCCCCGCCCAAGCAACACCCCAAGAGAATACTCAAAGGAGATACCAATTGAGCTCGTGATTGACGTTTTCTCAATATTGTCCATTGAAGACGTTGCGAGGTGTCGTTGCGTGTCGAAGCTTTGGTCTTCCATACTACGCCGTCGAGACTTCACCCAACTGTTCCTCAAAATCTCATCGACTCGGCCTCGTATACTACTCACCTTCCTTCACAAAGGTAGGCGGCACTTTTACTCCATACCTCAAGATCTAGATCCAGACCGCAACAACTACTCCTCTCGTATATCTGCTTATTACCAGATGCATTTCCCTAAAGATTTGGGTTCTTCAGACCAGGTTTGTCCCCCTATACTTGGCTTGATCTGTTGCAAATCTAAGAAGCCGATGATATGTAACCCTAGCACAGGAGAGTCAAAGTACATTTCTTTACCAAGTGCGAAAACAAAGAGGGTTAAGATGAGACCATATTTTGGGTATGATCCTATCGACCAACTATTCAAGGTATTGTGCGTGTCCAGTGATTATGTGTGTCGAGTTTCAACATTAGGAACGAAAGAAGTGATGTCTACCTGGAGAAAGGTCGAATGTTCGATATCCCATCAACCGTTACATAGTGAGATATGCATGGATGGGATTTTGTATTATTTAGCTAAGTGTATGGGCAGTGGAACTCCAACACCTTATATGGTAGTAGCCTTTGATGTTAGATTGGAGAGATTCAAGTTTCTACCTGTGGAGTTAAACATTGTGGGTTCAGCACTCATAAATTACCAAGGTAAGTTGGCCATACTATGGCAAAATTTGGGTGGTATCTATCAACACATACAAAGTTTTGAGCTGCGTGTTCTAAATGATGTTGATGAAGTGAAATGGTCGATTATTATCTACGAATTGCCAGATTATTGGAAGAATTTTGCTGTGGAGACGACCTACCTATACATTCTCGGGATGACTACTTCAGGTGAAATTGTTTTGTCGACATACTATGTACATGAACCTTTCTACATCTTCTACTACAATACAGTGAAGAAGTATGTGGTAAGAGTTCAAATCGATTTCGGAATTGAACCTTTGAGGGCTCTTAACTGCTCAAGGATTTCGACATTCTTAAACCATGTGGAGAATGTAGAGCTTATGGATTAGAACTTTATAGCATAGCTAATGTAGCTTGCCTTCTAAGGTTGCATCCATCTTGTTTCGTGAAACTAATACCTGTTCGGTTATTGTTTAAATGTTCTATATATGTACCAATGTTTGTTGTAAGCTATATGTTTGAACTTTTCTTGTTCTAGGATATTTTTAAGCTATTTGAACTATTTTCTTCGTGAAATTTTACTGTTAGTTCTATTTAATTAAACATAGAATTTGATCCAAAGCCTGTTGAATCGGTCTTGAACCATTATCCAACCTCTAGTACTGTACACGGTGTACGTAAAAGCTAGATTCTCTCAAAGAGAGCGCACACATGTTATTTAAACAAAAACGTATAAAAAATAATTAATGAGGATTCAACAAAAATAAAAATCAATGAGGATTCTCATTATTCATTTCTTCTCACCATCAAAGATTTGTTGATGATTTTTGTTTTGTTTAATTTAAGCCTTAAGGGGATTACAAAAGACGCAAACTATTGTAGTGTACGCTTTGTCAAATCAGAGATTCGTCTACAGAAAAACCGATAAAATAAGATTTTCATATTTCCAAAAATTTCACAAATCAAGCTACTACTAAATCCTCAATTTCCAGAAAAAATCGGATTTCATTTTCTTTCCAGTTGACTATTTAATTATAGAAATTTATAAACGCCACTCACACAGTCACACTCCATCATATCAAAATATCACACTTTCACAAATTTCTTCAGACTGGTGAAGTCAAACCGGTTTTGAGTTCTCGCTGCAATTGTGTTAGAGTAAAATTCTTTAGAGGTAATGAAAAAGTATTTAAAATGTCTTGTTTTGATTAATTTACTAAAATGTCTCTACTAAATAAACTACTAACTAATTATAATGAATGAACAATTTAAGATATATTTGACTATATGTACATTAGTTAACTTTGAGTACATATAGTCAAAATGGTGTGAAAAAATAACGGTTTTATCCTGGTATTTTCATATTTTATAGCCTTATATGCATCTATAAAAACTATTTTTGGTTGACAAAAAAGGAATAAAATCATGAAATAATATATACACTTGGATTGATGTTGAAAATTATCAAGAATGATGGAATTGACAATGTATCCATCTCTAAGACCACCTGTGTTCTGTACTAAATAAATAAAAAAATTTTAAAACTCTCTCTGTCCAGGTCCAAATCTCCTTAATTAAAAAAAAAAAAAAAAACAGAAGTCGCTGTCATGTTTGGGATTGTAGGGTTTAGCGCCGCCATGGGAAAACCGCAGAAGCAGCAAGTCACCACCCGTCCAAGGAACACCCCCAGAGAAATCTCGAAGGAGATACCAATTGATCTCTTGATTGACGTTTTCTCAAGATTGTCCATGCGAGAAGTTGCGAGGTGTCGTTGCGTGTCGAAGCTTTGGTCTTCCATACTACGTCGTCGAGATTTCACCCAACTGTTCCTCAAAATCTCATCGACTCGGCCTCGTATACTATTCACCTTCCTACACAACGGTAGGCGAATCTTTTACTCCATACCTCAAGTTCCAGATCCAGACCGCAACAACTACTCCTTTCCTACACCTTATTATTGGGTATCATCCTCTCCTATATCTGCCTATTACCAGATGCAGTTCCCTAAAGATTTGGGTCCTTCCTACTCGGTTTGTGCCCCTATACCTGGCTTGATCTGTTGCAAATCTAAGAAGCCGATGCTTTGTAACCCTAGCACCGGAGAGTCAAAGTACATTTCTTTACCAAGAGCGACAACAAAGATGCTTACCGTGAACACTTCATTTGTATATGATCCTATCGACAAACTATTCAAGGTATTGTGCATGTCTGATGATTGTGTGAGTCGAGTTTCAACATTAGGGACGGAAGAAGCTACCTGGAGAACAGTCGAATGTTTGATACCCCATCTACCTTTACGTAAAGAGATGTTCATGGATGGGGTATTGTACTATTTAGCTCTGCGCCTGGACCATGAAACTTCAACACCTTATATGGTAGTAGCCTTTGATGTTAGATTGGAGAGATTCAAGTGTCTACCTGTGAATCGGAGTTATATAAACATTGCGTGTTCAGCACTCATAAAGTACCAAGGTAAGTTGGCCGTAGTATGGCTAGATGGTAATGCTATTCAACAACATCAACAATTGGAGCTGTGTGTTCTAAATGATGGTGATGAAGTGGCATGGTCGGGTATTATATATGAATTGCCATATTTTTGGTATAATCTAGCTGCGGATACCTACGTATACATTGTCGGGACGACTACTGCAGGTGAAATTGTGATGGCGACAAGCCATCCACGGGAACCTTTCTACATCATCTACTTCAGTACCGTGACTCATACTATGATAAGAGTTGAAATCGAATTCGGAATTGTAGCTTTGAAGCCTCACTGCTCAATGATTTCGACGATTTTAAACCATGTAGAGGATGTCGAGCTTATGGATTAGGATTTTATAGCATATCTAATGTAGCTTGCCTTGTAAGGTTACATCCATCTTGTTCGGTTATTGTTTGAATGTTATATGTATCAATGTTTGTTGTAAGCTATGTTTTAGCTATTTGAACTTTTCTTGTTGTAAGCTATTTGAACTTTTATCTTCTTGAGAAACCCTTTGTCTTCGTGAATTTTACTGTTAGTTTTATATATAAAATTAAAAATAGAATTTGATCCATAGCTTGTTGAATCGGTCTTTAACCATTATCTAACCTCTAGATTTTCTGAAAGAAGGAATTTGGTAACAAACATACAATCAATTAATGATCATTCTCATCATTCATTTATTCTCACTATCAAACAGTTGATGATGGTTACAAAAGAGGCACACGGTTGTCGAGTTGTCAAATCAACTATGAACTATCTAACAAAATTTTCTCTGTAGAAACCAACAAAATAGAATTTTACATTATCATATATTTCACAAATCAAGCTACCAGTGAAACCATTCCAGAAAAAAAAAAAAATCGGATTTCAATTTTGGATCAGTTATCATTTTCTTTCTAGTTACAATTTATTGCAAGAAAAAAAGAAATTCCAAAAATAATAGAATGAAAATATGTAATTTGTACAATAGTTTCTTGTCGAACAAGAAAGCAAGATAATATAGAAGCAAACAGAATTGTGAACAGTGATTTTATTGGATTTTGGTTTTGATCACTTTTCAACATTATTGGAATTTGTTTAATTATCAAATATCACACTTTCACACATTCTATCAGGCTGGTGAAGTCAAAACCGGTTTTGAGTTCTCACCGGAATTGTAGTTGAGACCAAAACCAAGAGGAAACAATGGATCATACGAATTGGCATCAGCTGTTAACGGCAACTGGTCAACGCGTTTGAACCAGCTCACTGGTAACTTCCCCTCGAAGTCATAATCTCCAAAAATGACACCACTGATCCCTTGCCCTTCGGTTCCAGGCAGCCAAGCAGCGACCAGAGCCTCAGCCTTTTCAAGAACTGGCGGCTCAAGAACCATAGGCCGTCCAGAGAACAAGACCACTAGAGTCGGGATTTTCTCTGCAACCGCGGTTACAATGTCGTTACCATTTAAGGGTATTGTGAGTTCCGAGTTATCTCCCAATGTCTCTGCGTAGGGAGTTTCCCCCACTGCAACAATGGCGTAGGAGAAGCCTTGCACCGAGGCTAAAGTTTCTTCCGAAGGAGTCTTCTCGTAGATCACTTCAGTCTTGTCTCCAACTGCTGCTTTAATGGCGTCCAAAAGCGTTGTGCCTGCAAGTTCAGACCAACAAAGATACGTTTTGATTAATTTACCAACAACATCTACTAGTCTCTTTGATTGGAGCCGCTTTAATTACCGATTGTGATCCTGCCGCTTAGACCAAACCATGCCTTTGTCCATCCCCCGCACTGATATCCAAGATCGTCCGCATGCGTTCCAGTGACTAGAATTCTCTTGGCATTGCGATCTAGTGGCAGAAATGGCTTCTCAGAATTTTTTCGGTTCTTCAGGAGCACTAACGACTTTCTAACTGATTCACGCGCCAGTTCTCTATGTTCCTAGAGTCATGGAAAAACAGAGTCAATCATGTTCTGGCCCCAGCACTCAGGTCTAAATCTAATGGCATTCTGTACAAGAGACCTCACCTTGCAGCCAACAGTACCCAATAAAGACCGGTCCGTGAGAGGATGTTCAAAAAGACCCGCAACAAACTTCACTCTGAGTATTCTCTCAACAGCATCATCGATCCGAGACATAGTTACTTCCCCTGACTCCACCAAATCTGTGAGGTCCTTTATAAACTGTTCATACTTGAAAGGCACCATCACCTGGAGTAACATTGATTAATAATCTTCTCTTCATTACTCATATGATCAAAATTCATTAAGAAGGGGTTTCATTCAAACTTTACCATGTCCACTCCAGCATTAACTGAGGTTTTCACGCAGTTGCGGTAGTTAGAACCGAATGGCTCGCTAAGCCGTTCCAAAGCTTCCCAGTCAGAAATGACAAATCCCTAAAAACAACAGCAAAGGCAACCAGCTTAAATAACACACCTCTAGCTTATTTAGCTATATTCAAATCATATTTTAGTCCAACCTTGAAACCGAGTTTCTGTTTAAGAAGTTCGGTTAAGAGGAAATAGTCGGAATGAAGTTTACTTCCATTCCAACTGGAGTAAGATGCCATAACCGTAGAGACTCCCTGAGCAAGACAATTCAAATATGGTGCAAGATGAATCCAACTCTTCGTATGACACAATGGTGTTCCCTTCGTTTATGCCCTTATCGGTACCACCATCTCCAACAAAATGCTTAGCGCACGCGACCACATTGTTTCTATCACATAGCGAACAAATCCTTGAGAAATGAGATCAAACCTATAATAACACAAAATCTAGCTAGAAGTATATATACCTTCCTGCAAGAAAAGGGTAGCCATTAGGATGTTCTTTGGGTGGCTCGCCTTGTAGACCCGAGACAAGCGTACTCAACTCACAAATAATGTCAGTATCTTCACTGTAACTCTCATAGGATCGCCCCCATCTCGGATCTCTCAAAGCCTGTCAGAAAGATTAAGAATATAAAAAATCTCTTTCACTTTTTTCTTCCATTCCTCTTGTATATATTCTTGAATTTCTTGTTAGGAATTCTTCCTTTTATAGACTTCTAAGGATTAAGCAAATTCTCATTTATTGAACACATCTCATACTCAATGGGAAACAACACACATATTTGGCATTAGGATACGAGAAATGCCAAATAACACACATTTTCAAGAAACACTCAAAGATATCCAACCAAAGGCTCCATTCAGTTGACTAAGCTATAAAGAACTTACGGCCACGCATGGAGCAAACGCCCAATGAGCGCCAGACGCTCTTACTTCAAGTGCTGTTGCAGCCCCAATTCTTCTGATCAAATCTGCATCTCTATCACATTTAACAACCACTTTGTTCAAATACTACTAGGGTATGGAGCAACATTACAAGACCCAAATCATCAAATACTTATGTTACAACCTATAGTTACATTTCTAGCCCATTATATGCAAATCTTTCATTCTTTTGTCCAAATTTTGTAGTCAGTTCAAAGTGAAAGAGAATGGTAAAAAAACCTAGTGGCTCCAAGACCGATGTTGTGGGGAAAGATAGTGGCTCCGTAGACATTGTTGTTGCCATGGACAGCATCAATGCCATAGATGATCGGAATTCCTAAACGCGACGCTAACGCTGCATTTTGGTAACCGTCGATCATATCAGCCCAATCCGACGTCTTAGCATCCTCGAACGGCCAACTTCCTCCACCGTTCAGTACACTACCTATATCCCCATTACTACTACTATCACATTTTGTATCTTCCTTAGCAATTAATTCAAAATTTAAATTTTGGAAAATGGACTTGGGAAACTACAAAGTTTGGTCGTTGACCAAAAACAAAAGTGGTCAGTGGTTGTGAATACCGATGAAGTAATCTGTAATGACGGGATAAGTAGTGACGACGCGTTCGATCTGAGTCATCTGGCCTATCTTTTCCGGCAGAGTCATGCGAGAGAGAAGGTCCTTTACACGCGCCTCCACTGGCGCGTCTTGGTTCTTGTAAACGCATGTTTCATTGCTGCCTTCCATACTTTTTTGTTTTTGTTTTTGTTTTTCTCTTCTTCTTATTTTTTTATCCTTCTGTTACAAGTTAGTTTGCAACTTAACCTTTATATATTCCCCAGGTGGAGGATACGTGGATTAGTTCTGCCGTAGCCGACTATAGTGGATCAGTTCAATGATAAAGAATAGAGATTTAAGTAATGATGTGAATCTTTCTCGAGTTTTACATAAAACAATTTCAATTATAAAGGGAAACGTTTAAAGTCCTAAATTTGAATGATCAAGTCAAATCTAGTATAAATCACAACCTAAATATATGATATAGCAAAAAGGAACCCTAATTGTCATAATCTAATTATTTAAACATCCTAATCTAGTTCTAAGGATTCTTAAATCATATTGATAAAGAGATACCGTTTAATTTTTTAAAATGGCTGGTATTTATTCGAAGATTGCTGGCAAAGACAAATAAAGAAAGACTGTCAAATTTTTCTAAAAACATAAAAAAAAATGTTGGTCTTTGATTAATTAATCTACTATACATTTTTGCAGCAGTTTTTGGGGTACCCAAATCGGGTCAAATTTGTTTAATTTTGACCCGGAAATCTTCAATCGGATCTTTCCTTAAATTTTGGCAAAATTAAAAAACGAAAATAATTAATAAAATCTAAAATATATATACTTTCTCAACTAATTACTATATTTAAACGCTTTATTTATGGTATATTCTCCACGATTTTTATAGATAAAGAAATCAAATATGATGATTTAATGCTAATATAACAAATTTGCACTAATTTCCTAAAACCTCTCTACCTAATTTAAACATAAATATATGATTCTTATTTCACTTTTATTTGATCTTATATTTATATTATTTTAAATTATTATAAAATATATAAATAGTTAGTAAATTTTAGTTTTTTTTTTTTTCTGCATATGTTACAATTCAAATTTTTTAAAACGGACATATATTACTCAATCGATGAATAAAAATATGTGTGTAATCTATATTAACATTTTTAAGAACAAATTGAGCATTTAATCATGTCGTTATTTTATTCAGACCCGAAATTGAGTCATTCGGATCTTTCTTTAATTTTTACAATTATCTAAAATGGGACAGTATATCACGGGTGAAATCCTAATTAGTATTTTAAGATACAATTATAAATTATTTTTACGGGTTGGTCCAAAAACACACACTAATTTAAAAATATACATGGAAACTATTTGAAAGCAACTTTCAAATTAACTCGAATTATATGACATTTAAATAAAAGTGTTATTAAAAAAATAACAAAATGATGTTTAATTTCAATTTAGATTATATGGTTGGACAGGTTTGGGTCAATATTAATACGAGACAATATACCACAGGTGAAATCCTATAAATAACAAATCAAAATACAATTATACAATCTTAAACACTAAACAAAACAAATACAACTTAAAAAATTTTATTTTAGATACAACGCATGTGATCCGCGGTATACAACAAAAAATATTATACACAATAAATTCATCAATTTATAAAAATAAAAAAATCAAATAATTAACCCGCGGTGTACCGCGGGTCATATCCTAGTTGAATACAAAAATACAACAGCTGGAACCAATTTGTGCCGTGGGAGTTTTATTAAAAAACAAAGACTTAGAAATAGTTGATCTGGACCAATATTGTTTTGTTCGAATTTATGAAACAAAGTTTTTAACCGATTTCATTTTAACAGAAAGAGTCCCTTGAAATTTTGTTAAAGATATTCAACTACAAATTTAAACCATTTTCGAGTTCTCCGCGGAATCACGATTCAGACCAAAACCAAGAGGAAACAATGGGAGATACCCATTTGATTCAATGTCAAGCGGCAACTGGTCTACACGTTTGAACCAGCTCGCTGGTAACTTCCCTCGGAACTCATAATCTCCGAAAATTACATCAGCAATCCCTTGTCCTTCAGTACCAGGCAGCCAAGCAGCGACCAGAGCCTCTGCCTTTTCAAGAACTTGCGGCTCAAGAACCATAGGCCGTCCTGAGAACAAGATCACTAGAGTCGGGATTTTCTCTGCAACCGCGGTTATAATCTCGCTACCGTTAAAAGGTATTGTGAGTTCTGAGTTATCCCCCATAGTCTCTACATAGGGTGATTCCCCCACCGCAACAATTGCATAAGAAAATCTATATCCTGAGGCTAAGGTTTCCTCTGATGGATTTTTCTCATAGATCACTTCGGTTTTGTCTCCAACTGCCGCTTTTATTGCATCTAAAAGCGTTGTGCCTACATTTTCAGACAATATAGCGTACATTAGATATTCGACGAGACCATTTAGCATCTCCTACCAAAGGTGCTTTTCAAACCATATTGCAGTAGCTCTAGTTACCATCTGTGATCCTTCCGCTTTGACCATACATTGTCTTTGTCCATCCACCGCATTGATATCCAAGATCATCTGCATGCGTTCCAACCACTAGAATTCTCTCGGCATTGCAATTTAATGGCAGAAATTCTCCATATTTGCCGTTCTTTAGCAGAACTAGCGACTTTCTAACAGCTTCACGCGCCAATTCTCTATGTTCCTAAACGCGTAAAACAGAGTGAAATCATGTTTTATATTGTTCTCAATAGTCTTAGCACTCCGGTTTAATAGCATTCGGAACAAGAGAGCTCACCTTGCAACCAACAGTAGGTAACAATGATCGATCTGTAAGAGGAAATTCGAAGAGTCCTGCAACAAACTTCACTCTGAGTATTCTTTCAACAGCGTCATCAACACGAGCCATCAATACTTCCCCTGACTCCACCAGATCTATCAGGTCGTTTATGAACTTTTCATACTTGAAAGGTACCATCACCTGCAATAACATTAATTGGTTTAATTATATTTTCTCCTGTATCATCCGAGACAATGAAACAAATTCACTACCATATCGATTCCAGCATTAATCCCCATTTTGACGCAGTTGCGGTAGTTTGAACCTGGTGGGTCGCTAAGCCGGTCCAAACCTTCCCAGTCTGAGACTATATATCCCTAATAACCAGACAAAAAGATGAAATCAAAAGAACTCAATGACTACATCTTTAGCTAATTTAAATTGTTTTCATACTCAACTAACCCTGAAACCGAGTTTTTGTTTGAGAACTTCCGTTAAGAGGAAATAGTGGGAGTGGAGTTTATCTCCGTTCCAACTAGAGTAAGAGACCATAACGGTAGAGACTCCTTGAGAAATACATTTCTTATAGGGAGCAATGTGTTTCCTCTCCAAGTCTTCATACCGCAAAATGGTGTTTCCTTCATTTATGGCCTTATCGGTACCACCGTCTCCAACAAAGTGCTTGGCACACGCAACCACGTTTTTTCTATCACCAAGAGACCAATTCCATGAGAAATGAAATGAAATATACTAAAGACACAAATCAAGCCATATTGTTTATATAATTATATATTGTAGATACCTTCCTGCATGAAAAGGGTAACCGCTAGTGTGTTCTTTGGATGGCTCGCCTTGTAGACCTGAGACAAGTGAAGTCATCTCAGAAACAATTGGAGCAACTTCACCATAACTCTCATAGCATCTTCCCCATCTCGGATCTTTCACCACCTGTAGGAGCAACATCTCATTCAGTTGACTAAGAAATCCAAATTATATTATATCTTTGCTAAAATCTAAGTGTATAAGAGACTCACAGCGACGCATGGAGCAAACGACCAGTGAACACCGCTCGCCCTAACTTCAAGTGCTGTTGCAGCTCCAATTCTTTTGACCAAATCTGCATCTCTACAGAATCACACCAAAAGAACTACCAGTGTCATCACAAGCCAAACACAACATGGCCACAATAGATGCACCAATCTTGGACACAATCAAATGCTATAAGTTAACCACAGCTGGTGCAACTAACTGTTTAATACTAAATAGCTACTACTATATGGTGAGATTAAAAGGTAAATAAGAGTAACATGATCAAAACTTCAAATAAGACCCAAATCAAGTAATGTTGAATAAGCAAAGGCAAGCCTCATCAGAAAACAGTAAAATAGATCAAATTAACCCCTTTCTATGCAAGTCTCTCTCTTCTCTTCTACCAAATTTGTACTTTGCTCAAAAGGGAACCGGACCTGGTGGCGCCGAGACCAATGTTGTGGGGGAAGATGGTGGCGCCATAGACGTCATTGTTGCCATGAATGGCGTCAATGCCGTAAATTATGGGAATTCCCAAACGCGACTCTAACGCTGATCGCTGGAAGCCGTCGATCATATCCGCCCAATTCGACGACTTTGCATCCTCGAATGGCCAACTTCCTGCGGCGTTCAGTACACTACCTGTGACAATATAGATGACTTACTTTGTATCTTTAGTATGGTCAATTTTCATACGAGAAAAGAAAGAGAACAAAACAGAGAAATCTAACAAAGGTTTGGTCGTTGACCAAAACAAATCTAGAAGTGCTCTGTGGTTGCGTACCGATGGAGAAATCTCTAATGACGGCCTCAGAAGCCACACTGCGTTCGATCAAAGTCATCTGGCCGATTTTCTCAGGCAGAGTCATCCGAGAGAGAAGGTCTTTCACACGCGCCTCCACTGGCGCGTCGCGGTTCTTGTAAACACATGACGACTTCTCATTGTCAACCATTTTCTTCCTCTTTCTCTTCTTCTTATTCTTACAAGGTCACTTCTTCTCTTTATGTAGCCAAGCTAGGGACACATGGGACGTTGACTTGGAAACACACCCGGATTAAGTAAGGACAAAATATCAACTAAACCAATTCATTTCATATGTATATAAGGTGTGAAGTCTTGAGATCATGGCTAACGCAACAAAATAGTAAACTAATTTTTTTTTGGTTGGCAAAAAACATTATAATTAAAATGTTGTATTGTAAGGTTGAAATCAATTGGGATTTTAGGGTTGAAAAACATTATAATTAGTATTGTCCATTATTACATGACTTTCAAAGTTACTAAACACAAAATAAGGTAGCTAGGCATGATTGTATTTGGTGAAGTCACATAAATATTTACTAGTTATATTATGAGTAAACATATAAAAACAGTTGGTATATACAAAAGCTCTTCAAATTTCCTCAGCTTTTGGAGTAGATGCTGGATTCAAAGGCTTTTGGAGGAGGGACTGGGTTCTAAGGACGTCGTTTATGAGCAGCTGCACAGAAAGACCAACAACGATCGGCAGTGTCTACGACGACGGTTCCAGCGAAACCTGTGCATTTAAACTGTTTTCCATATGGATAGCACGGTGGTTCTTTTCTTTTACTATTTCATTTGTGATCGGATTTCTTAATGGTCATCTTTTGAAAGGATTTCTTAAAGAATCTACAAAAAAATAGTCAAATAAATGAACCACTTTACAGACTATGGATTGATATGATTATGATTATAATGGTAATGATGATTAAATGATGAACGAAACCTAAACAATTTATAACATTAACTTACCACATTCATGAAGACTAGCTAGGAAAATAAGAGCTATACAAAAGATACTAAATTTGGATGACGACATTGTAATTTTCACTCTAAAAAAAGTTTTGTTGTTTTATCATAGAAAACCTTACATGCTCCCAATATATAGAGAAGTCTTTGATTACTGCTACAATTTTTGTGAGGTGATCCGACAAAACTGTCATTAGATTTGTTTAGCTGGTTTTATTTCCTTTAATTCTAAAGTTATAATTACTTATTCTTAAAAGTCCCAAGATATCGAATGGTGATTGATATGGTGAATGGAGCTATCACTCTATTTTTTTTTCATACCAACTACCACACATTAATAAATATTTTTCTTGAACTAGAGCAATAACGTAAGTTATTTAGCTCGAATGAATCTTGGCATTTTCAATAATCATAGTATTTTTATTTAATAATTTTGTGCAAATTGATTGTACGGTTGTACCAATGTTTCATTTTTTTAATCAAAGATTCAAAAATATTTATTCGTAAGAAATACGAGAAATTTAGGATTGGTATTTTTTGGAAACAAAAAAGAAGAAGAAGGATTGAGTGATTTGTCTAGGCCCATATTGGGCCTCTTTCGGGCCTAAGAAACTCTATCTTATTCCAAGTAGATGACACGTGTCCTCTGGCACCATTCGGTTCCGTACGCCGATGAGATAATTAGTCGTCCTCCGTTGTATCGACGGTTGAATTTTAATATGTCTTTGATCCAACGGTCAATATTCGAAGTTGAAATTCCCAGCAAACCTCGTCTTCATTGAATATTTATTAGACAGATCGATATAAAATGTGTTTCCTTTGATTTCCCCAATTTCTAGGGTTTCGAAAATATGACTACTACATTCGAATTTGTGCAACCAAGAATCCACGGATTTGCAACTCGTTGTTGTAGTAATAGTCTATTGTACTCGAAAGGTTCGAGCTTTTTCAACGATCGTTGTAGGGTTTATCGCCAAAACCCGAATCGGTTTGTCTCCAATTCAATCACGCTTCCTCTGCAGAAGAAACAAGTTACAGTGTTGAGTAAGCACGAAAGGTTTAATCTTTGGGATGGGTTTTCAAGAAAGAAGAGTAGATTAGTTGTGAATTGTCAAGAAGATGATCAGAAAGAGAGTTCTAGTGAGGAGGAAGAAAGCAGTCAGAGTACTCCGGCGAAGTCGGGTTCGTCTTCGAAGAGGAAAAGAGAGAAGCAAAGGGAAGATAAGGTATGGTGGTCAAAGGGGAAGAAATGGCAGTGGCAACCGATAATTCAAGCGCAAGGGATTGGAGTTTTGTTGTTGCAATTGGGTGTTGTTATGTTTGTGATGCGGTTGCTTCGACCTGGAATACCTATACCTGGATCGGAGCCGCGAGTTCAGACGACTTTTGTGAGTGTACCGTATAGTGAGTTCTTAAGTAAAGTTAATAGTAACCAGGTGCAGAAAGTGGAGGTTGATGGTGTTCAAGTTTTGTTTAAGTTAAGAGATGATGGAAAGTGGCAAGAGAGTGAAAGTAGTAGGTTGTCTGAGTCGTCTGAATCGCTGTTAAGAACTGTGGCTCCGACCAAAAGGGTTGTTTATTCCACCACGAGGCCGGGTGATATTAAAACTCCGTATGAGAAGATGCTTGGGAATAATGTCGAATTTGGATCGCCTGAGAAGCGTTCTGGTGGATTCTTTAACTCTGGATTGGTAAAGCCACTGGTGTTACAACCCTACACCACATTATACTATCTGTGCTACTCCTTGATGATGATGCTTTATAATTTTGCAATGAATGATGTTTTTGCTAGGTCTTTTCAAAATAAAGGAATTCATTTTCACTTTTGTGAGCATTTATGCGAAAAGTTTCTTTTTCTGTTTGTTGCAGATAGCTCTTTTCTACATAGCGGTGCTTGCAGGGCTTATTCGATTCCCTCTTAGCTTCTCCACGGTTTGTATCTCCATTTTACTTTAATGTGGTTTTTTAAATTTTCAATTTCCTAAAAATCACTATGCATGTACACAGAGTAGTACAACCGGCCAACTTAGGACTCGAAAATCTGGTGGTCCTGATGGGGGAAAAGTCTCTGGTGGAGGTGAAACAATCACTTTTTCAGATGTTGCAGGTGTTGATGAAGCAAAGGAAGAGCTAGAGGAAATCGTGGTAGGTTTTTCATTCCTTAAAGAAGCTTCACATGTTGATTGATTATCAGATTGTCTGTCATAGCTGTATTCTCTGTCTAGTAATTGTCTTTTACACATGGGTTAATCAATGCAGGAATTTCTTAGGAATCCTGACAAGTATGTCCGTCTAGGTGCACGTCCTCCGCGTGGTGTCCTATTGGTGAGTTATATCATTTGATTTCACTTTATTCTTATATTACGTATATTCCATGGTTTAACGTTTGGTAACAAGATATCTCTTTAGAATGATATGCCTTTGATTCCTTTCTTTTCCAGGTTGGTCTTCCCGGAACAGGGAAAACCCTTCTTGCAAAGGCTGTTGCTGGGGAAGCTGAAGTCCCCTTCATAAGTTGCTCTGCAAGTGAGTTTGTAGAGCTGTATGTCGGTATGGGTGCCTCACGTGTAAGGGATCTTTTTGCACGGGCCAAGAAGGAAGCTCCATCGATTATATTTATTGATGAGGTTAGAATAGGTAGTCGATGCCAGATTACCTCCAGTACGTTATACCTCTGGGCATCTTAAACAAGATTTTTTATTTGCCTTTTATGCTCCAGATAGATGCTGTGGCAAAAAGCCGTGATGGTAAATTCCGTATCGGCAGCAATGATGAAAGGGAGCAAACTTTAAATCAGTTGCTCACTGTAAGTCTGCTATCATGCACCTTTCCTGTGTAAGTAGCAATCCTGATTTTTCCATGACCCGTTCATATGTTGGAAACTTTTCTGCAGGAGATGGATGGTTTTGACAGCAACTCTGCGGTGATCGTTCTTGGAGCTACAAATCGTGCCGATGTCTTAGACCCGGCCCTGCGTCGTCCTGGGAGATTCGATCGTGTTGTTACGGTTGCTAGAATGGATTAGCTCTGCTTATTAGTAATTGTTTATGCAGTTTAATTAGGTATTCAAAGGCACTGATGCATTTTTCAGGTGGAAACGCCAGACAAAGTTGGAAGAGAATCCATTTTGAGAGTACATGTGTCAAAGAAAGAGCTTCCTTTGGGAGATGATGTTAACCTTGGTAGTATTGCCTCAATGACAACTGGTTTTACGGGGTATGCTTTTGTGTCTTATCGTTGAGTTGAAATTTCTTCAGTTATACGTTTTTGGGTGTATATCTCATAAACTGTTTTTTCCTATTTTGCAGGGCAGACCTTGCAAACTTGGTAAACGAGGCTGCCTTGCTAGCTGGAAGAAAGAACAAGACGACTGTTGAAAAAATTGACTTCATTCAAGCTGTGGAGCGATCAATAGCGGTATCTTTATAACCTTTCTATTCTATCAATCACGTAAGCCAATTGTCAAAACGTGATTTTTTACGAAGCATCTGTTTCAGGGCATAGAGAAGAAATCTGCAAGATTAAAAGGCAACGAGAAGGCAGTGGTGGCAAGGCATGAAGCTGGGCATGCAGTGGTTGGTACCGCTGTTGCAAATCTTCTTACTGGACAGCCACGTGTTGAGGTATAATGTGAAAACACGCTCACTGTTGCAAACCTTCTGTTGTTAGTACGCGCAAATGATTCAAGATTTGCTCATCTTTGTTGTCAGAAATTAAGCATATTGCCAAGATCAGGAGGGGCATTGGGATTTACATACATTCCTCCTACAAGTGAAGACAGATATTTGCTCTTCATTGATGAGCTGCTTGGGCGTTTAGTTACCCTTCTTGGAGGTCGTGCAGCTGAAGAAGTCGTTTACTCAGGGCGTATATCAACAGGTGCATTTGACGATATAAGGCGGGCTACTGATATGGCATACAAGGCAGTAGCAGAATATGGTCTTAACCAAAAAATCGGACCTGTGTCTGTGGCTACACTTTCTGGTGGTGGGATTGACGACTCTGGAGGCTCTCCATGGGGAAGAGATCAGGTAAATTCATACTGCAATGCACTTGCCTAGGTTGTTTTATACTGTCCATTGAAATAATGCAAAAATTAACCTTCCATGTTAATACACAGGGGAAACTAGTTGATCTTGTTCAAAAAGAAGTGACAATTTTGTTACAATCTGCTCTCGATGTTGCGCTGTCTGTTGTACGCGCTAATCCAGATGTATTGGAAGGGCTTGGTGCTCAACTTGAAGGTATAGTATAAATTTATTTACTTTCACCGAAACAGTTTTCAAAAACGTGTAGGACACTATAAGATATCATCCCTAAAAGCTTTGGTCATCCACGGCTTTGCTTGAGTTTGGTTGATGTTATGATAACTGGCTGATTCTGTTGATGAAATATCATGTTTTGGTGCAGAGAAAGAGAAAGTCGAAGGTGAAGAACTTCAGAAGTGGTTAAGTATGGTGGTTGCACCTGATGAACTCGCAGTCTTTGTCAAAGGAAAGCAAGAACTTTTGCTCCCGGCACAAGCTAGCTCCAGTTAACAGATACTCTGTTCTATCATAAATTATAGCCATAAAGACAGTATCTAACACGGATCATCAGCTATTTCCTCGCTGCCTTCTGTATCTCCAGGTCAGATCTGGTTATCACCATTGCCCTTTAGCATCCATGGTTCCAGCATGCATGGAACACTTGAATCAAAACTTGAAGAACCATTTTGGAATATGAAACTGGTGATATCTCATAGATTTTGCTGGATGTGTGTTGTAAGATTTGGTATTCTTGCTAGATACAGTCTCTTAAAGAGAACTTGGCAAAAGTGTATAAGTGATTCAGATGTATAAAAAAGCCAGACTTATATGTGTAAAGATCTTAAAGACCCCTACAAAATTTTGCAAATTGCAATAGCACACTCATTGTAGTCCACAAAAAGTTGCATCAGCATTACTCATATTAGTCTATTATTCTCAGATTTCTTGAAGTAGTGTAGTGAATCTTGAAAATGTTCAGAAAAATAATAACTAGTTCATGTGATGTCAAACAAGATGAAGAAAGAGTAGCTTATATATGATTGAAATCCGAAGAATTATAGAGAATAAAAACAAAGGCATGAAGAATGCAAATTACTATACATTTTTCTTCTATTTTTTGAAGAGGCCACCTAAGCCACCAAATCCACCCTCGCTCTTCTTAGGCGGCACTGGCGTCGGAGCTGAGTTTTTACCGCCGCGAACGGTTCCTCGGCTTCCGGTGGTACCTTCTTTCTCCTCCACCTTCTTTAGAATTGGATTAGTCTCGTAGAACTGATCTTGTTTTGTCATAAACCCAAGAACAAAGTCGATGGGATTCTTCTCCTCCTTTGCACCGCCTGAAGCTCCCTTTGTGCCAGTGGCGTAAACCCTCACGGTGGCCGGAGCAAATGACATAAGAAGCGAAGAAACCATTGTTGTTATCTCTCTCTCTTCTCTGGTTTCCCTTTTCTTTATCGGTAGTGTGTGTATGTGTGTCTTCGTGTGGCATTTGTTACGAAGGGATTATAATAAGGTTGGGTGAATCTGAGCCGTTGGATTTTTTTTGGCACAAGCTCTCCACAAGTGTCTTATCTTCTTTCTCTCTTCCCTTCACCCATTTTTCTTTAAATCACTTGGATACATTTTTATTTTGGTTTAAAATTTTTTAGATATATTTGGGCACAATTATGTATAGGGATTAGGGATGGTCAGGTTATCGTTATTCTTAAGTTCTTAAATGGAAAATTGCAGAGTCAAAGTCTCCCATCTTCTGAAGAGACACGCCTTGGTTTTTTGAGTGTGTGATCTTGTCCCAAACCTTTTTTCTGTTATTGGGCCGAGGCCCATTTATTTAAAAAGAACAGTGACACGGTGGGATATAAACGTCTCTAGAGCTTTAGAGTAGACTCCTGCGAGTCTGCGACTGTTAGCGCCACAACACTAATGAACGAAGTTCGAAGAAAGTTACAAGATCACTATAGCCTCGCCAAAAATATCAAAGCTACAAATCAATTCCATTAAACGATCCAAATATGCTCACTTATTATTTCACCAAAAGCAATGCTCAGTGTTTATTATTAGTGTAATAGTGTTGGATCTACACATGTTCTTCTTATTCGATGGAATCTGCGACCGTATATACTACTGAGTGAAAAATAAGGCAAAAGCAAAAAGAAAAAAGAACCAAAGAGAAGCAATGTTTCATCGGCCGCACTGGTTCACTCAAAAACACTACTTACACTTTTCCTCCTCGTTTCTATCGTGTACCTAAGTTCCGTAGCTGTCTCTTTACTGCAAATAAACCACACCATTCATTGCCATTCGTTCGTTCTCAAACCATTTCCTGAGGAGAATCTTCTAAAGGGAAACACGTCTCTTCACCACCGGTTTGCCAGAGGAAGTTGGCATAGTTGGCTGCGTAATAGGAGTTGGTAGGGTCTGCAGATATAGCTTCTAGAAAGTTCTCCTCAGCAGCCCAGAGATCGTTCCGAATTTTCCACAGGAAGATGGCGTATTTGCTGTACGCTTCTGCATCTACATCTTCTGACTCTATGG
Source organism: Arabidopsis lyrata subsp. lyrata (assembly GCF_000004255.2). Classification (NCBI taxonomy): domain Eukaryota; kingdom Viridiplantae; phylum Streptophyta; class Magnoliopsida; order Brassicales; family Brassicaceae; genus Arabidopsis; species Arabidopsis lyrata. Next base: position 13,053,579 of record NW_003302551.1, read on the forward strand.
CTTTCTTGAAGCAGTTCTCCGCTCTAATACATAACCAAAAACAAACATCATTTGTCAAGTTCCAAAGTTACATAGAAGAATGACCAACCTTTTGATACTCAATGAGTCAAGTGCAAGCATATACTTCACAAAGTACAGGTAATGAAGTCTTGAATGTTAGATGCAAGAATATGTAAAAGGATATCTCACCTCTCATGGTCTTGAGTGACGAGGTAAAGGAACTGAGCGTAGTTAGCTAGGAGCAGATGGTTGTTCGGCTCTTGAGCCAAACCTATCTTATATAAAAGCTCTGTTCTAGTGTAATTGGCATAATCGTCCACTTCAATCCTTGCAGTGATCGGTGAAACCAGTCTCAATCTCATTTTACGATCAACAGTGGAATCTTGCATTTGATCTGCTTCTTCCACCATCGAATTCCACAGACTCACCTCCTCTTCTCTCATCCCTTCTCCTGAAACGGAGTCTCGATGTGTCGGTAAGTGGGAGACCTTGTCAAAATTCATCGATCCTAACCATTTGGACCCATGAAGCTCCTTACCATCTCTGCCACTTACTAAAGGCCCTAAATCAATCCTTTCTTGTATCCGATCCACACCTTTAGTAACCGCCGGTGCTTCTTTCGTCACATCAGAGTGTGGAGGAGCTGCCGCAATAGCTAGATTCGATGCAACTGAATGCACAGTGTAGTTCGCCAATAAGATCATCACATAAACCATCAAAGTAGGTGTCTGAGAGAACACACGTTGGAAAATCCACAACAATGAAGCGTGCATTTCCTTCTTAACCTGCTTAAGAACACCAACCCTAGTCTGCAACGCGAAGCTATGAAGCTCCTCAATCATGAAAACCATAGAAGAAAAAGCTCTATTGATAGAACAATAAGTAGTAGCACTAGCTTCTTTAAGCGCTTCTTCTTGTAGCTTCCTCTTTATTATCCTAAGTGATAGAGGCAAATCAACACTGTTTGCTTTCCTTTCAATGCTTGAATGGTTAACCATCTCTGCCCATGGAGCTTCCAACGAAGCTAAACCTGGAACAGACTCTTGCAATAGCTTCATAGAACCAAATCTATGATTCTTGTTATCGTTATCGTTATCTACTGCTTCTGATTTCTGTTTGTTCTCTTCTTCTGATTCTTCGCCGGAATTTCTGAATTGTGAGGCTAATTCCTGCATTTTCACAGAGAATGCTTCGTCGGAGAAGAAATCGGAGCTTGCACTACAAACTCTTCTTAAACGATTATGTTTCTTCTTCACATCAGTTCTTATCTTCTTCGTGGCGGAATTAGAAAATTCCCAAAGCTCACATGATTTAGATCGGTGAAGTTTCCCAGATTGTGTTCCGAGAAACGTCGAAGGTTTTAATCTCAAAGATCCTCCTCCGACGGAAACATCACCGGCTTTTACTCGAGAACGACGGCGTTTTGATGAAGTTAGGGTTTGCGAAAATGACGGACATTGAGGAATCGCTGTATGACGTCCTGACCAATGAAACGACGTCGTTGTTGCTACTTTTACCTCCATTGTTCCGATGAAACGCAAAAAAATCTCAGAATCTGTATAAATTCAGAAAATAAGCTATGAAGATTAAGACAAAATTGATTACGAGAAATTGAAAGATAGAGAGAATGAGAAAGAGAGAGAGCTTACTTCTTCTTGGTGATTCGAAATTCGTTCGTTGAGAGAGATTTTCTCGGGAAAATTTTATATGGTTGTGAGGTCAAATCGAATTCAGAGGCTTACGAGAGAACTCCTGAAATTTGTTAGAAACAGAGAAGAAGAAGAAGAAGAAGACAAAAGCCCTTGAACGTTTATATACGAAGAGAGAAAAATTAGTAAATTATTTAAAAGAAATAAGAGATTCATTTACCGGATATAGCCGGTGAAAAGGCGCGTGCTATTTTAGAGAAGAGATTAGATTTTTTTTTATTCCGCGGGTAGAGACGGTTACAGGTGATGAATGATAAGGACTCGGCTAAACTAAGCGACGCGGTTTATTCGGGAAAATTCACGCATTCATCGATCTTGATCCGACGGATGAGAATGAATCACGTGTTGGTTGATATATCTTGGCTTGATCTGTTGCCACGTAGGGGATTGATGTACGGAGATGGGTTCACGGACCGGACCTAACGAGGAAATTGAAAAAAAAAAATGAGTAATAAAAATTTGGTTAGAGATTGAATAGAAATTGTACATATACTTTATAGATCTAAGTATGTCAGATACAAAAATGAAGTACATAGCACCACTTGGCTTTCTTGATTTGGAGTGTTATGAATTTTAAAATCTTTAGAAAAAGCTTTAAAATCTTCATATAGATATACGTCTAAGAAAATGGATTATCTTTACCAAACACAGAGATAAGTCTACATGCATTGTTTAGTGCAATTTTATGGCATAAATCATACCATACAATTACATAAATAGATTTTTTATTTTCTTCTGATAATAGCATGAGAAAACCATAAAATTATCTCATATTGAAAGACAACATTATACTTGGGCCGTTGAGAAAACTAAATGTGATTATATCTTATCACGAATATGGAGCTATCGACCTAAGTCTTTGAATATAAAGAGTCTCTGTATTTGGCATTACATGTCTTCTCAGCCAAGAAACTGCAAATTGTAGTCTTGCTTTTCCAAAACCAAGATAGACGAAGATCCCCTAACAGCAGGAAACAAGAAGAATCAAAACAGTAACTGCTTCCTAGTGGTTTTAGGGTTTATCGAGGGGCCCAATGATGGGTTTTAGATTTGCAGCAACGAGGGTTTAGGATTTAAGACAATGATGACTCCATTCCTCGAGTCACTGAGCTCGTGTTGACGAGTTGTGTAAGATATATGAGTTAACAAAATAGAAATATGTGCTCAACAACAATAGATAAACCACAGCTACTTCATTTTTTCCTTAATTATTCTTATCCCCAGAAAATGTAAAAGCTGAAACACACAAACATTCAATCTTGTCTGAAACAACAGAGCATAAACAGAGGAAAAAACAAATCACAGATTATAAAATACAGTATGATATTATATAGGCATCAAATTTAGGCTTTTAAGTGGATGGAAAAGTTTGTAGAGGAAACCATAAACACTTCAACGTCTGGCCATTCTCCGGGTTTTAAAGAACCTCTCTCTGATTGAGATTAACTCCTTGGCGGCTTCACTCGTTGCTAACCGGTTTGTTGGAGATTCTTCACAACACCTAAGTCCCACATCCAAAATCACTTTCAAGCACTCAACTACAGGGAAACCAACTCTGAGACCACTATGAAGAATCGATTTGTCTGCAATGTCCAAAACTCTTTCTGGCAAGGCTGACTTGGTGTAGCTGTGTAGGGTAAAGCTCCCCTCAAATAGCTCATTGGTAGGTCGTTTTCCAGTGAACATTTCCAAAACGAGAACCCCAAAGCTGTATACATCACCGTGTATTGATGGTTGGCCTCCCATTCCATATTCTGCACCATAATTCACACAAAAAACGACAGCAAGATTGTAATGAACAAAACAATACATAAATTTTCTTCATTTAAACATTCCATGTGTGTGATAGTTTTACCTGGTGCAGCATACCCGATGGTTCCTCTAACACCAGCTGAGCTTAGTTGGTTAAAGAAGGACTCCTGGTCGAATTTGAGGAGAAGACGAGCCAGACCAAAGTCGCTAACATGGGCGGTTAGATTATCGTCGAGAAGGACGTTGCTTGGCTTAATATCACAATGAGCTATAGGCTCATGACAATAAACATGAAGATAATCCAAAACAGAAGCCACGTCTATGACAATGTTAAGCCTTTTAAGAAGTGTCAAGGTTCTTGAGGGCCTACGAATCTCTTCCACTTCCTCTGGATGCAGCCACCTATCCAAGCTTCCAATCGGCATGAACTCATATATGAGAGATCTGAATTCGTTTCCTTGGAAATCAATACTAGCACAAGCTGTCAATAGTTTCACAAGATTACGATGCCTTATATCCTTCAAGGATTCACATTCTGCCATAAAGCTCTTCATCGCTCCACGTCTCTGCATGTTTAGAACTTTCACTGCAACAATCTTGTTTTCTGTCGGGAGCAATGCCTTAAACACAGTACCAAAACTGCCTGACCCAATCAAATTGCTTGAAGAGAAGCCATCTGTCGCATTTCGAAGATCTCCGTAACTTATCTTTCCATGGAAGGCCCCCAAAGTGGAAGAAGTTAGATTATTAGTCTGATGGTTCTTCTTTCTTTTTCTTAACCACAGAGAAACTGAAGCTATGACCGAAAACAAAAGCAAAGCTATGCCTACGCTAACCCCGATCACAATTTCTTTAAATGAGAGGAATGCCTTGTCTCCATTGGTGGTGCTTGCGCAAAGCATGGTTTTAGTTTCAGTTCCTTGATGCCTCCACATAGGTTTCTGTTTCCAAATACTGAAACTATAGTAGAATTTTGAAATATTCCTTCTGTTGGTACGCATCCCTCGAAATTGTTATCAGATAGACTTAGACGCTGCAACTTTGAAAAATTTGCAAAATATCCAGGTATACTTCCAAAAAGATTATTGTTTGACAAATTAACTCTTTGAACAGCCACCAACCCACTTATGTCTGGAATGGTTCCATCAAAATAATTTCCTTGCAGATAGAGTTCTTCCAATGAGAAACAGGTTCCCAAATCCAAAGGAAGTTTCCCGGATAATTTGTTATGCGCGACGTTAAGTGTAACAAGATTTTGTAGTCTTCCAACATCTTTTGGTAGAGACCCGCTCAATGAATTACCAGCCATGCTTAAGTTAACAAGGGATGAAATTTGCATAATTTCTCGAGGTATAGTCCCATTCAACTTATTATACTCTATCCACAAATGTAGCAAGATCCTGCAGTTACCAAGACTTGGAGGAACGACTCCATCAAAATTGTTGTAAGACAAATCGAGTTCTGTTAACCGACTAAAGTTGCCTATAAAAGATGGTATCTCTCCTGACATCCTATTTGAGTAGAGACTTAATAACCCCAAATCTGAAAGCTTACCAAGAGAGGTTGGGAGTGGTCCAGTCAACATATTACCTCCCAAGCCAAGCATTTGTAGGCTTATGAGATTACCAATGTCATGAGGAATTCTTCCAGAGAAGAAATTTGCTGAAAGGCCTAAATAAATGAGTGTGGCGGATAGATTGGCAATGATAGGCAAGTCACCCCCAAGCCTATTCCGACTAATCAGTAAGAACACTAGTTTGGTGCAGTTACTCAAAGAACTAAGGAATTCAAGATCTCCATGAGAGTAAGTTCCCAAAGAATTGGTATCAAGTAATAACCATTGCAAATTTGGTACTTTTCCAAAGGTAGGAATACTTCCTGTCAAACTGTTGTGATTCATTCCCAATTTTTGAAGAGTTGAGATATTGGAAATTGTTGCTGGGATAGATCCTGTGAGATAATTAACTGCCATATTTAACTCTCGAAGATTTGGTAGCAGAATACCAAAATCATGTCTCAGGCGACCCGAGAAATGATTATCAGCGATATATAAGTCCTCAAGTGAGGACAAATTGAAGATAGATGGAGGAAAAACGCCTGAGAATTTGTTCATTGATAATTCCAGAAGCGCCATTTGAGTCAATCTAGCTATATCATCAGGAATTCTTCCTTCTATATTATTTTCGTCAAAGCTCATTTCTCTAAGTGATGTCAAGTTTCCTAGAGATGCAGGAAGCTTCCCTTGCAGGTTATTAGTACCAAGATTTAACCTAACAAGCTTCGTCAACGACCCTATTTCGGAAGGAACACAATGTCCAAGGTGATTTGAAATTAAATCAAGCTCCAACAATCTAGAGAAATTAGAAAAACTGGCTGGAATCCCACCTCCGAGAAAATTATAGCTCATGTTCAAATGTTGAAGTCTAAACAAGTTTCCCATCTCTTGAGGAATAGTACCACCAAAAGAGTTATCATAGAGATTAAGTGATATGAGAAACGAAAGATTACCAATAGATGGTGATATCACTCCGCCCAATTGCAACCCTCCGAGGTCCAAACGAGTAACTCTCTTGTGTTTGCGGCCACATCTAACCCCCTTCCAGCTGCAGAGAGGGAATGAATTATTCCACGAGGACAAGGCATCTCTTTTGCCTTCAGAAACTTGAGACTTGAACTCCAACAACGCTTGCCTATCACTTTCATCGGTAAAACCATGTGATTCAAGTAGCATGAGAGCATTGAAAGCAAGTGAAAGAAACAGTCGGTAAAATCTTGTGGTGCTTCTCATATTTTGCAGGAAAGTGAAAATATTTGAGACGAAGCAATTGCCAAATGTCTTTTAACTTGTGGTGATAATGCAACTTGAAGCAAAAGACAGTAAGTACCACAGAGAAAACTGCAAAACGTTTCCTATATGTAATAAGTCAATTAGTCAACTGCCTAAAATAGACAAAACAAAACACTTCACTAATATTCATTACTTTTCTGTAGACATCATGATGATGGGTCTGAGCATTGAAGCAAATACAAGACTCTTGCCTTCTAGATCATTGAGATAGATTCTTGCCATCTAAGTCAAGTAGATTTTTTCAGAAGTTTAACTTATCTGAATTAAAAAAAACATTTTCACGTGTCTTCATGACTTTTCTATAGACATGGATGGGTCTAAAGCATTGACAACAAGTAAAAGACACAGTTTATGCTTTTTTTTTTGTCTTTTTTTTTTTTTTTTGTGTCTCGGTATCTTTTGGTGCTTCTCATAATGCTTCTCATAATGAAGGAAATGCAAAAAATATTTTACCTAGTGGTGATAATAAATTGGCTCACAACCCTATAGAATGCGAGACATTGAGATGGACTCTTGCCTTCTAGATTCTTGCCATCTAAGTCGAGTAGTTCTATCTAAAAAATTGGAAAAACAATTTCATTAGTCTTTACGACTTTTCTTTAGTCTACACAATAGACTCAAAGATATCAATGTAGAAATTGACCAATTGATTAAGAATTATAGCATCTCATGACCTTGGTTCATGTTCCTTGCATCTGAAGAATTCTATGAAGCTTCTCTCTTGAGCATCACTTGCCATGATCCCGTCTGGAACTACTATTCTCTTCATGACCAGTTTTTAATGCTATCTGGTCATCATAAAAATAATCGATTGCAAGTGGCATTGCTCATATCATGACTTGATTAAAATACACAAATAATCAAATTCTCCATCAAAGTGTTTTTTTTTCCTCCATTCAAACATCCTCAAATGTTACAAGTTACTTAATTAATATTAACCGCATAATTGATTGATTACAGTACTCACTAAACACATTTACCATTTCAACATGGAAATTTCTAATTCACTTTCTTGCAAGAGGAGCTCCATAAACTTTTAACCAAAAAAGAGAGGTAAATGTTACAGAATTATAAGGATCACTCATATAAAGCCTATTCCATTGTAAACACTTAAGCGTAGTCTCTATTGTCCAGATGTAGATATATGTCTAAGCAAATGGATCATCTTACCAAATACAGAGATAGTCTACATGAAAATTTATGGCCTAATGCATACCATACAATTACATAAATGGATTTTTTAAATTTATTTCTGATAATAGCATGAGAAAACCATAAAATTATCTCATATTGTAAGACAACATTATACTTGGGGCCTTGACAAAACTAAATGGGTTTATATCTTATCTATTCGGAGCTATCGACCCAAGTCTTGTTAGGCAAGAGGATTTACAGAGTATCTGTATTGGCATTACATGTCTTCCCAGCCAAGAAACTGCAAATTGTAAGTCTTGTATCCAAAACCAAGATAGAAAAATCCAAACAGCAGGAAACAAGAAAAATCAAAACAGTAACAAAAAGACGAGGAAGAGATCAAAGGACAGGCCGTAATTGCTTCCCAGTGGGTTTAGGTTTAACGAGGAGTCCAGTGATGGGTTTTAGATTTGCAGCAACGGGGAGGGTTCAGGGTTTAAGACAATAATGTCTTCTTTACTCGAGTCACTGAGCTCGAGTTGACGTCTTGTGTAATATATATGATTTAACAAAGTAGAAATATGTGCTCAACAGCAATAGATAAACCACAGCTACTTCATTTTTGCCAAATGTATTCTTATCCCAAGAAAATTTAAAGCAGAAAACACAAACATTCAATCTTGTCTGAAAACAACAGAGCATAAACAGAGGGGAAAAACAAACCACAGTGTATGAAAGACAATATGATATTATATAAGTGGATGGCAAAGTTTGTAGGAGAAACCATAAACACTTCAACGTCTAGCTGTTCTTCGGGTTTTAAAGAACCTCTCTCTGATTGAGATTAACTCCTTGGCTGCTTCACTCGTTGCCAACCGGTTCATCGGAGATTCTTCACAACACCTAAGTCCCACATCCAAAATCACTTTCAAACACTCCACTACAGGGAAACCAACTCTGAGACCATTATGAAGAATCGATTTGTCTGCAATGTCCAAAACTCTTTCCGGCAAGGCTGATTTGGTGTAGCTGTATAGGGTAAAGTTCCCCTCAAATAGCTCATTGGTTGGTCGTTTTCCTGTGAACATTTCCAAAACAAGAACCCCAAAGCTGTATACATCACCGTGTATTGATGGTTGGCCTCCCATTCCATATTCTATACCATATTTCACACACAAAAAAAACAAAAACAAAAACAATATTGTAATGAGAACAGAATACATAAATATTCTTTATTTTAACATTCCAGATGTGTAATAGTTTTACCTGGTGCAGCATACCCAATGGTTCCTCTAACACCAGCTGAGCTTAGTTGGTTGAAAAAGGACTCCTGATCAAATTTGAGAAGAAGACGAGCCAGACCAAAGTCGCTAACATGGGCAGTTAGATCATCGTCGAGAAGTACGTTGCTTGGCTTAAGATCGCAATGAGCTATAGGCTCATGACAATGAACATGAAGATAGTCCAAAACAGAAGCCACGTCTATAGCAATGTTGAGCCTTTCAAGAAGAGTCAAGGTTCTTGAGGGCCTATGAATCTCTTCGATTTCCTCTGGGTGCAGCCACATATCCAAGCTTCCATTCGGCATGAACTCATATATGAGAGCTCTGAATTCGTTACCTTGGAAATCAATACTAGCGCAAGCTGTCAATAGTTTCACAAGATTACGATGCCTTATATCCTTCAAGGATTCACATTCTGCCATAAAGCTCTTCATCGCTCCACGTCTCTGCATGTTTAGAACTTTCACTGCAACAATCTTGTTTTCTGTCGGGAGCAATGCCTTAAACACAGTACCAAAACTGCCTGACCCAATCAAATTGCTTGAAGAGAAGCCATCTGTCGCATTTCGAAGATCTCCGTAACTTATCTTTCCATGGAAGGCCCCCAAAGTGGAAGAAGTTAGATTATTAGTCTGATGGTTCTTCTTTCTTTTTCTTAACCACAGAGAAACTGAAGCTATGACCGAAAACAAAAGCAAAGCTATGCCTACGCTAACCCCGATCACAATTTCTTTAAATGAGAGGAATGCCTTGTCTCCATTGGTGGTGCTTGCGCAAAGCATGGTTTTAGTTTCAGTTCCTTGATGCCTCCACATAGGTTTCTGTTTCCAAATACTGAAACTATAGTAGAATTTTGAAATATTCCTTCTGTTGGTACGCATCCCTCGAAATTGTTATCAGATAGACTTAGACGCTGCAACTTTGAAAAATTTGCAAAATATCCAGGTATACTTCCAAAAAGATTATTGTTTGACAAATTAACTCTTTGAACAGCCACCAACCCACTTATGTCTGGAATGGTTCCATCAAAATAATTTCCTTGCAGATAGAGTTCTTCCAATGAGAAACAGGTTCCCAAATCCAAAGGAAGTTTCCCGGATAATTTGTTATGCGCGACGTTAAGTGTAACAAGATTTTGTAGTCTTCCAACATCTTTTGGTAGAGACCCGCTCAATGAATTACCAGCCATGCTTAAGTTAACAAGGGATGAAATTTGCATAATTTCTCGAGGTATAGTCCCATTCAACTTATTATACTCTATCCACAAATGTAGCAAGATCCTGCAGTTACCAAGACTTGGAGGAACGACTCCATCAAAATTGTTGTAAGACAAATCGAGTTCTGTTAACCGACTAAAGTTGCCTATAAAAGATGGTATCTCTCCTGACATCCTATTTGAGTAGAGACTTAATAACCCCAAATCTGAAAGCTTACCAAGAGAGGTTGGGAGTGGTCCAGTCAACATATTACCTCCCAAGCCAAGCATTTGTAGGCTTATGAGATTACCAATGTCATGAGGAATTCTTCCAGAGAAGAAATTTGCTGAAAGGCCTAAATAAATGAGTGTGGCGGATAGATTGGCAATGATAGGCAAGTCACCCCCAAGCCTATTCCGACTAATCAGTAAGAACACTAGTTTGGTGCAGTTACTCAAAGAACTAAGGAATTCAAGATCTCCATGAGAGTAAGTTCCCAAAGAATTGGTATCAAGTAATAACCATTGCAAATTTGGTACTTTTCCAAAGGTAGGAATACTTCCTGTCAAACTGTTGTGATTCATTCCCAATTTTTGAAGAGTTGAGATATTGGAAATTGTTGCTGGGATAGATCCTGTGAGATAATTAACTGCCATATTTAACTCTCGAAGATTTGGTAGCAGAATACCAAAATCATGTCTCAGGCGACCCGAGAAATGATTATCAGCGATATATAAGTCCTCAAGTGAGGACAAATTGAAGATAGATGGAGGAAAAACGCCTGAGAATTTGTTCATTGATAATTCCAGAAGCGCCATTTGAGTCAATCTAGCTATATCATCAGGAATTCTTCCTTCTATATTATTTTCGTCAAAGCTCATTTCTCTAAGTGATGTCAAGTTTCCTAGAGATGCAGGAAGCTTCCCTTGCAGGTTATTAGTACCAAGATTTAACCTAACAAGCTTCGTCAACGACCCTATTTCGGAAGGAACACAATGTCCAAGGTGATTTGAAATTAAATCAAGCTCCAACAATCTAGAGAAATTAGAAAAACTGGCTGGAATCCCACCTCCGAGAAAATTATAGCTCATGTTCAAATGTTGAAGTCTAAACAAGTTTCCCATCTCTTGAGGAATAGTACCACCAAAAGAGTTATCATAGAGATTAAGTGATATGAGAAACGAAAGATTACCAATAGATGGTGATATCACTCCGCCCAATTGCAACCCTCCGAGGTCCAAACGAGTAACTCTCTTGTGTTTGCGGCCACATCTAACCCCCTTCCAGCTGCAGAGAGGGAATGAATTATTCCACGAGGACAAGGCATCTCTTTTGCCTTCAGAAACTTGAGACTTGAACTCCAACAACGCTTGCCTATCACTTTCATCGGTAAAACCATGTGATTCAAGTAGCATGAGAGCATTGAAAGCAAGTGAAAGAAACAGTCGGTAAAATCTTGTGGTGCTTCTCATATTTTGCAGGAAAGTGAAATTTTTTGAGACGAAGCAATTGCCAAATGTCTTTTAACTTGTGGTGATAATGCAACTTGAAGCAAAAGACAGTAAGTACCACAGAGAAAACTGCAAAACGTTTCCTATATGTAATAAGTCAATTAGTCAACTGCCTAAAATAGACAAAACAAAACACTTCACTAATATTCATTACTTTTCTGTAGACATCATGATGATGGGTCTGAGCATTGAAGCAAATACAAGACTCTTGCCTTCTAGATCATTGAGATAGATTCTTGCCATCTAAGTCAAGTAGATTTTTTCAGAAGTTTAACTTATCTGAATTAAAAAAAACATTTTCACGTGTCTTCATGACTTTTCTATAGACATGGATGGGTCTAAAGCATTGACAACAAGTAAAAGACACAGTTTATGCTTTTTTTTTTGTCTTTTTTTTTTTTTTTTGTGTCTCGGTATCTTTTGGTGCTTCTCATAATGCTTCTCATAATGAAGGAAATGCAAAAAATATTTTACCTAGTGGTGATAATAAATTGGCTCACAACCCTATAGAATGCGAGACATTGAGATGGACTCTTGCCTTCTAGATTCTTGCCATCTAAGTCGAGTAGTTCTATCTAAAAAATTGGAAAAACAATTTCATTAGTCTTTACGACTTTTCTTTAGTCTACACAATAGACTCAAAGATATCAATGTAGAAATTGACCAATTGATTAAGAATTATAGCATCTCATGACCTTGGTTCATGTTCCTTGCATCTGAAGAATTCTATGAAGCTTCTCTCTTGAGCATCACTTGCCATGATCCCGTCTGGAACTACTATTCTCTTCATGACCAGTTTTTAATGCTATCTGGTCATCATAAAAATAATCGATTGCAAGTGGCATTGCTCATATCATGACTTGATTAAAATACACAAATAATCAAATTCTCCATCAAAGTGTTTTTTTTTTCCTCCATTCAAACATCCTCAAATGTTACAAGTTACTTAATTAATATTAACCGTATAATTGATTGATTACAGTACTCACTAAACACATTTACCATTTCAACATGGAAATTTCTAATTCACTTTCTTGCAAGAGGAGCTCCATAAACTTTTAACCAAAAAAGAGAGGTAAATGTTACAGAATTATAAGGATCACTCATATAAAGCCTATTCCATTGTAAACACTTAAGCGTAGTCTCTATTGTCCAGATGTAGATATATGTCTAAGCAAATGGATCATCTTACCAAATACAGAGATAGTCTACATGAAAATTTATGGCCTAATCCATACCATACAATTACATAAATGGATTTTTTAAATTTATTTCTGATAATAGCATGAGAAAACCATAAAATTATCTCATATTGTAAGACAACATTATACTTGGGGCCTTGACAAAACTAAATGGGTTTATATCTTATCTATTCGGAGCTATCGACCCAAGTCTTGTTAGGCAAGAGGATTTACAGAGTATCTGTATTGGCATTACATGTCTTCCCAGCCAAGAAACTGCAAATTGTAAGTCTTGTATCCAAAACCAAGATAGAAAAATCCAAACAGCAGGAAACAAGAAAAATCAAAACAGTAACAAAAAGACGAGGAAGAGATCAAAGGACAGGCCGTAATTGCTTCCCAGTGGGTTTAGGTTTAACGAGGAGTCCAGTGATGGGTTTTAGATTTGCAGCAACGGGGAGGGTTCAGGGTTTAAGACAATGATGTCTTCTTTACTCGAGTCACTGAGCTCGAGTTGACGTCTTGTGTAATATATATGATTTAACAAAGTAGAAATATGTGCTCAACAGCAATAGATAAACCACAGCTACTTCATTTTTGCCAAATGTATTCTTATCCCAAGAAAATTTAAAGCAGAAAACACAAACATTCAATCTTGTCTGAAAACAACAGAGCATAAACAGAGGGGAAAAACAAACCACAGTGTATGAAAGACAATATGATATTATATAAGTGGATGGCAAAGTTTGTAGGAGAAACCATAAACACTTCAACGTCTAGCTGTTCTTCGGGTTTTAAAGAACCTCTCTCTGATTGAGATTAACTCCTTGGCTGCTTCACTCGTTGCCAACCGGTTCATCGGAGATTCTTCACAACACCTAAGTCCCACATCCAAAATCACTTTCAAACACTCCACTACAGGGAAACCAACTCTGAGACCACTATGAAGAATCGATTTGTCTGCAATGTCCAAAACTCTTTCTGGCAAGGCTGATCTGGTGTAGCTGTGTAGGGTAAAGCTCCCCTCAAATAGCTCATTGGTTGGTCGTTTTCCTGTGAACATTTCCAAAACGAGAACCCCAAAGCTGTATACATCACCGTGTATTGATGGTTGTCCTCCCATTCCATATTCTGTACCATATTTCACACACAAAAAAAAAAAACAAAAACAATACTGTAATGAGAACAGAATACATAAATATTCTTTATTTTAACATTCCAGATGTGTAATAGTTTTACCTGGTGCGGCATACCCAATGGTTCCTCTAACACCAGCTGAGCTTAGTTGGTTGAAAAAGGACTCCTGATCAAATTTGAGGAGAAGACGAGCCAGACCAAAGTCGCTAACATGGGCAGTTAGATCATCGTCGAGAAGTACGTTGCTTGGCTTAAGATCACAATGAGCTATAGGCTCATGGCAATGAACATGAAGATAGTCCAAAACAGAAGCCACGTCTACGGCAATGTTGAGCCTTTCACGAAGTGTCAAGGTTCTTGAGGGCCTGCGAATCTCTTCGATTTCCTCTGGGTGCAGCCACATATCCAAGCTTCCATTCGGCATGAACTCGTATATGAGAGCTCTGAATTCATTTCCTTGGAAATCAATACTAGCACAAGCTGTCAATAGTTTCACAAGATTACGATGCCTTATATCCTTCAAGGATTCACATTCTGCCATAAAGCTCTTCATCGCTCCACGTCTCTCCATGTTTAGAACTTTCACTGCAACAATCTTGTTCTCCTCCGGGAGTAATGCCTTAAACACAGTACCAAAACTGCCTGACCCAACCATGTTGCTCGCAGAGAAGCCATCTGTCGCATTTCGTAGATCTCCATAACTTATCTTCTCATGGAATATCTCCAATGTAGAAGCAGCTGAATTATTGGTCTTCTGGTTCTTCTTTCTTTTTCTGAGCCAACGTAGAGAAACTATGAACAATAGCAAAAGCAAAGTTATGCCTACGATAACCCCGATCGCAACTTTCTTCAAAAGAGATGGATGCTTTGTCCCCATTGGTGGTGCTTGGGCAATACATGGCGTTAGTTTCAGTTCCTTGATGCCTCCACAAAGATTTTTGTTTCCATATACCAAAACTATAGTAGAATTCTGAAATTTTCCTTTTGTTGGTACGCTTCCCTCAAAATTGTTAATGGATAGATTGAGATATTCCAACTTGGAAAAAATTTCAAAATATCCAGGGATACTTCCAGAGAGATTATTGTTAGACATATCATCTCTTTTAACACCCACCAACCCTTTTATATTTGGAATGATTCCATCAAAAGAATTCCCTTGCAGATATATTTCTTCCATCGAAAGACAGTTTCCCAAAGTCTGTGAGAGCTCCCCTGATAATTTATTATCCGATACAGATAGTAGAACGAGATTCTGTAGTCGTCCAACATCGTTTGGAAGAGTGCCACTGATAGAATTACTTGGCATGCTGAGGGTAAGAAGGTGTGAAAGTTGCATAATTTCCTTAGGTATAGTCCCATTCAACTTATTATACCCAATCTCTAAATGTAGCAGTTCACTGCAGTTACTGAGACTTGGAGGAATGGTTCCTTCAAAAATGTTGTTGGACAAACGGAGTTTTTGTAACCGAGTGAGGTTTCCTATAGTAGATGGTATTACTCCTGACAATTTGTTTGAGCTGAGATCTAAAACCCCAAGTCCAAAGAGATTACCAAGAGAGGTTGGGAGTGGTCCAGATAACATATTTTCGCGCAACCCAAGCGTTTGGAGGCCTAAGAGGTTCCCAATATCCTGAGGAATTCTCCCAGAGATGTGATTATATTCAAGGAGTAAATCGGTGAGTTCCGCGGACAGATTGGTAATGGAAATAGGAAAGTCACCCCCAAGCCTATTCCCACCAAGCCCTAATTTCTCTAGTTGGGTGCAGTTAGTTAAAGAGCTGATGAAGTCAAGATCTCCAAAAGAGTAACTTCCCAACGAATTTCTACGTAGAAGTAACCATTGCAAATTTGGTACTTTTTCGAAAGTAGGAATACTTCCTGTCAGATTGTTGTCATTCAGTCCCACTTTTTGAAGAGTCGAGATATTGGAAAGTGTTGTTGGAATGGAACCGGTGAAAAAATTCCCTCCCATATTTAACTCTTGAAGATTTGGTAGCAGAATACCAAAACCAGGTCTAAGACGACCCGAGAAATGATTGAAAGCCATATATAAATTTTCAAGTGAGGACATATTGTAGATTGCGGGAGGAAAAACGCCTGAGAATTGGTTAAAAGATAATTCAAGAATCATCATTTGACTCAGCCTAGCTACATCATCTGGAATTTCTCCTTCCATATTGTTTCCTCCAAAGCTAGCTCGTATGAGTGATGTCAAGTTTCCTAGAGATGCAGGAAGCTTCCCTTGTAGGTTATTCTCACGAAAATTTAAACTAACTAGGTTCGCCAATGACCCTAGTTCTGAAGGAACACCTCGTCCAAGAGGATTTGAAAATAAATCAAGGTCCAACAATCTAGAGCAGTTAGACAAAGTAGTTGGAATCCCTCCTCCCAGATAATTAATGCCCATATACAAGTATTCAAGTCTAAATAAGTCTCCCACCTCTTGAGGAATGGTTCCACCAAAAGAGTTATTAGAGAGATCAAGATATATGAGGAATGAAAGATTACCAATAGATGGTGATATCACTCCGCCTAATTGCATTCCTCGGAGGTCCAAACTAGTAACTCTCTTGTGTTTGCGGCCACATTTAACCCCCTCCCAACTGCAGAGTGGGAATGAATGATTCCATGAGGATAAGAAAACTCTTTTGTCTTCAGAAACTTGAGACTTGAATTCGAGCAACGCTTGCGTATCAGTTTTATCGGTAAAACCATGTGCTTCAAGTAGCATGAGAGCATTGAAAGCAAGTAAAAGAAACAGCCTCATGCTTCCCATTTTTTTTTTTGTTGGTTAAAAGCTTGTGGTGCTTCTCATGTTTCGCAGGAAAGTGAATATATATAAGAGACGAATCAATTGCAAAATGCCTTTAAGGCTTCAACTTGTGGTGAAAATGCAACTCGAAGCAAAATAGGAATAATAAATTTGCTCACAACCAAAGAGAAAACTGCCAGATTTGTCCAAAATGGCATATATTCTTGCCGTCTTGACTCATATAATGCCGTGTAAGTCAAGTAGTCAACTGCCTAAAAAGACAAATTACATTTCACTAGTCTTCACAACTTTTCTTAGACGTCATGTGGTGTTAATGTGTTAATTTATTAGACAAAATTACATTTCATTTCACTAGACATCACAACTTTTCAAAAAATAAACCACTGCTACGTCATTTTCGACTGGGATATTTTCGTTTTTTTTGCCCTAGGAAAATGCTTATCAATTGTTAAAGCTGTTAACACAACATTCATCTTGTCTACAAATAATAATAACGGCATACTATGAAAGATCACTACATAAATTAGTAATTTATACACAATTCTTAAATGGAATTTATAGACCAGGTCAATAGGATTGACTTAATATGAAAACAAAGCGGTTTAACTCTTTAATTCGCTTAGGACAGGAGAAGCAAGCATAACACTATTCCATAGTAAGTACTATTAGGAGGGCCAGAATCACTTTAAAGACCATTGAGCAATGTATACCACTATCTTATCCTTTGGCAGTCATCTCTCTCAGTATCATGTGTTCTGGATCTGATCTATTTTTCTTTTTCTCTCCACACTTTTCTTTGAAATTACCACACCTAAAGAACCAGAGAGAGTAGTACTTCTTAGAACTTCATGTGCAAGAAACGCAAAACCATTAGATTTGCCACTTCCCTTGAATCGGAAAAGAATGACATCACTAACTTCTATAAGTCCACAAACTATAATATACAACAAAAAATCCACGACATGTTTAATTCTTTTTTACGAATTTCCCTTAGGTCTCTGTTTTGACCCCTGTTTTTGGTTTGCTCTGTTTTGTTTCCCTCTTTGTTGACTTTATTTGTTGACCCCAGTACTCGTTCTTATTGGTGGCAATGCTTCCTTTTTCTCTTCACAGTTCTTAACTTCTTATGCTAATGTGGAAACTTCGAGAAATTTGTAGGCGAAAATTGGGGATATCTCTTTCATTTTTGGTCAGATAGACAAAGTTAGAGAAGAGTTTTTGGAATGAATTAAGCAACAAGGATTCATCAATGTTAAAGATAATATTGTTATCGCGTCTTGGTTTTCCTTTTACAGTATTAGATCAGAACTCTGGCGTCTCTAGTCTCCATCAATGTGCTGGATTAAACACTTATATGCATGAAGCTTGCCTCAGGATTGAGAAAGAATGCAGGTGAGATTCACTGAGTTCTCTAACTCATATTGGATGACGTTGGGATATAAACAAAATGTGATTGGTGTAAGTCAAACAAATCAAACGAATGAAGTTTAAGCTGAGAAAAAGAAAACAGTAACACAACCATTCATTATTTTGTAACAACAATATTCATATTTTGTCTGCATATAACACAAGCATTCATTATTGCAAGCCTTCTGAGTAGTTTAATAGAGACAAACCACAGATTATACTAGACGATATTATATAGGCCTCAGATTAAGCCTTTTAAGTGGGTTGCAAAGTCTTCAACGTCTGGCTGTTCTTCTGGCTTTGAAGAACCTCTCTCGGATTGTGATTAACTCCTTTACAACTTCAGTCGTTGCCAGACGGTTCGTCGGAGATTCTTCACAACACCTAAGTCCCACCTCCAAAACCAATGTCAAGCACTCAGAAATAGGGAAACCGATTCTGAGACCGCTGTGAAGAATCGATACGTCTGCAATGTCCAACACTCCCTCTGTCAACGCCGACTTGGTGTAGCTGTGCAAGGTGAAATTTCCTCCAAATAATTCATTGTTTGGTCGTTTTCCAGTTAACATTTCCAAAAGAAGAACCCCGAAGCTATACACATCACCGTGTATTGATGGTTGTCCTCCCATTCCATATTCTGCACCATGATTCACACAAGACTACAAATTTGTAATAAAAAAAAGAATACAAAAAATTTCTTCATCCAAACATTGCATATGTGTAATAGTTTACCTGGTGCAGCATAGCCGATGGTTCCTCTAACACCAGCTGAGCTTAGTTGGTTATAGAAGGACTCCTGGTCGAATTTGAGGAGAAGACGAGCCAGACCAAAGTCGCTAACATGGGCGGTTAGATCATCGTCGAGAAGGACGTTGCTTGGCTTAATATCGCAATGAACTATTTGCTCATGACAATAAACATGAAGATAGTCCAAAGCAGAAGCCACGTCTATGGCAATGTTGAGCCTTTCAAGAAGTGTCAAGGTTCTTGAGGGCCTACGAATCTCTTCCACTTCCTCTGGGTGCAGCCACATATCCAAATTTCCATTCGGCATGAACTCATATATGAGAGCTCTGAATTCGTTACCTTGGAAATCAACACTAGCGCAAGCTGTCAATAGTTTCACAAGATTACGATGCCTTATATCCTTCAAGGATTCACATTCTGCCATAAAGCTCTTCATTGCTCCATGTCTCTGTAGATTTAGAACTTTAACTGCAACAGTTTTGCTCTCCGTCGGGAGCAATGCCTTAAACACAGTACCAAAACTGCCTAATCCAACCATATTGCTGGAAGAGAAGCCATCTGTCGCATTTCGTAGATCTCCATAACTTATCTTCTCATGGAAAATATCCAACGTGGAAAGAGCTGAATTATTAGTCTTCTGGTTCTTCTTTCTTTTTTTGAACCAACGTAGAGAAACTACGAACAATAGCAAAAGTAAAGCTATGCCTACGCTAACCCCGATCACAACCTTCCTCAAAAGAGATGGATGCTTTGTCCCCATTGGTGGTGTTTGCACAATGCATGGCTTTAGTTTCAGTTCCTTGATGCCTCCACAAAGATTCTTGTTTCTAAATACAAAAACTGTAGTAGAGTTCTGAAATTTTCCTTTTGTTGGCACCCTTCCCTCGAAATTGTTAATGGATAGATTGAGATATTCCAACTTTGAAAAGTTTTCAAAATATTCAGGTATACCTCCAGAGAGATTATTGTTTGATAAATCAACTCTTTTAACACCCATCAACCCTTTTATATCTGGAATGGCTCCATCAAAATAATTTCCTTGTAGATACATAACTTCCATCGAGAGACATTTTCCCAAAGTTTGTGGAAGTTGTCCTGATAAGTTATTATTCCCAAGTGATAGCTCAACAAGATTTTGTAATCTTCCAACATCGTTTGGTAGAGAGCCGCTCAAAGAATTGCCTTCCATGTTGAGGTGAACAAGGGTTGGGATTTGCATAATTTCCTTAGGTATTTTCCCATTTAACTTATTATACCCAATCTGTAAGTCGAGCATGTGACTACAATCACCAAGACTCGGAGGAACCATTCCTTCAAAACTATTGTTAGATAGATTTAGTTTTACTAACTGAGTGACGTTGCCTATAAAAGACGGTATCTCTCCAGAAATCCTATTTGAAAATAAAATTAATTCCCCGAGTCCTACGAGCTTTCCAAGAGAGGTTGGGAGTGGTCCTGTTAATAGATTGTCTGCCAACAAAAGTGATTGTAGGCCTATGAGATTTTCAATATCTTGAGGAATGCTTCCATAAATGAGGTTTCCTTTAAGGTTCAAAACGGTGAGTTCTGCGGACATATTGACAATGGATGTAGGCAAGGCACCCCCAAGCCTATTGTAACTCACAGATAACCCATGCAAATGGGAGCAATTAGTCAAAGCATCAAGAAATTCAAGATCTCCAAAAGAGTAACTTCCCAAAGAATTATTAGCAAGTTCTAGGTAATGCAAATTCTGTAATTTTCCAAAGTTGGGAGAAATACTTCCTGTCATCCTGTTTTTACCAATTCCAAACATTTCCAGAGTTGAAATATTGGTAAGTGTTGTTGGGATGGCTCCTGTTAGAAAATTTCCATGCAGAGATAACTCACGAATGTTTGGTAGCAGATTACCAAAATCAGGTTTCAGGTTACCCGAGAAACCATTACCAAGGAGGTATAAATTCTCAAGTGAGGACAAGTTGTAGAAAGCGGGAGGAAAAACGCCAGAGAATTTGTTCATTGTTAATGTAAGAGACACCATTTGACTCAGCCTAGCTATATCATCTGGAATTTCGCCTTCCAGATTATTATATCCCAAGTTGAGCACTATTAGAGATGTCAAGTTTCGTATAAATACGGGGAACTTTCCTTTGACGTCGTTTAGACCAAGATATAAATAGAGAAGCTTTGTCAATGACCCTAGTTCTGAAGGAACACCTTCTCCAAGATTGTTTGAAAATAAATCAAGGTACAACAATCTAGAGCAGTTGGACAAACTGGCTGGAATCCTTCCTCCCAGATAATTAAAGCCTATAGCCAAGTATTTAAGTCTAAACAAGTTTCCCATCTCTTGAGGGATGATTCCACCAAAAGAGTTATTAGAGAGCTCAAGATATATGAGAAACGAAAGATTACCAATAGATGGTGATATCACTCCTCCCAATTGCAATCCTCCGAGGTCCAAACGAGTAACTCTCTTGTGTTTGCGGCCACATCTAACCCCCTTCCAGCTGCAGAGAGGGAATGAGTTATTCCACGAGGACAAGGCATTTCTTTTGCCTTCAGAAACTTGAGACTTGAACTCCAACAACGCTTGCCTATCACTTTCACCGGTAAAACCATATGCTTCGAGTAGCATGAGAGCATTGAAAGCAAGTACAAGAAAGAGTCTCATCATGCTTTTCATTTTTTTTGTTGGTTAAAATCTTGTGGTGCTTCTCATATTTTGCAGGAAAGTAAATATATATGAGGCGAATCAATTGCAAATGCCTACTTGTGATAATGCAACTTGAAGCAAAATAGGAATAATCAACTGCTAGACTTTTCCAAAATCAAAATGTAAGTCAAGAAGTCAACTGCCAGACTTTTCCAAAATGTAAGTCAAGAAGTCAACTGCCTAAAAAGACAAAAGGACACATTTACCTTCATGATTTTGCTATCGGCATCATGTGGTGGCTGGATTATCGGTCCCATATGATGGGTCTGGAATCTGGAAAATTAGCTTAAAACACACAAGCATGGAACATTACGATCACACGGCAGTCATCTTTTGTCTGAAAGCACACAACCTATGTTGCATGGAAACTCCATCCGAGGTGCGTTTCCCGTTTCGGAAACGTTTCGGAATCGGAAACTCTTGGAAACGCGTGGAAACGTCATGGAAACACGTTTCCTTAAAAAGTCAATTTGGAAACGCGATGGAAACGTACGTTTCCATTTTGGAAACACATCGGAAACTTAATTTTTTCTTTTGAAACATAAACATTAATTATTTTAAAAATATAAGTATATATTTGATATTTTTCTTTAAAAACTTAATTAGTATGAAGAATATGTAACACTTATTTTATTATTTGTGATGATGATATATGGTCTTAATTTTTGATTTTGAGTGTTGTTATCATTATTTTAGTTAGACTATTTAATATTTTTATTAATGATTATGTTATTTAAAATATATATTTAATATTCTTTTGATGTTTAATATATATATATACGTTTCCAAAACGTTTCCATTTCGTAATTTTTTAAAAAATCCGTTTCCACGTTTCCACACGTTTCGCTTCCGCCTTTCCGTTTCCGTTTCCATGCAACCTAGCACACAACCTTACTTTATGATATTCAGCAATCATACATGTGACAAGCCCTTTCGTTGCTTGCAAGTTGCAAACTAATGACAAAGCAAGGGAAGACGAAAGCTCTTCAACCTTTGTTTTTCCATGGTCAGAACCAATAGCTTGAGGAGAAGGTGCTCGCAATTATTCTTCCATTGACAAAGCTAGGGAAGACGACAACACACGTTACACTAAATAATCAATTAATTTACACTCAATTAATCTAAGGTGGGTCAACACAGCCACTAACAACAAAGGTATAATTCATTCCAAGTCTCGAGTGTCACGACAAACATAGAATCACCGTTACAGAATGAAGAAGTTTATAAAACCCTGAGGTCTTTTGGAACCATGGCACTGGTACAATAATTTAAAACTACAAACCATTCACTAGAAAACTCGTACATTCATATAAATACAGACACATCTAGATAAGAGATATATATACTTGTGTACCTATATCTCTTTGCTTTAATAATCTCTCGTACTACAACTCGTTAGGTCTCCTCATCTCCGAAAAAAACTCTCTCTGATAGAGACCAGCTTGCTTACAGCCTCGGCCATTGATATCCGGTTCACCGGTGATTCTTCTGAACAACTAACTCCAACCTGAAACACAAGGGTCAAGCATTCGACCATATTGAAATGCTGAGCGTATGCACCACGGAGAATAGATTTGTCTGTGATATCTAGTGCTTGTCGTTTCGGCAATGCTGATTTAGTAAAACTATGGAGAGTTAAACCGTCCACGAATAACTTATTGGTGGGTCTTTTTCCAGTGAAAATCTCCAATAGGAGGATACCAAAGCTGTACACGTCGCCCATTATTGATGGATGACCTCCCATACCATATTCTACAAAGTTCAATAATAACAACAATAAGACTAAAGAATATTAGGACGTCTCTGCTTGAGATAGATACCTAATAATGGTTCTAAATTTTAATGTAAAATACGCATACCTGGTGCAGCATATCCAATGGTTCCACGAACACCTGCAGAGCTGAATTGAATATGGAATGTATCCCGATCAAATTTTAGTAGGAGTTGTGCCAAACCAAAGTCGCTTACATGAGCAGTCAAATCTTTGTCAAGTAGAATATTGCTTGGCTTAATATCACAGTGGGCTATAGGGTTGTGACAATAAGTATGAAGATAAACCAAAGCCGAAGCAACATCTATCGCAATGTTGAGTCTTTCAACAACGGTCAGGGTTCCTGAGGGATTGCCAGTTTCTTCTATTTCATCCGGGTGCAACCACATGTCCAAGTTTCCATTAGACATGAACTCATAAACTAGAGCTCTAAAATCATTTCCTTCAAAATCAGCACTTGAACAGACAGTAACCAACTTCACAAGGTTGCGATGCCTTATACCTCCTAATGCTTCACATTCTGCAATGAAACTCTTTGCAGCTCCACGTTTGCAGAGATTCAAAACTTTAATGGCAACAGCCTTGTTCTTAGACCCAAGAAATCCTTTAAACACAGCCCCAAAGTTACCCGACCCAATCAAATTGCTGGAAGAGAAGCCACCGGTTGTCTTGTAGAGCTCATCGTAACTTATCTTTTCATAAAACGATTTCACTGGGGAGAAAGACCGATCATTCTCATTATTGTTAGCTCTGACACTCTTCATTCTCTGTTTGTACCGGCATAGATAAACCACGCACAGACATAGAAGGAAAAGTGCTGCCATACCTGCACTGACACAAATGGTGATTATCTTTCTGACTGATGAATGTCTTCCTGGTAATTCTACAGAGCATGGCTCAAGCTGTAATGACGGGATGCCTCCACAGAGATTTATGTTACCAATGACCGATATCGCACTGGTATTACGAAATACCCCTTCCGTTGGCACAGCTCCTTCGAAGTTGTTCACAGAGAGATTCAGGTTCTGCAGTTTGGAAAAGTTCGCCATATATTCAGGTATTGTACCAGAGAGATTGTTCTTCGACAGATCTAGGAATCTGAGGCCAGTCAACCCTCTTATATCTGGAATGGGCCCAAAAAATGAATT
The DNA here is from genome assembly GCF_000004255.2 of Arabidopsis lyrata subsp. lyrata. Classification (NCBI taxonomy): domain Eukaryota; kingdom Viridiplantae; phylum Streptophyta; class Magnoliopsida; order Brassicales; family Brassicaceae; genus Arabidopsis; species Arabidopsis lyrata. The sequence continues at coordinate 13,077,871 of NW_003302551.1, forward strand.
CCCTTGCAGCAAAAGGAATTCTAGTGAGAGACAATTCGCCAAGGTCCGTGGAATCTGTCCTGATAGTTTATTGTATGAAACGTCTAGAGCTAATAGAAATTTAAGCTTTCCAACATCTTCTCTCAAAGGGCCAACCAACAAATTAAATGAAACATTTAAGACGACAAGAGATGGAAGTTCCATAAGCTCATGGGGTATGCTGCCATTCAACTTATTAGTACCGAGGTTCAAGTCTAGAAGGTAGCTGCAACTTCCAAGACTTGAAGGGATGCTTCCTTCAAAACTATTGTTAAGCAAATACAGGTATGTTAGCCCACTGATATTCCCCAAGGAAGATGGTATCTCTCCAGACAGTCCATTTGAATAGAGCAAGACTTTTCTCAGTTCAGAAAGTTCTCCCAATGAGGGAGGAAGTTTGCCTGTCAACAGATTTTCGCCCAAGTCTAATGTTTGCAGGCTTACGAGATTCCCTATGCCATGAGGAATACTTCCAGAGATGAGATTTCCACCAAGGGAGAGCTCAGTTAATTGGGTGGAGAGATTGGCTATAAAGACAGGTAACTGACCGCCAAGTTTGTTGAAGCCAAAACTCAAGTACTGCAACTGACTGCAGTTAGTCAGTGTACCAAGAAAATCAAGATCACCAGAAGAGTAGTTTCCCAGAGAGTTATTATTAAGGCCTAGCTGTAATAAATTCTGAAGTTTCCCAAAACTCAATGGTATCTTTCCAGTAAGATGGTTAGACGGAATATCAAGCTGTTGAAGAACTGAGATATTGGAAAGTGTCTCTGGAATGGTACCCGTGAAATTATTTATCCCCATATATAGTATTTGAAGGTTAGGGAGAAGAGAACCAAAGTCAGGCCTAAGGGTGCCAGAGAAACTGTTGCCGGTAATGGACAGGAAAATTAGTGAGGACAGGTTGTAAACTGGAGGAGGGAAAACACCATTAAACTTGTTTAATGCTATTCGGAAAAAGACCATCTGTTTCAGTCTGGCTAAACTCCCAGGGATCTCTCCTTCTATTTGGTTATATATAAAATCGAGCATTTGGAGTGATGTCAGGTTTCCCAATGAGGCAGGAAACTTCCCTGTTAGATTGTTTCTACCAAGAGATAGAATGACAAGCTTAGACAGCGAACCGAACTCAAAAGGCACGCCTTGTTCAAGATGATTTGATGATAAATCAAGTGTAGAAAGGCTAGAGCAGTTCGACAGAACAACCGGGATCACCCCTCCAAGAAAATTATTGCTCATGTTCAAATATTGAAGCCTGAACAAGTTTCCAACCTCTAAAGGGATGGCACCACGGAAAAAGTTGTCTGCAAGATTTAATGATCTAAGAAATGAGAGGTTACCGACAAAGGGAGAGACTACACCAGTTAGTTTCAGTCCTCCAAGATCCACACCAGTTACTCTTCTGTGTTTGAGGCCACACTTAACTCCGGTCCAGCTACAGAGAGGCAGGGAGTCATTCCACGAGCCCAACACAACTCTACTTGTTTCAGAAACTTGAGACTTGAACTCAAGCAATGCTTGTTTATCAGTCTCCTCCGTCAATCTGATTGTTTGTGCACAGACCATATCTGAATGTTCAAGTGACACAGAGACAAGTAAAGCAGATACAAGAATCAGCCTCATAACAATACAAGGAAACCCCATGGGGTGTAAAAGCTTCTTTTTTTTTTTCCTAAACTAAACGGAGACAAAAAAAATTCTTTCACAACCAGGATGACTGTTTGTTGAGATTATGAGCAAATAAAAATCTTGAGGATTTGGTTTCCTATGCAATAATGAGGAATATATAGCATACAAGCCTTTTAGAAACTGGCAAACAAAGTAAGGATATTCCAAAACCACAGGACTTGCAGCCTGCGGTATGCAGATTATTCTCAATCCTCGTTGACTTTGAGGGTCAAAGTCCAATAGAGCAATGACTTATTCTCATGTTGCCTCAGATAATTTATTCACTGCTTCATTTCGCCCAAGTCAACTGTCAGACGCTTGTCAACAAATATATACTTTAGTTTTACCAAGGAAAACTTGATTAATTAACACTAATAACAACGACCATTCTTATAAAAATGTAGCTGAGGCATGTTTGTCAAGTTCTTAGCAGAGACCATGACATCAATGATTTCGATATACACCAACTAGCTTTTACATCGTTTTCAGCAAAAACAAATAAAATAATAGCGCGTTTAATTCAAAAATATATTAATCATATCTAGCAGAAGAAAATTCAATTCTCACTATATAATACAGTAATTTATACGCAATTCTTTGTTCAGTTTTTTATAGACAAAGTCAATAGGAATTGAAATGAAAATATTTGCAGTTTACCTCTTAATTTGCATATGACAGGAACAGCAAGCGCTGCACTAATCCATCCATATTAACCCGTACAAGGAGAGCCATAATCACTCATCCCAGTAGACACCTAAGTCTGTAAGCACAGGTTAACACAGCCACTAACAACAAAGGTATACATGAGATAGCAAAAATCAACAAAGGTAAATAAACCAAAAAGGATATGACGACTTCTTTCATTCCACACAGTAAAATCAACATGTCTCCGGTATCACGAAAAACATAGAATCGCAGTTACAGAATGAAGCAGTTTATAATAACCCCAAGGTAACTATCTTGAAAAGACAACAAAGCTCATTTCCACAGACACTAGCTAAAACTGAAAACCATTGAGTATGCATACCACTATCTACCCTTTTAACGACGGCGATCTTCCCTTCTTGAAGAATCCCTATATTGCCTTGTGGACGTTTCTGATTGCCTACTTGAACCTTTTCCCTCCCTGTCGTTATGATCTCTTCTAGATTCTGCCTTCAATTTCTCCCAATCACGTGTTCTGGATCCCTTGTCCTCCCTTATATAATTATAATCATTTCCAGCATTGTGACTTCTAGATCGCGAATCATCATACGGTCCTGATCTCTTTTGTTCCCTCATATCATAAGCATCTCTTGACCTTGGCCCCATATCCTCTCTTTCCACTCTTTCTCTTTCTTTAGGGCGGCCATACCAGGCATCTCCATCACCCTTTCCTCTGTAACTTTTCTCTTCCGCATCAGATTTGAAATCTCCTCGATGGCCAAAACTTGTACCACCCTTTTTAGCACCATTAAACTTGTCATGATCCCACCTGGAACTTCTATCCTCTTCATGACCCCAACCAGTATTTGCAGCTCTCTGTCCATTAAAAAAAGGGTTTACTTCTATCAAGCATTTATCAAAATCATATGTTGAAATAATAAGAACAATATCATCCAAATAATTAGCTCATATACGAGAGTTATCCCGCACTTACTTACTTTTTCATCGTGGGAAAATTTGCAAGAATCACCACGAGTACATTCTCCTCTCTGAAACGCTCTGCAAACACCACGAGCCTCTCTATTCTGCCGTCGCGTCTCTTCATCCTCTTCTTCATGCTTTTTGTATTCCCTACAATGGTCCACCTTAATAGTCCGCCCCAACACAAGAGCTCCATTCAGATTATCTACAATCACCAACAAAAAAACACAATTACAAATTCCAAAACCTAAAGAAGTAAAAATCCACATGAAAACAATGTACAAGAGTTTCACTAACCAACAGCAAGAACGGTACTTCTCTGATCTTCATAAGCAAGAAATGCAAAACCTTTAGACTTCCCAGTTCCCTTGTCTCGAATAAGATTGACATCAACAATTTCACCATATCTACAATTCCACAAAACAAAAAAGCATGAAAAACAAAAAACCCATTAAGAAAAATTGAAACTTTAGAAACGAAACAACACTTACTGTGAGAAGACAGCGAGGAGATCACCTTCGGTGAGATCGAACGGTATGCATCCGACGTAGACATAGGCAGAGTTTTTGTACTTAGCGTGCCATGAAGCTTCTTCAGAAATCCCTAAATCTGATTCCCTAGCGTTTATCTTCTGTAAATTCTTCACCTGCGTCAATGGATTCATCCTTTCAAATTTCTCTTCGTTCGTTGCCGAATAGTTGACGGAACCCTAAAACTAGAAAACGAGATCGAGAGATTAGCCTGAGCGGGTCGGGTTTTTAATGACCCGGATTGAGGCCCATTTATTTTATCTGGGCCGAGCAGATCTTGTTGCGTCATGATGATGATGTATTAGTTTTAAAACATTTTTAAAAATTCTTAAACTTCTTTTGTGTTTGTAATTTTGTATTGACAACTCTAAAATTTTGTTGATTTTGTGGTATGTTGTTTTTGTACTTAAATTTGGTTCAGTCATCTTCCTATATATTTTCCTCTTTTCATTTGAATCTTTAATTTGTCTATGTTTTTTTTTTTTTGAAAATTAAGCCAAATTATATTACGTATATTTTTCTATATAGATTTAATGTATAATATCATTTTTACATCTTTTAATTAGGTTTTGCAAGGCTAGTTAAAGGGTTTATTATTTTTAGGGTTTTGTACAGAAACAAAGCTTTCGTACTTGAATATTTGCTTCTAGGCGTTTAAACAAGACAATGAAGTTGTGTATTCGGCTACTGTGCATCAACCAGAAGAAAATTTTGGCTAAGAAAGGGAACCGAAGATGGTTAATGTCAAGAAAGACAAAGTTACGTCTAAATCCTACACGGATCTACATTCCTCTTGATCTCCAAATTAATACACTCTTAAGATTGCCTGTGAAGTCTTTATTGAGATTTCGATGCGTCTCCAAGCTTTGGTCCTCTATCATCACCACTTCACCAGCCAATATTTCAAAAAACAGCACTTGAACATTACATCTTCCTCAGCTCCTCCACGTCTCCTCATTTCTTTTCAGGACTTTCACGGTAAAAATCTTATGTTAGTCTCGTCGCCTAACCCATACGTATCTTCCTCTTCCTCTTCTTCATGTTGTGTACCCTATAAAGATCTGAACGTCTTTAAAATAAATGGGAAACTAGTGTATAATGCGGTTCGGGGCTTGATCTGCTTAAGTAGATTAAGTGTGGGGATTTGTAACCCTAGCACAAGGCAGCTGCATATTTTTCCCCAACTCAAGTACAAAGAAGATCCAAAAAATTCTCAACGCCCCAATTATTTTGTTGGGTACGATTCTATTGAAGATCAATACAAAGTGCTAGCAATTGATCGTTTGCATTGGAGAATGGAGCATAAGATTCTGTTATTGGGAAGAGAAGAAGCTTGGAGAGAGGCTCCATGTGTTGCATGTCCTCATGTTTCTCATACCTCGGGGATGTATATGAACGGAACCCTGTACTACGGGGCGTCTCGGACGGATATCGATCCCCCGAATAACAATTCTATAATTGTTAGTTTCGATGTTAGGCTTGAAACGTTCAACATCATCAATGTACCAAGCAAAGTTCTACCAATGGGTTATGAGAATATGTGGCTTGCTGAACGGTGGAGGAATCTTACAGATAAAACTCTGATCAACTACAAAGGAAAAATTGGTGTGGTCGAGAATGCACGTGAGGGTAGTTTTCGAATGTGGGTTGTGGAAGATGCTGAGAAAGAGGAATGGTCCATGAACACTTTTCATTTGCCTGAATCTGCTGTTGGCCTTGACTTCAAGGTCGATCATGAATGCCTTTTATACAGGCGAGATTTGTCTGGTTCGAAAAGAATTAACTGACCCCTTTTGTCTTTTCTACTAGAATTTGGATAGGAAAAGCATGAGAAGTGTCAAAACTGAAGGACTGCCTATATCCAAGCTTAAGCGAGTCCGTGACCTTTATGTGACTGTTTCTGATCATTATGAGAGCTTCATGTTCTTAGAAACCTGAAGTTAATTAAGGTTTTTCTTTCTATATATATGCTTGTCTTTTTATTTTTTTGGGTAATTAGTGTGTGATCCGGGTTTTAAAACTCCACTAGTTCTCCCAGGGTGACTGTAACCGTCGAGTAGTCCACTTACAGATTTTTTTAATGGGTAGCATGACATTTTTTTTTTTTGATAAACCCTATCGGCTATCCGGTCGGCCCCGGTAGGAACGCACCGAGGTGCTACATAGTGGACTGGTCCACCGTGTTAACGGCTAGGTCCTTCGGGCTACCACTCTGCCTATCCCGAGTTTGGAATGCCTTCCGACTAAGTGCCAGGAGGTAGTCAGGCCGCCTGCATTTCTGACTACCAGGTAAACCAATTGGGCCAAAGCCCAACTGACAGACTACCCACAATAATGTTGATAACAGCAGGTGGAGTCGAAGCCAGGGTGGAGGGAATTTCACCCAAACAACCAGAGCCCACCAACCACTCGCCCACCACCATGTGGGTTAGCATGACATTCTTTTGATTGGCTAATTGGGAGTGATTTAAATATTTCTGCGTTTGAAGGGAATTGCCAGAAATTAAACAATGTATATGCTTGTTTATTTATAGAACTTAAATTTTGTTTTGAGAAGCACGATTAATATTTAAAGATTCCAACTTAAAATCATATTCGGCCTGATCCTTTAGACTTTTCAAAATATGACAGAAGTAAAATTGAAGGAAGCTTCAAAATGGTATATATGGACGATCATGCGATTAATAGTTGCAATGGTTTCTTCTTTTGTGTTTAACAATGTTAAAGAAGAGATGACAATGAGTGGAATCAAGCGATTATTTTGGTAACTTGTCCACAAACATTATATTATATAGGAGAAATTAAAGAAAAAGAAACGAGAGAGAAAGAGAAAGAGTTTTTTTTATTTTGTTGTTTGATATTTTAGTTTGGTTTTTACTTTGTTCACTACAAGAATTGTCGAATCTGGCTACGGCCTGGCTTAGGAAAATCCGTTGCCAGCAAAATTAGCTACGGATATGGCAACGGATGGCGACAGGCCAAAACACGGGAATTTCGTAGCCATATATGTGGCTATTTCATTGCAAATTTGTAGCTACATAACTATGACGGAATCTGTTGCTGTTCTGTAGCCAAATAGCTACGCTTTAGATAGGGTCTGTCCGTCGCGAAAATTTTCCACATGTAGCTAAGACTAGCGACGACAACTTTGTTGCTAGCTGGCGACGATAGCGATAGCGATGATATTTCTCTCGCTAATGAAAATAAATTCTGCGTGCGAAATTTTTGAGAGATATTTCAGTGACAAACTTTTGATTCCAATTATTTTATTTCCTTCTTCGTTCTTATATCTCTACTTCTCTTCCATTAGATACCCAAACCCTAAATCTTCTATACCCATCTCCGTCGCACAATTTATCTCTCGCTCGCTCTCGTTCTCTTCGTCTCATTTCTCAAACTCTCCTTGGATTTGCTCCGTTCCCTGGTCTCGAGCCGCCTCTGCTTCAAGTTCGTTTCTTCAAGCAGATCTCTCGTTTGCATCACACTCTTTTGTTTTGAGAATTTGATGGTCATTAGACTGAAATCGTTGTTGTATGTAGATTCGATTTAGGATTTGTGGTTGTTTGAGTATGGTCGGTTCTTATAGCTTCGTCTCTGTCAATTTTGAGTTCTGTCTCTGTTGATTTTGTCCTTATAGCTTCATTTCTTAAAGTTTGTGGTCATTTGAGCTTGGTCGGTGTTAATTTTGTTCTTATAGTTTCATCTCTAACAATTTTGAGTTTAGTCTCTGTTAATTTTGTTCTTATAGCTTCATCTCTTATAGGATTTGTGGTTATTTGAGTTTGATATGTGTTAATTTATTAGCTACGTCTCTTTTGATTTTGTTTTGTTCTTATAGTTATGGTTTGGTCCTCTTTATATATGTCTAATGTTTGTTCTGTTTCTTTAAAGATATGATGACAACACGTAGTGGTGGATTTCCTACAAGAGGTTTGGATAGACGAGGCTAGTTTCTTTGAGGCTGGTGCATCATAGGTTCCATAATGTCCACTCCCCTCCAAAGAAACTCTAGTTGATCAACGAGCTACTAAACGCGCCGGCACTATAAAACCAACCGTGTCTCCATCCCCACAAGAAAGGCCGTGCACTTTGGTAAGATCTCATTTATTGTAAAGTCATTGTTTTTGAACAATCGTTTGATCTAATACTCTAGTTTACTAACTTTATTTTCTTTGTTTATCTTTATAGGTTCTCTGTAGACAATGTGGTAAAATATGATATTAAGTAGACTTTTACTAATGATTTTGAGGGTCCATGGTGGAATCTTGGTGTGGTTCCGCAAGAGCAACAAGACAAGTGGTGGTCTGATTTTGTGGTGAGATTTAACATCAGCAAGGGGAAGAGAAACAATGTAAACCAAGTTTGTTTCGCATATCTGTTGGAAAATGATGTGGGAGCATTGGGATACAGAGAGTACAATTCTTGTTAGCAAGACTAACTCAAAGAACAGCAAATCTGAGCGAGATGGAGATCGAATGCATCAAGACATTTCTTGCTCAAAACCATTTGCTAGGAATTAATACGAATTGGTAAGGTAAATATCTCTACTTCTCTCATTTGCTTTTTGAATACCTCTAACTAATGATATTTACTAACTATTGAGTCAGGTGAGGAGCCGGCGATCATAGATTTGCTGCGGAAGACTCGCATGAGAAAGGATGGAACTTACATGGACAAACGTGCAAAGAAGATTGTCGAGAAGTTGAGACAAGGGTCCTTTCCCAGCTTTCTTCCAACAACACTGAGGATGGCTGCCACCAAGAGTCTAACTCACAAGCACCAACTATCCTTATGAAAGATCAAGCTTTTTATTCGGTAAAGAATTCTTTATTAGTCAGTTTTGCTCATTATGTATACTTGTATAATGCATATATTGCATGCTTATTATCTTGAATATTTGTTTTGTAGATAGTACAAATGTAATACTCAACTTCTTAATTAATTAAATTATGTTAAAACCAAATAATTCATTATATTAGATATAAGTAAAGATCTGTAGCAAAATCAAATTTATATCTGAAGCCAACGCAGCCACTAAATATTTGTTGCTAATCGCAGCAAAAGTTAGCTACAAACGGTTCATTGTTAATTCTTTGGCTAAATTAGCCACGCCTTTGCTGTTAAAGCTGTCGCTAACATCCGTCGCCAACACGCAACGAAAGCTCTGTCGCCAAAAACGTTGCTATGTTAACCACTGATATTCCGTAGCTGATCTCGTCGCTAGTAGCTACGGAATCCCGCAAGCTAACCCGTAGCCAATTAGCAACGGATAGATACGGATGTTGATTAGCGTCGACGCCCACGCAACGATATTTATCTGTCGCCATCCTTTGCCAAATTGATTCTAGCTACGGATTAAATTTTTTGGCTACGGAAATTTCCTTAGCTAGTATCCAGTTTTCTTGTAGTGGTTATATAATGGCTTTATTGCACCATAGAAAAGAATTTGCACAATATGGCATGTTTGCTAAGTTTGGGTACTTACAGTAAAGTTAGGTTTTCCTAGGCTAGTTAAGGGGTTAGGGTTTTGTTGAGAAACAAAGCAATAAGGAGAAGACAATGAAGTTTGGTCCGAATACGACACCGATTTACATTCCTCTCGACCTCCAGATCAACATACTCTTAAGATTGCATGTGAAGTCTTTATTGAGATTTCAATGTGTCTCCAAGCTTTGGTATTCTATTATCACCAGCCACGATTTTGGAAACCGTCACTTTGATATTACATCTTCCTCAGCTGCTCCTCGTCTTCTCATTGCTTTTCAGGACTTTGACAGAAACGAGCTTATGCTAGTCTCGTCACCTAACCCAAACACATCTTCCTCTTCCCCTTCTTCATGTTGTGTACCTTACAAAGATCTGAGGCTACTCAACATTAATGGACGAAAGGTGTATAACGCAGTTCGGGGATTGATTTGCTTTGAAAGTAGATTAAAGGTTGGGATTTGTAACCCCAGCACGAGGGAGCTGCATATTTTTCCCCGAGTCAAACTGAAAAGAGATCCAGACACTTTTCCATGCATCATGTACTTTCTTGGGTACGATCCTATTGGAGATAAATATAAAGTGCTGGCCATTGATAATTTGCCTTGGAGATTGGAGTACAAGATTGTGGTATTGGGAGAAGAAGAAGCTTGGAGAGAGGCTCCATGTGTTGCATGCCCTCATCTTGCTAATACCTTGGGGGTTCATATGAATGGAAGCTTGTATTACGGGGCCTCGAGGAAGGACAAGGGTTCCCCCAATAATTCTATAATTGTGAGTTTCGATGTTAGGTCTGAAACGTACAAAATCTCCAATGTACCAAGCAAACTTCTACAAATCGACGATTCTGATAATTTTTGGACTGCTAATTGCAATTGGTTTATTGGGGATAAAACTCTGATCAACTACAGCGGTAAGATTGGTGTGGTTGAGAAACCTCGACATGGTATATTTCGAATGTGGGTTGTAGAAGATGCTGAGAAAGAGGAATGGTCTATGAACACTTTTTATTTGCCACAATCTGCTGCTGGCCTTGACTTCAAAGTCATGGATACCTTTTATACCGGCGAGATTTGTCTGGTTACAGAAAAAATATCTGATCCGTTTTGTCTCTTCTATTACAATTTGAAGACGAATAGCATGAGAAGTGTCGCAATTAAAGGACTACCTATTTCCGAGTTTAAGCAAGGGTTGCAATTCCACAGCCTTTCTGTGACTGTTTCAGATCATTATGAGAGCTTGGTGTCCTTAGAAACTTGAATCGAGTTTTAGGGTTTTTCTTTATATTTATTTTGGGAAGCACCATGATTCAAAGATTTCAGCTTAAAATCATGGTTTTGACTTTTGAATATATTCAAGGTAGTTACAAGATGTGGCATGGATGGTCGATTTGTGGGGGAAGTCCATTTCAGCTTAAAATCATGGTTTGAGTAAAGATTTTGTATCCTATATTTCTATGTACTTTAAGAGAATTTTTAGCTGAAACAAGAACATAGTGTAGATTTGTGAGTAAAAGCCACTTCTTGAAGAAGAGGTTTGATCAAAAAAAAAAAAAAAAGCCACTTCTTGAAGAAGAGGTTTTAAATTCAGACATGAATGTACAATAGATATAAGAGTTTTTGGGAACCAAAAGCCAAATGCAGATAAAAAGAAAAGCAAGTAGAAATGGACTTCCCCCAGAAATGTTTACACTATATTACTTACTACTACTCTAAAACATTATATACATACATTCAGATAAAAGTTTACCAGACCCGGTTTCGGCTTTTGCCAAAGCTCTTCTTCTTCTTATTTACTTGACATGGCAATCGTAAGGAGAAGACGCAAACACTTGATCTGGAACCACTAGAGGTAGTTTCTCTATGTACAGAAACAACCTCTTCTTATTCTCCCGCTCAATTGTATACATATTGACCGTATCTGATTTCTCCATTAACATCCATAAGTCTCCTGAGTTTACTCTTTTAAGACTGTCTCGGCAAAAAGGGCATGATTCTGACCTCCCATGCCTGCAAGAAAACATTGATTATAATCAAATCATCGATTATGCAAAAAAAAAGAATGCAGAAGGAGATACCTATTAAAGAATAGACTTACCAATCACGGTAACACTTGATGCATAACGAATGTGTACAATTGGGTAGAACCACCATGTTGTTCATCTCCATACAAATCCCGCATTCTTCTTCTCTCTCGATGTCAATCTCCGAGAGTTTGACCTTTTCAGTCTCATCTTTTATTTCTGTACCGTATTTTGCAGCCCTCTTTCTGTTTGCGGTCATCCAGGTCTGTGATACCCCTTTCTAGTTGTAAAAGCGACGGAAATATCACAGCTGTTTCACAACACGGTAAAACCGATAAGCATTAAGGCTAACAATCAACTTGTTACCAAAACACTTGAATCTGCACATTACCATAGAAATCTTTAATACTGGTTTTTCTCTCATAAACCGACATTGTGGTTTTCCCATCCGCATATGTCTGATCAGTTGAACGAATCAATCAAACAATCACAAGAAAAAGTTTTGGAAGATGCAGTCAAAGAAAAGGGAGCGAGAAGTTGTAAAGAATGTACCATGTAAATAAGAACTCTGAGCAAACCGAGGGTACCGGCAAGATGGCAATCAGTCCATTGTACAAGAAAAAGTAAAAACTGAGCAGCCGGATTGTAAGATAGCCTCATTTGAACACGCGCTCCATCCTTCTCCCGAGGATAATCTAAAGCTCTGTTTATTCACAGAGAAAAACAAGTGACATTGTTCATAAGCACCATAACAACATAACTTGATGAACAACACAAACATAACAAAAATCTCCATTCAATGTATTGATCGGATCACAGATATTATAAACAACAGAAGCAATTGATCAATGCACTCATTCATCCAAACATTCACCATTAAGACATGGAACTGTCTAACTAAGCTAGGACAACAAACAAACAAAAACTAAATCGCAGCTTTAACATAGCATCACCATTCAGCATTAAGGATCAAAGTTTGATGTAATCAAGCATTCTTAGATGTTATAAGTTGTTAAAACATTAGCAGCAGAACCAAATTGATTAAGAAACTCACCAAAACATTCACCTTTCACACACAGAGCTTCCTAACTCAGCTAGATACCCAAAAGAAATAAAATCAAATAAAGGTTTTAGCTTTCTATTACTTGATCATTGCAGACAAAACACAGTTTCCTCTGAGACAAAAACATCATCAACCAAAAGACTTTGTTCAGCTTCAAGAGTCAACACTCAAACTATGACAAGACTCCCATAAAATGACTTCATCATTCAATTCATTGGACAAGATTACCAAAAAAACAAACCGTACAATTTCAAAAAACCCACTTGTGGTCCTAAGATATAATCACAGAAACAGAGAATCTAAACCAAAAAGATAAAAAAATTTCCACCGAGAAAGAAACAAAAATCGAAACTTTAGATTACAAAAACAGAGAAAACTCTAAGACCACAAAAAAAGGAATAAAATTTGAGAGGCTTACACAGTGTTAGCGTGTTGAATATCAGCTTCAAGAGCTTTCAGAGAATCCTTGAACGAAACTTTTGCCATTTAAAATCTAATTCTCATGAAACGAACAGAGGAATCAAAAAGTATATCAAAGCAAGAAGAAGAGAAAGAAGAAGATAGAAGAAGCAAATGAAAACAAAGTTTGATGCTTTTCCTTTTAGCAATTAGATAGAAAAGATATTTCTTCACCCAAATTCGATGATCAGAAAGAATGTCATTTTCGTAAAATTGTGCAAGGGAAACGGTATTTTGGTAAATTTGTGTTTGGAGATAAACTTCTTTAGTGGTTTCGGTTTCGATTACCGAAGTAGCTTTATCGAGAAAAGACGCGGAAGTGGGTATAGGAAATGACCATTTTGCCCTTTGTTCGGCTAATGTTAGAGAGAGAGAGAGTGGTATAAAAATCTTGTCGGGAGTAATCTTCTGTTTATGGCATAGGTGTCCGTTTGTGATCTATAATAGTATCTTGACACGTGGAAGGATAAGGATTAAGTATTTGCTTTATTAAGATTTAAAATAATTATTTGCCTTCCTTTTAATTATGAAAAGTCAATCACCCACTTGTACTTTTATGGTATCATCATTGAATACATTACTATAAAACAGATTTTGGATAAAGGACAAATGAAACAAATTGATATATAAAAAAACAAAAAAGGAAAATATTATTTTATTACTGATTATTAGACTTTATAATTCAACTAGATTATACATATTTAATATAAAATAGTGCCTTTTTACTGTTGATTATATAATTTTAATATAAATTTACAAATAATATTTCTTTTACCCAAAATTTTTCTTTAAACATTATTAGAAATTTAATGTATATGTTAAAGTTTTGAAGAAATGTTGATTGAAATAAAACTACTTTTAAATTATACTATATATGTTTATATTAGGGAATTTTGCCAAATGTGGTACATTTTGGGAAAATCTTAGCAAATGTACCACATTTGAAATGGATTTAGCATTCATACCACATTTGGTGTTTGTGTGGCAATTCTTGGACGATTTTGCCCTTCTCTGTGCGTCAGGTATGTGTCAGGGGAATAAGCTACAGTAGACGCCGGTTGGGAAACGGGGACAACTTTGTGTCAGAGAAGGACAACTTTGTCTGAAAGACAACTTTGTGTCATAAAAGAATGACAAAACATTGCATTAAATGCAGTTTACATTTACCATGGACATGAAATAGAGTGAATGATATCCCCCAAGAAGAAGTCCAGATCTCTTGATTGTCCATCGCCAGATGATGTGGTTTTACCAGCCAGAGATCTGGATTTACTCGGGGACAACTTCTCTTGATTGTCCATCGCCAGATGATGTGGTTTTACCAGCCAGAGATCTGAATTTACTCAGAGACAATTTGATCTTTATTTTATTCCGCCAGAGAGCCGAAGACGAAGATCTGGATTTACTCGGGGACAACTTTGTTTTACCAGCCAGAGGGAAAAAAAAGGTTCAATAATCCGGGTAAGTGAGGACAATATTGTTCGACTAATCTGTGGACCAAAATAGATGCCGAGAAATCTAAATAAAATTCAAAACCCTTAAACGAGAACAATTGGTAGACAAAATGTGGAATTCATGATAATAACAAAATGATGAATCGGGGACAAGATCTAAACGCAACAGAAAATTCCCATTCGGGGACAAGATCTGGACAACAGTAGAGAATGTTTATATGAAAAAAAGTTTTGTCGTGAATGAGAGAAAGAACTAGACAAAGAGAGAGATAAAGTGAAAGTGAAAAAAATAAATAAAGAAAATAAAAATGTAACAACAAAAACAAAAAGAGAAAATTGTAGTTACCAATGTAGAGAAATAAAGGAAGGCAGAAAAGTCAGAGGAGCACATCAACTACAGGTTTTGGTCTCTCATGTTGGAGGATAAAATGGTCTTTACCAATAGCAATTGTGGTACAAGAGAAAAATGAGTATATAAAGTGGTAGAACCAAAAATATTTCGGTGAAATGTGGTATAGCAGCTAATTTTCTCTTTATATTATATATCTTGTTAAGTTTGAAAAGTAATATTCCCTCTGTTTTAGTTTATAAGGTGTTTAAGGTAAAAACACACATATTTAAGTAGTTTGTTTTTTCTTTTAAAAATTATGATTTGAATTTAATAAAAATAAATATCACCAATTATAAAAAATATCGCAGAATAGAAATGGTCAGAAATGATCAAATACATTTATATTTGCATGGAAACTTGCAAAACATCTTATAATATGAAACAAAATAAAATATCTAAAACATCTTATATTTTGAAACTGATGGGATAGTATATTCCTAATAGTTGAAATTAAAAATAATTTATAAATGTTATTTTCTTTTTTTTCTTTTTTTTTTTTGGATAAAAAATGTTATTTTCTATGCAAGCACATTAAGGAAAACTTATGAGAACAAGTGAAAAATGAGAAGACAGAGAAATAATTGACATTATTTTTTTTTGCTCCATTATGTTTTATTTAACGATTTGCGGATTTTGGTATACCAAAGTAACCGACCCCTCAAAACCTGCAATGTTTAGAACGCTTATTGTTAAGTCTAGTGAACAAGAGTGTTGTGGTCAATCTATTTAATTCATGTGAAATCGATGTACGCAATGAACTAAACTAACTAACAATATCTATTTTTTGGAGTTCTAAACTCGTTCAATGACAAAGTGGTTGCTCAATTTGCAGATTTTCGGATACTACCCAAACAATTTAAATTATACAAATTTATATATACACATAAGATTCGTAATCACACAATTAATTATTTGAAAAATAACTAAAATATGTACCATTGAGAAAAAGTTACGGCAGCTATTTAAGTGGTTTACTATGGGGGTCTCAAGTCCGAGAAGCATAGATCTTTTTGTTCGTTTTTTTTTTTTGGTTCAAAAGAAATATATATAGATCTTAAGACCAAAATTTCTTAGGTAACCAAAAAAAAAAAAATTCACGTGAAAATCAGAAGTGTACCCAAAGAAAAAGAAACAAATGGTTGACAAACAAAACAAAAATTTGGATTAAAAAAAAAAAAGACAAACAAAACAAAAAAGAAAATGAAACAAATGAAATTGTTAAATCTCTTTTAACACAAAAGAGTCAATTATTACAAAACAAATGCAAAAACCCAAATTGTTTTTTTTTTTTTAAAATCCAAATAAACCAAGCATATCATGGAACCAATGATCGATGATAATTGCGAGCTAGAATCATATTCTTATGAGCTTTAAATCATGAACTAACATCGTTTCACCGATGGAGTGCATCCATCTCTTCCTTGAACTTGGCCATTGCGTACCTAGGAAGTGTTGTCAGCACCCGAACACCACCACTCTTCCCTGGAACCGCTTTTGACGCCGGCAACAAAACACACATAAAAGGCAGTGTCAGAGGAACCAAAGGTATAATGTTCATTAAACCTCCCCAAACTTCTTGATCCAACCCAAGATGACGCCAATCAGTCAGCATCATGAAAACTCCTCCGTGGATCTCCTCGGAAGCTAACTTCAGCTTCATTGTATTCTCCATCTCTCTAAGTTTCTCCCACACGTAACCATTATCGAGCGCCTCTCTCTTCGCGTCTTTTATGAGCCTCACAAGGCGAGACATCGGCGTTTTGCTTAGCTCTTCCGCTGTCAATGCCACGGATGCATAGGTGAAGGCATTTCCATAGTAGCCTTCAGGTAATGGAGGCTCCATAGAGCTGCGGATACCGACTGATATCACCAAATCTGTAATCGTGTCGGGATCTAGCTTCATGGCTCGACATCTTGCTCTCCAAACGTAGGCCGCAAGAGCCTCCACGGTCGTGATCTCCATGTTCTTCTCGTTCTCATTGGCAAGGTTCTCATCTTCGATACTTATGTTCTTGAGTTTAGTGATATCTTCGGATGTAATGTTCAGGATTTCACGGACCATGTCTTCGGTTGGTGTATCGGGCGAAGAGCAAGCTTTCTCCAAATCAACGAGTTTTGGATCTTTTTTGTCGTTACCGAGCTTACCTAAAATCACGACGTGTTAAAAGTTTCTCATGGATAAACGTAAAAGTATCCAATTTCATAATATTATTAATCAAAAATTAGACCAAACTAAAATCAATTAAGAAAACAATCCGAAACATAGAACGAAAAAATATCTCGCAAATAATTATAATTTTTGGTATGTTGTAATAGATTTTATAGAAAAATTAAAAATATATATATGTACGTCATATGTGATAGAATTATAAATATATCTTTTTTTTTTTTTTTTTGGTGCGAGAATTATAAAAATATCTAGAAACGCTATAATTAAATATAATAATATAATTTCGCCCTCTTAATATTTGTAACCAAATGGAACTTGTATGTACATATGAACTCTAACGTCTAAAAGCATTAAGTGAGATGGTTGTGTTAATTTCTTACATGGAGAACTAATTTGGTTAGAAGTGAGCCTGTCTCTGTCCCACACGGGGATGACCGTGGGTTGGGCTTTCCCGGCGGCAAGCTCAAGTATGGCTTGAGAAAACTGAGCCAGTCCAATACCATCACAAACGGTGTGAGAATGAACCAAGCCAATAGTCATTCCTCCACAAGTGAACTTAGTGACCTGTAGAGCCAGAGGCCTGTACCCAAGATTACAACCTTTCAATGTGTCGTGTGAAGGAACAAGTTGGTAGGTTGCGTCCAAGTGATCACCACTCTCCAAGTAATTGAGAGAAGAGAGAGAGCACGAGGCCGTTGCCTTTATAAGGGGGACTCCATCGCCTTCCGTACAATCTAATTGGAGTGTCTGGTCGCTCGTCAGCCGGTGAAGTTTTCCGGCGAGAGGGTAATAATAGACAAGGGCATTAGAGAGGGCGAGTTGAATAAAAGAAGCCGGGTGGTAGTCGGCGTGATCTTGAACGTAGGGGTTTGGGGCGAAGACGCATAGGATGTCCAGGATGACTTCGTTGTTAGGATCGTTGTCAATGGTAGAGAGAGACAAAGTGACATCAGGTGTTGGCTTTGAGGGTTTCACAAGAACCACTTCTGATTTCTCAACGACAAAGGGACATGAATTGTCTCTGGTTGGCATGTTTGTGTGTGTGTAAATGAGTAGTGCTCTTATTATAGCTAATTCTTATATAAGCATTGTTTTGTGAATTTAAAACCATTTCGAAAATTCTCCCATTTTCCGAGTGGGTTTATTTAACGAAAGTAGTTAACATTTAATATCAATATTACTAAGTCATACTAATATTAGTAAGCCACTTGATGATTAATGCTCTACCATGCACTAATCCCTTTCTCTACCCGAGCACGACCTAATAAGTATTTGCTGGTTTTATTTAACGAAAGTAGTACATTTAATATCAATATTGCTAATTAAGTATGAAGCCAATACATATTTTCTTAAAAAAAATAAAAAAACAAAGCCACACTACAAGAAATATGAGCATTGATAGCATATTAGGATAGCACGGTTTTCGTATTTGCTATTAAAGATGTGTTCGGGATTTGATAACAATATCATAGCATTTCAACAATGCTAAGCCTTGTAATAGCAAAATAAAAAATTAAAATTCAGATCAAAACTAAAATCACTTTGACCACCAACACTTAGCGAAATTAGAACGAAAACTTAAAATTTCGCATGTGACCGCCACCATTTTTTCAAATATTACTACAAAGAAAAAAAACATAAAAAAAAACATAAAACCCAAATCAACATTTGCAACAACCCTAATCAGAAATCAAGATCTGCTCCATACCAATCATCCAAGGTCCAAATCCAATTTTCTTCTTCTTCTTCTTCTTCTTCTTCTTCTTCTTCTTCTTGGGAACACGACTTCATCACCGCTCTAAGTAACAATGGCCTTTACGCCGTCGTCTCTCCTCCCAAAAATCTTTGTGGTTATAAGAAGCCTAATCTTCTTCTAAAACCATATTCTTCGACGCATCGTCCCCTTCAGGTCATAACCTCTTACGACAATGGAGTTCTGGGGTAAACATCTCCTATTTCCCACACAGATCTAAAAGCAAGGTTGGTCTTTAGTTTCTCTTACTTTCGGTAAAACTCTGCGGATGAAATCTTACTCTCATAGGTCTCGTCAGCAACAGAGTTTACTGATAAAGAATCAGAAAAGCATGACGAATCTGATGATGGAGAACAGGAGAAGCAACAAGGGCTAAAGCAAGGACGTGAGAGTTTGGAGAAGAAAAGATGAAGAAGGGTTGAGAGGAAGAACAAGCAGAATTAGTTGACGATTTGAGTGTAGTAAAACAAAGAAATCAGAGTTATCCTTGCTCGAGTATGATTATGTTCCCAAGATGGTTGTATTCGTGGATTCGAATCTGCCATGTCTAGCACGCCAAGTGTTCGACGATATTCCATACTTGAATGTTGTCTCTGCTACATCGGAAATATAAACGGTAATGTATATGTCCTTTGCTTCGAGACAGAACATGAGTAATGATGATGGTTGGTTTAGTTTCTAGGTCTGGAATTGAGAAGTTAAAATGAAATTGGTTAGTAAGAGTGTTTGCTTGTAAATGAGAAGGTGAATGGGCTAGTCTAAGTGGAGGATACATGCTTTATTCATCTATGTGTTTGCAGATTTTAAATGGTTAGTGATTTGTTTGATCTCTCTGTTTCTCTTATTTTGCTCATCTTTTGAGTAATCGTTAATTCTTATTTGATTTTGGATATCAAAACTATGTTTCTTGCAGCAATTTTGTATCACAGATGGATACTCAACATTGTTGAAAGTTTTCATCTCTTGTTCTTGAGGAGGATGAAGAAGTATGGATTACAAATTCTTTTGGTCAAGGCTAGTTTAATTCCCATGTGAGCAATGAAACTGGTCAATAAGGACAGGTTCGTTTTCTTTATGAATCTTAATGCTTATTTTATTAAATATTTGCCTAGTAAATGAGATTGGAATTCTTATCCCTTGATACTTCAAGAAAATAGAGACAATGATAACATGATGGAACTATCATATTCGGCTATCGCAAAGCTTGATCAAGCAAAACAGAATGAGATCCAACCTTCTTCATAAAAATTAGAAGGTTATTTACTTTACTTCGTCTTTGTTACTCTTGATGGTTTTGGTTTTGGCAATTTCAGTTCCAAACTAATTCAGGCTATCCACAAGCTTTCCTTTCGGCATCAAGACTTCAAGGTAAACTAATACCCTTTGATTTCTCGTGTTTTCATAAGGTTAGCAGCTGATCAGTTCAAATTATTTAGTAGATATACCCTGCATTTTAAGGAAATTTGAAGCTAATAAGCTTGTCTATTGTACTGCATTTTTAGGACTATTGTTGCTTTGGAGAAGGCAGTGAAGTGAGAATTGCTTGGAATGAGACAACCTAAGTTCTTTGAAGGAGAGAAAGAGCAAGCTAATGGGAAGGCAACGCACATAGAGGGGATGAGATTGAAGTTGTCTTTAGAATGTTAGCTTTATTTTGTTTAAAACTTGGTATGATGTTATGTTAAAATGGATAATGTAATAATATTGTTATGTATGTTGATGATTTATGAAATATAAAAATTATATTATAAATCCAATTAAATTTATTTTCCAAAATAGGATTCATATATAATAATTATATATGCAAATAGCTTAAAATAATCGCAGTATAGACTTGCTATTGTAGAATGCCCTATGATAACAAAATGCAGGTGCTATATAAGATTTAATTACAGCGTTGTAATTTTGCTATAGTATCTGTATATATCATAGCATTAAAAAAAATGCTATCGTATGTCAAAAACCTATTATAGCTGCCGATGTCATAGCATTAGTGAATTCGCTATCTTATATGTATGATAGCATATTTTCCGCGCTAACAATGTGCATATTTCTTGTAGTGCCAAGATATATATATATATAAGCCACTTGATGCTTAATGCTCTACCACTAATCCCTTTCTCTACAACAGTACGTCCTAATCAGTATTTGCTGGATTTCAATTTTTCCGTTTTCTCGATTCAGGGTGGTTCTTTTTAAGTTTTCCATGGTGGCTGTAAAATGACTGAACCGGTTTTAATACAGTTCAAAATGTTTCATAACTTTTGAAACCGCAACAATCCGTTTTCGCAAATTCATGCAGTCGCAATTGCACCCATTACGTTTAAACCAGCTAAGCCCTAAAAAAATTTAGTATAAATATAATATTTTAAATAATGGGTTTTCCACATTAGCATCAAAAATCATCTTTAATATATAGGGGGTTTGACCCAAAAAAAAAAAATGTTTTTAAGTAATATACACATGTCATTAATATACAGCCACACTTTCTAAAAAACATCGAGCGTCCCTTATTTGGGCTTAGAAACCTCTCTTCAAACAAGTGTATTTGCTTTGTTCGGTTAGAGACCTTAGACCGGAAATAAACACTTTCCCTTTGACCTAAAGACCCTGTTTCTCTTTTCATGCAGCCTTTTTGCTTTCTCTTTCTTCCGATTTCGAAGCTTTTCTGTTTGTTCATCAGTGTTCTTCATCTATTCAATTCTCGATCATGTCTTCGGCTATGGACAAAGCCATGATGGCTATGTCTCTAGAGGAAGAAGATATCCCCTTCGATATGCCAGATCTGCCAGAGTTCTCATCTTGTGAAAGAAATGTTTTAAGCTTGGTAGGTAGAACTTTGAATCCAGATTGCCAGACTATGAAGCACCTCATCCGCGACATGCCCAGAAAGTGGCAAAAGATAGGTCGTGTCCGTGGTATAGCACTATCTCCCGAGAAATTCCAATTCATCTTCAACTCAAAACACGATTTAGATGAAGTTTTAGAAAAGGGAGTTCACACCTACAATGAATGGGCTCTAGCAGTGGAAAGATTGGTTGAGCATCCTCCTGACAGCTTTCTTCAGTTCATTCATATTTGGATTCAGATCTGGAAGCTTCCGATAAACTTTTACACCACTAAAGCCATCTCCTCTCTAGCGGATCTTATTGGCCAAGTTAAAGTTGTGGAATTTGAGCCTGGCAAGCCCCAGATTCTTCCTTTCGTTCGTGTCCAGGTACTCTTTGATGTCTCCAGGCCTCTTCGTCGTGCTAAGGTCGTCAATTTACCACATGGTGGTACCACTTCTGTTAATTTTGAATATGAAAGGATACAGAAGAGATGCTATGAATGTCAATGTTTGACTCATGAGAGAGATTCTTGTCCTCTGTTCCTGAGGAAAAAAGAAGCCCAAGCAGAAGTGAAGGGTAAAGGTACCTCTCGGGTTCCAGTGGTTAAGATTCCTTTCCTCAAACAATCTGACTTGCTTTTCGGGATTCTTGAAGAACATCAAGTCGGGATTAATCCTCTCACCGGTCATCAGAGAATTGCTCCGGAGGTATTAGAAGGGATGTGACAGTATGTGAATGTTTCTAATGCTGACGAGAAGCTAATCAGAATAGAAAGAATCAAGAAATCAGTCAAGGAAGTGGAGAGTGATCCCATCATGGCTAAGTCTTATCTAAAATTGGAACCTCCTCTGGTGGTCGCAGCGGTCTCTACCAAGTCAAAAGGAATCGTTTTCAGTTATGAAAACCAAGCTGGTGCTCAGTCCTCTCAGCTAGCTCCTTCCAGCAGTGCTCCTCCGGTACCTAGCTCTTTCATCAATGCTGTTGGGGAACTTAATTTAGTGGATCAGTCTCGGTCTCAATCTTTGTTTGATCCTAAAGATTTCCTTTGTTTGGCTCAACCTTCTCAAGATATTTCTACGGTGTATAGAACAGGTTACTTTGCAACTAGTTCTTCCGGGAATATTCAAAAGAAGTCTAAGCAAAGAAAAATACCTAGCAAGTTCACTAGGAAGCTAAAGCAGGCGGCATCTCTCGTTCCTATGGAAGCAGTGAACATCGAGGAAGGTCTTAGTTTGGGGTTTTTGGTTCAAAAGAGGACAAAGTCAGTTGCTGCAGCTTCAGAGAGACCTATCTTGAAGTTGGGAACTGAGATAGGTCAGCAAATCAAAAGAAAGGCAGTGGAAGAGTTGTCTTGCCCTTCAAACTCTCCAAACCCAAACAAAAAGAGGTGATCCCAATAGAGGGATCGCCCAATGTTTAATGAGCATCGTGAGCTGGAATTGCCAGGGCTTGGGACGGTCTCAAGACCTGACAATTCACCGTCTTAAGGGATTGCGTAAAACACTTTTCCCTGAGATGTTGTTCTTGATGGAGACAATACATGGTCGTGATGTTCTAGTTGATTTGCAAGAGACTCTTGGTTATGATAGAGTTTTTACGGTGTAACCAGATGGAAGAAGTGGCGGGTTGGCTTTATTTATTAAGGCTGGGGTTACTGTGGATCTGAAGTTTGTAGATAAGAATCTGATGGATTTTCATGTTCAGTTTGGTGCCGTTTCTTGTTTTGTGTCTTGTATATATGGTGATCCTATATATTTTCAAGAAGAGACTTATCAATTGGGAAAGGATGAGTAGAATTGGGGTTGGAAGAAGAGACCCTTGGTGTATTGTTGGAGACTTCAACGATATTTTGCACAATGGAGAAAAGATTGGTGGCCCTAGAAGAAGTGACTATCTCTTTAAACCCTTCTCAGATATGTTGCTTGCTTGTAATATGGTTGAACTTCCCAGTCATGGAAATAGCTTCACGTGGGCGGGTAGACGTTATGATCTTTGGATCCAAAGTAGATTGGATCGATCTTTTGGAAATAAAGAATGGTTTGCTCTTTTCCCAGTATCTAATCAGTCTTTTTTGGATCTTAGAGGATCAGATCATAGGCCGGTTTTGATAAAGCTCACTGCTTCTCAGGATCTCTACAGAGGGTAGTTCAGATTTGATAAAAGACTTTTATTCAAACCAGATGTGGAAGAGACCATTTTTAATGCTTGGAATTCTACTGATACCTTCAGGACAGGTGATGTGGCTCAGAGATTAAGGTCTTGCAGGAAAGCATTAAGCTCTTGGAAGAAGACTAATACTCTGAATTCTAAAGACAAGATCAATCAGTTGGAGAACGCTTTAGAAGTGGAACAGTCTTCTCTCTTTCCTAGATTTCTCCTAGTCTATAATCTTAAAAGGGATTTGGCACTAGCTTACAATGAAGAGGAAGACTATTGGAGACAAAAAAGCAAGGATAAATGGATGCATTCAGGAGATAGAAATACCGGGTTCTTCCATGCTTCTGTTAAGAATAGTAGAGCCAAGAAGCGGATTGATTTACTCCTTGATGTGAATGGGAATGAGCAAAATTCTGAGGGTGCTAAAGGTGAGGTAGCAGCAGCTTATTTCAATTCTCTCTTCACGTCAGTCAATCCGGCTAGTTTCATTCAATGGTTTTTTGACTTCCCTACAAAGGTATCTTCTGTAATGAATGATAGACTCATTCGCTCTGTTTCTAAGGATGAGGTGAAAGACGCAATGTTTTCTATCAAACCTTCTAGTGCACCGGGACCTGATGGAATGTCTGCTTTATTTTTCCAACATTATTGGAATATTGTTGGTGACCAGGTTGTGAAGGAGGTTCAGCTTTTCTTTCTCAATGGTGAGTTCCCTGAAGAGTGGAACTACACTCACCTATGCCTTATTCCTAAAGTTCCTTATCCCACAGAAATGAAGAATTTGAGGCCTATCAGTCTTTGTTCAGTTCTTTACAAAGTCATATCTAAGATCCTGGTCAAGCGCCTCAAGCCCCTTCTCCCGGTTTTGGTCTCTGATTCTCAGACTGCTTTTGTTTCTGACAGATTAATTTCTGATAACATTGTTGTAGCTCATGAGATTGTTCACAGTTTGAAATCCAAACCAGTGTTTGCAGCAGAGTTTATGACTGTCAAGACTGACATGTCTAAGGCCTTTGATAGAGTAGAATGGAGCTATCTAAGGTCTCTTTTGCTTGCTTTGGGTTTTCATGTGAAG
This sequence comes from Arabidopsis lyrata subsp. lyrata, assembly GCF_000004255.2. NCBI lineage: Eukaryota > Viridiplantae > Streptophyta > Magnoliopsida > Brassicales > Brassicaceae > Arabidopsis > Arabidopsis lyrata. The sequence goes on from NW_003302551.1 coordinate 13,102,573, forward strand.
TGGGTTAATTGGGTGATGAAGTGTGTTTCCTCAGTAACTTATTCTGTGCTTATAAATGATGTTCCCCATGGTATGATCAAGCCTCAAAGAGGATTGAGACAAGGAGATCCTCTCTCTCCCTTTCTTTTTGTTCTTTGTACTGAAGGTTTGACGCATCTGCTGAATAGAGCTAACTTTGAAGGAAAAATCACTGGTTTTCAATTCCATGAAAATGGGCCTGCAATTCATCACTTACTATTCGCTGATGATAGCCTCTTTATGTGCAAGGCTGACCAGGATCAAGCTTTGGAGCTTCTGAGGATTCTTACTTGCTATGGCAAAGCAACTGGACAGGAATTGAACCTTTCCAAATCTTCTATTACCTTTGGTGTTAAGGTTCCGCAGGGGAACATGGATCTAATCAAGGCAGGTTTAGGCATTTACAATGAGGGTGGCGCTGGAACTTACCTGGGCCTTCCCAAGTGTTTTAGTGGATCTAAAGTTGAGCTCTTGAGTTACATCAAAGAAAGGCTCTAGTCAAAACTGTCTGGTTGGTTTTCTAGAACTCTCTCTCTTGGGGGTAAGGAAGTGTTACTTAAGTCAGTGGAAATGGCGATGCCGGTCTTTGCTATGTCTTGTTTCAGATTACCCAAGACCACATGTGAAAATCTTTCTAGTGCTATGGCTGCTTTTTGGTGGAACTCACATGAACATGAGAAGAAGATTCATTGGTTGAGTTAGGATAAAATTTGTCTATCAAAGGACCTTGGTGGCCTCGGATTTAAGGATATTGCTCTATTCAACCAGGCTCTTCTTGCCAAGCAAGCTTGGAGGTTGATTCAGCACCCTGACAGCCTATTTGCTACATTCCTTAAGCATAGGTATTTTCCATTGGTAGGCTTTCTTGATGCGATTTTGGGAACTCGTCCCTCTTTTTCTTGGAGGAGTATTCTCTTTGGTAGAGACCTTCTTATCAAGGGGCTTCAAAAAAGAGTTGGTAATGGTAATTCTATTAAGGTTTGGATGGAACCTTGGTTAGAGGATGGTATTATGAGGATCCCCTGGATTAAAAACCCCATTATTGATCTTGAACTTTTTGTCAGGGACCTAATTGATTTTGCTAGACGTGATTGGGATCACTTGAAGCTTGAAGAGCATTTCTTCCCGGATGATATTGTCAAGATAAAGAAAAGAAAGCATGTGGTGGATCTTGACGATTTTTATATCTGGAAGCATAACAAGAATGGTGATTTTTCTGTTAAATCGGCCTATTGGTTAGCTTGTGAGATTAATAGGGTTGAGATTAATTCACTTGCAGAGGTGCAGCCTTCTATCAACATCTTAAAGGCTCAGGTTTGGAAGCTTATCATTGATCCTAAGATAAAAGTCTTTCTATAGAAAGCTCTCAGCGGTGCTCTTGGGGTTACTGACCAGCTTCGACATAGAGGAATGAAATTGGATGGTCGTTGTCAAGTCTGTGGAAAAGATGGAGAAAGTATTAACCATGTCTTGTTTGAATGTTCTGTTGCGAGAAAAATCTGGGCTATGTCTCACTATCCTTCGCCTGAGAATGGGTTTGATAAGGGGGCTGTTTTTTCAAACTTTCATCATCTTCTTGTTAACAGGGACAACAAGTCTTGGCCAATCAACATTAGGAAGAGCTTTCCCTGGATTTTATGGAGAATTTGGAAAAATAAGAATCTCTTGTTCTTTGAAGGCAAATCTTTTGATGCTAGACAATCAGTGATGAAGATTCAAGAAGATGTTGATGAGTGGTTTTTGGCCCAGAGGAAGGACAGAATGGTGGATCTGAATGTGGACACTTTGAATTCCTCTTTGGGTGGTCTTATTGCATCTGCAGCTCAGGTTCACTATTTGCCCGATCCGTTACCAATCTGGAAACCGCCACTTAGTGGTCGGTTGAAATGTAATGTGGGGATGTCCTGGTCTACAAGGAATAACTTGGCATGTAGTGCTTGGGTTCTTCGGGATGAATGGGGGAGAGTCTTGTTACATAGCCGCAGATCTTTTACCAATGTTACCAACAAAGAGCAGGCGGTTTTTTTAAGTGTTCTTTGGGCTATGGAAAGTTTGATTAGTCACAGGTGCACCAAAGTTCTCTTTGCTCTTCATGATGTTTCTCTGATTGGTCTCATCTTGAGACCGATAGCTTGGCCCTCTTTCAAGTATGAGTCTACAGAGTTAATGCGTTGTTTGGGACTCTTTTTGGAGTGGAGTGTTGTCCATGAGCTTCCACTAGCTAACAGAGGAGCTTATCTCTTGGCTCAAAGTGTTACTGCAGAGTGTAGACTCAATTCTTATGTTGCTTCAAGTTATCCTTCTTGGTTATATGGCTTGTTTGAACATGAGAGATTAGCTTCCTCTGTCTAAACTTTTTGTGATGATTCTCGAATTGGCTGGTTCTTGTTCCGCCGTATTCTTTTTGTATACGCCATGTTCCTATAAATGGCTTAGAGTAATAGTTTGGTTGGTTATGGTCTCTTTTCAATTGTGAAATTGGTCTGCTCTGTAATCTTTCAACAATCAATATATTTACCCGGATGACAAAAAAAAAAAAAAAAAAAAGTAATATACACATGTGTCTTAGTCGTAAAGATCCCATCCCACTTTGAAGGGAGATAAAAACTACAAATGAAATCATGTGACTTATTGTATAAAATGAATAGAAAGCCGTATGTATATGCATTATTTATAAACAAATGGAATAACATAGCTTGGTCAATTAAAAAATTGGGTCCATTTAATTGAGCTAAGAATTTAATTTGCACCAAATAAAATTTAGATAAGTTTTTTTTCTTCTTAAATTTTAAGTTAGGTTTTAAAATTTTTGGATCATACCTAGTTAAACCAATAGAATATCGTGATCAAATAAATAAAATAGAATAGGTACACGTCTATATAAGAATAGTGCATTCATAAAGTTTATAATATAAATTATTAAATATTTTCTAAAGTAACAGATTTTGTTTGATCGTTAGACGTGTACACAATAGAATAATGTATATATGGGCTACTCCAGGTTTTTTGAGTGACGATCACGAATTTTTGTGATGTGAAGAAGATATATCGGGCGATGTTGTGTTCGCTTATATTTTTGAGCTAGTCCATGAAAAAACACTGATTTTAGGGGGATACGTTAATTGGTGCGTTTTGCTTAACAACGTTAGTTTCTAGTTTTGCACCTTTTGATATACATTCTCTTTTCTTTCTTTCTTTTTTGTTAAAGGGCTTTGGCTTTCATTGATTAATAAAATGGGAAACTACAATTTTTAGTTTTTAAAGATACAAAGGTGATATAATTAGGGTTTTATTTTTGTAATTTTCCCTTAAAAATAGAATTTGGTGCCCATTTACAACCTGAATTAGGCACTTGCTTTTTACCATTTAATCTGTGGCGCGCGACGTGGGTTTCAATTTTCATTTAAAAATAAAATTGATAATTAAATTAATATTTTTGAGATTTCAGCTCACAGATGGGTCAGAACAACAAATGGGACAAATCTTCTTCGTCTCAAGCCATTTGGTTATACATTCAGAGTGGTATGGATGGTCACAAGGTCGGAGAACGACCAAAGATTCTCTTTCTTCAAACTCCATTTGGCAAACCACACAACGATCAATCTCGTTTTTGTTATGAGAAAATATGTAGGTAGATGCGTTCAAACACGTGGAGATTTCGCTTGGATTCATGCCACGTTTTTCGACTCCGATGAAATCTCCAAGTGCAATCAGCTCCTCGTAAGACAACTGGTCGGGGTCAACCTCATCTTCTTCCTCCAAGAAATCATCCTCAATGTTGGAGTTGCTTTCTTGATCTTCAAGAAACTCATTGATTTCGTCTTCATCTTCTCCAAATCCATTGCTATCGAAATACTCGTAGTAGTTCTCATTGCTTTCTTCTTCTTCATCTTCATCTTCAGATTCTTCATCACTTTCTATCATTGAAAGCCTTGAAGAGGCCGAGTCATGATTAGAAGGGGCAAATTGGGAATTAGCTTGGGAGGCAGCAAGAGCAACTTCAGAATTTGCTTGCTCGAAGAGGGTTAGATCGGGAAGTTTGTTTGGAGGCTGCTTAGGCTCTTCTCCTTGATTATCCATTAGAGAAGAAGAAGCTGGTTGTGTTGTGGTTAGGAAGCCGTGCTCCGGAATTTTATATGAGAATGGGCTTTCATGTCAAAGAGGTTACTTAAGCAACAAGAAATGAATATTGTGGACAGCTTCCGTACAAAGTAATACAAAAGAAACATGGGGAAGTTAGCTAGGGTATCCTTTTTCGCTGTTATAAGCAAAATAATGCATAAGTTTTTAAATTACCAATCAGGTCTGCATTTTCCCTTAACTTTGGGTCTGCAAGAAAGAAAAGTCATATCTTGGACGACAATCTACTGCCTCTACCAAAAGAGCATTTCTGAGTATTGCGTGACATATTCCTCTATATATAAAGAAACACTTGTGTATAACCAGCCTAATAGACAATCACATTAAACTTTGTTTTTATGTACTAAATCCCGTGTACTATATATATTATTTATAAAAATTAAAACAATACAGTTTGGTGGTATTGAACAAGATTATTAGAGGAAAAAGTGTATACTATTAAGTTTATTCTTGGAGGATCGAAGAATAAAGTTAAAGCTTATTTTCATCTTTCTTTCAGGCACTAAGGTTTCTTTGCATTTATCATTGAACTTGCAAATAAAAGTTTAACCATAAAAAACCTTGCAAATACATAGTTTTGCCAAGGAAATGTGAATATTTTATAGGATACAAAGAAAAGCGAATTGTTAACATATATATTTGGAGGAAATAAGAGAATTCAAGACTAGGGGTTGCTTAGGAACCTAGAAAGGCCGATTTTGCTACCATGGGTCTCAACATCAAGCTTAACTTGAGCTTCAAACTCCGAGAATTTGAATGGCTTATAGCGAGTAGAGTTAAACATACAATCTTTCTCCGGGAACACAAAGTAAACTATCGAGTATCTCTCCTTCTTCTTCATCCTCTTTCCCACTTTATGCAACACACTCTTGTATTCCTCATCACTTATCACCTGTATCAAATGATTTTTTCTTGATTTATTGCATTTGGAATCTATTTTAACTTGCACGGAACGTTAGTTAATTAAGTAATTAATTACCTGCATCATATCCCCAAGACCGATGACAAAAGAATTGGCAAGAGGTTTGACATTGAACCATTCCCCATCTTTCATGAACTCTAGCCCACCAACGTCGTCTTGGTTTATGATCGATATCACCGAACTATCCGTATGAGCCTCGAGTCCGGGGGATTCAGTGCACTGAGGATACCGTTGAACACGTATCACACCTGTTGACTCCGATAAGTAGCTCATTTTCTGGTCACCGGATAATTCGAGGGACAAAGTTTTTGTTATAGCTTCAAATAGGGTCACAATAATCCTAGTTACATGCTTTCCATATTCCTCCATCACCACTCTGCGTAACGCATCACACAATGATAGTTAATAATGTTGACTACGAGACAAAAAAAAAGTAATGACAAAATTAATTAGTAAACGACGAAATGATATCCAAAATTTTACTCATTACTGTAATTTTATGAAACGTATTTGTAAACTCGTGGTATGTGCTTTCGAGTTTCGGCATTAAATTAAGTTTCATCGTCTCATGATTTTGTCGTTTTATGTCACATTTTTTTTCATTTTCCTAGATTATTACGTAAAAAACTCGTGACTTCACCTTGGTGTTATCATTCAGAGTTACTGCGTATTTTGTTAAAATAATTGGCCATCTTTAATCGGAGAAATGAACAGAGTAAATTAACTTAAAGCTATAAAATTTGGGATTTTTGCCAAATGTACCACATTTTTCAAATTTCTTAGCATCTCTACCACAATTGAGAATGGTTTAGCACTTGTACCACATTCATGTGGTATTGTGGTATGAAAAAGACAGTTTTGCCCTCGGCTGATGTGGCAGATAAAGTATAACATTTATGGACAAGTATATGGGGGACAAAAAACCTATACGGGGACAATAATCAAACGAAATATAAACATCAAACAAAATGAAAAGACCGCAATTAGAGTTTACATACTAAAATCCAAGAACAATGAATTAAAATTGAGGGACAAAAACCAGCAAACATGCACAAATAAGATGAAATTATGGAGAAACTCAAACTTCGGGGACAACTGTATGTAAACTTCTTTTTGTGTCCTCAATTTATGAATTTTGTCCCCAAAATTTGAGCAAACGAAAGGAAGGACAAAATGGTCATTAAACATCTCAATTGTGGTATGGATGCTAACTAGGCTTCGAAAGTAGTACTGGACCTAAATTTTAGGCCAAATGTGGTACTCAATCTAATTTTCTCATAAAATTTTAAATTATCTATGCAAAAAAGAATTTTGATTTGACCAAATTCTTTAAACCATCAATGAAGACTAATGAATTTAGTAAAACGTCGTCGTACGTACCTGAAAGACTCAAGCTTGGGATCAGAACAAGAAAGTGCCAGAAGACGAGAGAGAGAAGCCAGAGGAATATTGATGCCTTCGAACAAGTGACCACTAGATTCTTGTGGTGCTCTCGTTACGGCTTTTCCCGATGGACTCACCGTATGTGTTCCCCAGTAATACGATAACGGAGAGTTAACGCCGAACAACGTCCGTTTCTCTTCAAACGGTAGACTCAACACTGACTCCGTCATCTCTTTCACCTGTGACATCAACGTTAAAGGTATCCCAGTATTCTCCAAATGGAAGATCCCCCAGTCTTTGCATGCTTCTCTCAGTTTCTCCATGTCCAAATGCTCCATATCGATAACCGGGATATCGATATCTTTGCTCCGGTCTAAACCCGGCCGCGGTTCAATGGATGTTTCTGGTTCGGTTGGTTCGCTCATTAAAGGTCGAAACTCTGGTGGATAAGACTCCGAGTTGCTCATGCTCTCCTATGAAGTGGACTCGTTGTTTCTGATATCTCTCTTTTGTGAATAAGGGCAATGCATGCATCATCAAACCATGATGGTATATATTTACTAACGAGAAATATTGTGTCAAAGTTATTTTAGTAACTGACGACCGAGTCAATTGTTGTATATATAATTTTATGTTTAATTAGTTATTCTTTTAAGTTTTAACTAATAATAATTCAAAGTACGTACATTTTGCGTCTATTTCCTGCCAATTTCCTACGATTTTGGCCGTAGGACTGCGTCTATTTCTTGTAGTTTCTGGTCAAAACCAAACCGTTTACGCAATAGCCTTTACTTCTTGAGGGTTGATGCGCAATACAAATATTAATCCTCGTCTAGCTTTTAGATTGTCAACAGCGTCAAGGTAGTTCACATCGCTTGAAAGCAGTAAGATATTAGCATGTAGATTTTATGCTACCCATTTATGCATTAGGGAAATAATTTTCTCTTCTGGCTTAGGTCTTTAACTCGAGGTTTGGGATGGACGTGGACAAAGTCGATTGTGATGTGTAAATGAGTTTTCATTTTCTGCACATTGAATAAGTCTTTTATCCCCAAATACTTTGAATAAGATATTTCACCCCGGGGACCTTTTTTCTTTTTTTGGACAAACTCATGTATATTGATATTTCACCTCGGGGACCTTCTTCATACAATACTGATTGAATTTTTCTAAAGATTCCTTTCATATAATTTTATGTGGGAATATTGCAGTTTTCAAAAAAATAAAATGTAACTTATCGAAATTGGTTCAGAATAGAGATTTTAGTAAATTACCCTTTCTTCATTTTGTGGTCTTGTTAAACATATATTTGTGAAAGTAGATCCAGTTCCTAAAACTTCAGGTATCCTATTTTTCATAGCAGATCTTATTGGGTGTGTTGGTTTTGGAAATTTTGCCCACCCCTAATTTTGACAAATGTGGCGACAATGCTAGGCCACATGTCACTATTTCCTTGGTCATATTCTGACCATTAATATCCCATCTCCCAAACTAACATTACACACACAACAAAACAGGATTTAATGTTTAGACTCTCATTCACGTGAAAAAAACAGATTGCATTGGATAACCACAACCAGAATATTTTGGTATCATCATTTCTATAAATATATACGACGTATACATACATATAAACATACCTCTCAAACCAAACTGAGATGAGTTTTGGATCTCGTCTTCTTTTGTTTCTCATACTAACCCTTCCACTTGTAACATCTTCATCCCAAAACACTGCTTCTGTTTCAGGTTTCATCTCTTTTAATCGATTCTTCTTTCTTTATGTTTTGATTCTTTGAATTGTGATGTTCTGACTCTGTTATCGGATTTGAATTGGTTTTATTTGTTAGGATTTGGGAAGACAGGGACTAAAAGTAGATCCTTAATGGTAACCATCGAGGATTATGATGATCCATCTGCAAACACCAGACACGATCCCAGCGTTCCGACCAATGCAAAGGCTGACACAACACCTTAAAACTCTTTTGAGTTTACTTCTTTAGTCTATGTTGAATAATAAATAAATATATAATAATCTCTCTTTCGAGTGATCTGAATTCTCCATGTGAACTATATGTATCAACCACACAATTTGAGGATATTAACACATGGTGTTGGTGTTAAAACAAAAAACGAACATTTTGGCACATAAGCTTTTTTAACATAAACACTAGATTCGTGTCTATGATTGTGTAAGCCCGTAAGGATTACTCAGTAGCTGCCTGCGACGAACGGTTTCGTCAATGTTCCACGGATGAGATCTCTGAGCTCAATCTCCCCTGGGAATCTCCCTTCTTTCAACTTAGAGAACACCTACAAAGAAAAAACATTGGATTTGATTAGCTTTACTAATACTAACAGTCTAACACTAACACATTTGGCACAATAGCAGCACAAGTCTGTGTCTTATAACCAAAGCTTGTCACAGAAAAATGATCTGATACTGACCAATTCTCCATTGCAGCTAACTTCAAAGGCGCCAGAACTTTGCAAGAAAGACTGCAAGAAGTTACCAAGAAGCCAAGTGGAAGCCATGGACCCGAATCTATTCGCTCTCAAAGAATGGTACCAAGCAGGAGGCTGCGCAATTCCAATCATAGAAAATATCTGTTCACCTCCCATAATGAGACCAATAACTCCCATCTGAGCAACTGGCACAACCTTAGCAAGAATACGTTTTGGCGCTGGTGCCGGATAATTCGCAAGAACTACATCTAATCCAGGAAAAGCTGTCTCTAACATCTTCTTCATTGTTACTGCAGTTCCCCTACAATTAAAAGATCACCATTTGTACATAAATACAGGACCTAGCAATCAAATCACGAATAGAAAACCTAAAAAAGACAATAACTTAGAAAGAAGTCGAAACATACTTGTAAGAGCAGGAAACGCAGAAGTTGATCTCTACGGTGTTTCCATATCCAACACCACTTGACTTCTGCTAAAAAGAGGAACGATTAGAACACAAATGATGCGAGAATTGAGTAGGAATTAAAGAGAGATACTAGCGATGAATTCGAATTCACCTGTGAGGGGAAATCTAGGGTTTCTGGGAAACGCTGCGGGTTAGAGATAGACGGTGGTGGTTGTTGCTGAGATTTCGGCGGTGGAGGAGTGAAGAGATTTAAGAGATCCGTGAAAAGCAAGAAAATCGGTAGTCCTAACAAGATCAATTGTGTTTTGTCCATGGCGGATTTTTGAATCTCAGAGAGGGAATTGAAGGAGATTTGATCGGAGAAGACAACAGAATTAAGTCAATTGGGTTAAATAGATGAGAACGTCCAATGTTTCTGTTTTATTATTTTTTAACACTTTTTTTAAAACCCCACAAAGCCCATTAGACCCAAAGAGAACAAACTTGATGATCGATTAACCAACCACTTGGTAAATTCGACAGAGATTAAATGGTGTACATAGAAATGTATAATTTCCGACTAATCCTTAGGTGAGTATAGCCGTCGAGTAATATCGATACAATATAATACATCATTGATATAAGATTGATGTACATCGAAATGGTACATTCAAATCTTACAAAGAAACAAATTTTTACAAGATAATTAATACATTCAAATCTTCATAGGAAAAAAGATAAAAAGTCGCATTCTTATTATTAAATCATACAAAACACTTCACCCATTGGGAAGATACAACACACATTTCCCCATCAAACTTACGTCTGAATCACAACTCCTTGACCCATCATCATCGGCATGTCGTCAATTGCCTTAAGTGGCGGCATGGGCAATGCCACGTTCTTGCCGTCGTAGGCCGAGAGGTGAACTCCTATGGCGGCTCTTCCTGATGGATCCATATTGTTGGACCAGCTTGCATCCCACTCCACTGCCTTTGCAGTCGAACAAGCCACTGTCGCACCTCCAGGAACCGTTAGTCTCGCAGAGTTCTACGAAAAAACGTAACAAGGAAGTTTTTGAATTTGTTAAAACAAAACGAATAGGAGATTCTGTTACATCATGGAGATTTATCAGACTCTCACCTGTGGGAAGAACCTCTCAAAGATCATTCTGTAGTAGTAAGCTTCTTTAGTGTTTGGAGTGTTGTGAGGGAATATATGCGCCGCGTTGGACATCATCTTGTCATTAACCTTAAAACAGAACAGAACTAATCAGATCTGAACATGAATCCAGATGTATTTTAGCTAACTAGAGGAGGAGATATGAGATCTTTTATGTGTACGTTTTGAGCAGCGTGATCTTTCAGGCCATCGATCCAACTGTAGCCAACTCCATCACTGAACTGTTCTTTCTGTCTGTAGAGAATATGCTTTGGCAGATAAGGACGTTCTTCGTCGTCAAAGGCTCTCCTTAGAACCCATTTCTCGATCCTCCCTTCCTCTGGCTTGATCTAGAAAAACCCATATCGAAATTTTGTTTAACGTTAACTTGTCAAAGAAGGTATTGAGTTTGTGATGTAAGTTTTGTAATTACCATCTTGCATTCAGGGTCGAGAGACATAGCTGTGTTGATGAAATCTTTGTCAAGGAAAGGAACACGCGCCTCTAGTCCAAAGGCAGATGTAGATTTGTTGGCTCTTAGACAGTCATACTTGTGAAGAGCCTTGATCTGCAAGTCATCACCGAACATACATGAATTCATATCAAGAAGATAAGTAAATTTAAAGACCTCTGTTTTGATAATGTCTTATTTTGTGGTTAAATGGAATACCTTGCGACAAGTTTCTTGGTGAAACTCTTGCTTGTTAGGTGCCTTATGGAAATAGAGATACCCTCCAAAGATCTCGTCGGAACCTTCACCAGAGAGAACCATCTTGACCCCTAGAGACTTGATTTTCCGGGACATCAAGAACATCGGTGTGCTCGCTCTGATAGTCGTCACATCATAAGTCTCCACATGGTAAATCACATCCTCTATTGCATCAATCCCGTCCTGCACCGAGAAGTGGAACTCGTGGTGCACCGTCCCCAAATATTCCGCCACCTCTTTCCCTGCCTTCAAGTCCGGCGAGCCCTAACACAACAACCATAAATAATGCTAAGTTTGAGTTTCATATTTAAAAACACTATATATCTCATCCAACCTCTGCTTTTAAAACAGAGGAACTCTGTTCTAAATCGCACCTCAAGACCAACGCAAAAGGAATGGAGCTGCGGACCCCATTGCTTAGCTGCTTTAGTACCGGCCAAGTGACGGGCAGTGATGGAGGCAACAAGGGAAGAATCAAGACCACCAGAGAGTAAAACTCCAAAGGGAACATCGGTCATTAACCGCTTAATCACAGCCTGTAGAGAAAAACAAACAGATTTCAGATTAATCCCTCTCACACCACATACATTTAAAAAGAAGAGATGTTTTCTTACGTTTTCAAAGGCGCGTCTTATCGCAAGAGGTTCATAAGGCGTTGAAGGAATGGATTCATTGAACCAAGGAGGATTGTACCATTGCTTAAACCCTCCTAATTTGCTTGAATAAAAATGACCTGGAGGAAACGTTTCGAAATGCTCACAATCGTCATTTAACCCTTTCATCTCTGAAGATATCCAGACAGATCCATCTAATCCCCAGCCAATGTAGAGCGAAGTGACACCAATCGCGTCACGAGCCACCATGAAGGAATTATCTCTTGTGTCAAGTAACACAAATGAGAAGATTCCATCCAACATATCAACAAAATCCACACCATACTCCTCGTACTATATCCCACAAAACACATCAAACTCAAGTCAAAACTTAATAACCAGTTTAGCAAAAAGCAATCAAAACTATATCAAACATACCAAGTGCGCAATGACGTCACAATCACTACCGGTACGGAACTTGTGATTCTTCAAACGTTTTCTCAGCTCCTCATGGTTATAAATCTCTCCATTCACCTTACCAAACAATCAACAACAGAAAAAAGTTTCAGCTTCAAAAATATCAAAAGAGTTATGATATATGACTCCATGGATATAGCGTTACCGTGACAACAATGGTCTTGTCTTCGTTGAAGAGAGGTTGATCACCGGAGGCAGGATCGATGACCGCAAGACGTTGATGGGCCAAGTAATTGTCTCCGTTCTGATATAATCCACTCCAGTCAGGTCCTCTGTGCCTCAATCTGTAACCAAATTTTGAAAAAAATAAACTCACATATTTATACCATATCTAGGGAATATTCCACCAACAAAAAAAAGATTCAGATTTTCTTAGAGAGATCCACATAAACTATGCAAAAAGGGTAACGTTTGATTTGATCAAACATCACTGTTCATGTCACGTTCAACAAAAAGGTCCAAGAAAATGAATGCATTGATAATACTACAAATTATGTATGTCGTGATCGTGTAAAAATGAGATTAGATGACATCAATCTTCCTCAGCATATTCTGAAACAATCATTTTAGTATCTTAAGATGTCTAACATCAAACTAATCATAACGTAATTTTGCAGAATTTAGAATGATTTTAACGTGACAAACCAAATAATTTTCTTATTTTAAAAACCAAAAAAAAAAAAGAGGAAAAATGAATTGCCTGCGAGAAAGCTCAAGAACACGAACTCTCTTGGCCTGAGAATCGTCGGAACATCCTAAAACGGCAAGTATTCCACACATGTTTTTTCTTTCGGTTGCAAAAATGAAAAAGATCACGAAGAATGAGAACAGAAAAAACAGAATTTTCCGAAACTTTAGGGGATAGATTTTTTAAAACCCCAAAAAAAGATTACAGGGAAAATATAACAAAACAGACAGATGTCCAGGAAGAGAAAGGAGAAAATTGCACGTAGAAGTGTTTTATCGATATTTGCGTTTTTGATGTCTTGTTATTCTACGACCGATTGCTCTATTTATAGACACTAAACGGCGCCGTGATGTCGCGTTTTGGTTCTGAAGGAGTCGTGCGTGCCTGCGTGTGGACCAAATTATTTATTTACTTGTAACCGGATAAGTTACCGGATAACTCTGACCAGCTGTTTCCACGTGTTAATTAACCTTCTTACGACTTCCGATGGGTTTTTGTTTTTACTTTTTACATTCTCTTTTGTCCGGTTTCTTCCAATTTTGACGGTGGGGGAAACTCCGGTTTAGGTTTATCCGGCTGAGTCAGCAAGTGGATATGTACTTATCTGACGGTGTAAAAATTGTCCAATGGTTGTTCTGGTTGCTTTAAAGCCGTACACGTGTTATCACGACAATGGTGGGACCACTTGTATTTGATTGTAGGTGAAGCATTTTATCATAATGTTAAAACAGCAAATACATTTCACATGAGATCTCAAAATATATATATATATATATATATTGAAGATGCAGTTTCTGAAGGAGTACCTGAACTAAGTCAAGAAGTAACTCAAGAGAACAGAGCAACATGAACAAGATTAAGGAAATATGCAGAATCTTGTTATGGCGGTTTGAAGTGAAGACTAGAAGCTTAGAGAAGATTCTAGAAGACTGAAGAGTTTCCTTTTGCAAGAAGAAAAGGAAAACATGAAGACAGAGGACAATTTCCTATTCCATAAAGAAAAAGGAAATTGTCCATTCCAATTAGTTTTAGAATTGGAAATCGACCTGTTGTATGGTCTCAACCTATTTAGTATAAATAGGGTGCTAAGGCTTGTAGAAAGCTTAACACAATCACTAGAGAGAATTCCTAGCTATTAAGTCTTAGTTTGAGAGAAATAGAGAACTAGAGGCTTAAAGAGAGCTAAGGGTTTTAAGGAGAGTTATTGTTCTTAATCGGTCTGTGATTAATGAACAAGACTTAGTGAGAATAGAAAATAGTGTTAAAGGAGAAACCTTGTAAACATATTTTCTATTAATCGAAAGAGTTTTTGAGAAATTCTGAGTTACATCGTGAACTAATTCAAAACTTAGTAGCTCTTGCATTTACAATTGGTATCAGAGCGGTCGCTTGTGAAGATTACATACAGGTGAGGTCTTGTGGAAAAGATGGAGAGCTATCAAGAACTGCTTAAAAACGCGAAGGTTGTTCTAGACGATTGTAACTATGGTTTTTGGAAGTCAAGAATCAAATCTGTGATAAGAGGGATAGATGTGTTAGCTTGGAAAGCTGTCTTGGAAGAATGGAAAGAACCACAAATTAAGAATGAAGATGGAAGCTTCACAGCCAAACCCGAGTCAGACTGGACTGAAGATGAGAAGAAAAAGTCTAAATTCAATGCTAGAGCTCTCACAGCTATTCACTGCAGTGTTGGAAGGAAACAATTTGACTTAATTCAGGGCTGTGAAACTGCTAAGGAAGCTTGGGATATTCTGCAAATACACTATGAGGGAACGATTAAGGTTCAGACTTCAAGAAAAGATTTGATAGCTTCAAGATTCGAGAATCTGAAGATGGATGAGCAAGATTCAATCTCTGATTTTAGCTCTAAACTAAGTTCATTGGCGCAAGAAGCTTTAACGCTTGGGAAGAAGTATAAAGACAAGAAGTTGGTCAAGAAATTTCTAAGATGTCTACCTTCAAGATTTATGGCGTACAAAACAGCTCTAACAGTGTCAAATAATACTGATACTCTCAGTTTTGCTGAAGTTGTAGGGATGCTTCAGGCTCATGAGCTTGAATTAGGAGGAACTAAGAAACCAAAAGGGTTGGCGTTGACATCTTGTGAAAGCAAATCTCAAGCAGAAGAAGAAGATTCATTGAGTCTGTTAGTTCGAAGGTTTGATCGGTTGTTGAAAAGAGCAGAACAAGGACAAGGACAGAAGAAGTTTGGATCTTTCAAAAAGAATACTGACGATACCAAACCATCAAAGAAAGCTGACATGCAATGTCATGAATGTAAAGGGTATGGACACTTTATTCGTGAATGTCCAACAGTCAAGAAAAGAGAAACTAAATGCACAACATGCAAAGGAATGGGACATGCTCAAGATGACTGTATCAGTAGTCGAAAAGAAAAATCAATGATTGGTATTGAAGAAGAATCTGAGGAAGAGAGTGAGGAAGAAGATATCTTAAATTATGTAGCATTGATAGGCATTACTGAGTTTGTTGAAGGTGAAGAAGAAACTGACTCTGAATCAGATGAGGAACAACAAGTGAATTTTGTTGAAAGTTACAAAGAGGTGAGAGAAACTTTGATTAAACTTGGTACAGAAAATCAAGATTTGCTAAAAGAAAAGATACGTCTCGAATCACTTGTTGAACTATTACAGAATCAACTAGAAGATGAAAAGAAGATTAGCAAAGAAAGTTTGAGTTTGATGAAAGAAAAACTAAGCTTGTCTGCTAAAGCTGATAATTTGGAGAAAGAACTGATCGCTGAAAGGAAGATATCTGCAGGACTACAAACAGAACTTAATCAACAACATCGGAAGATTCACATGTTTGCTGGAACAAAACAACTAGATCAGATTCTAAGCTATGGAAGGACGGAAAAAACAAACAAAGGACTAGGGTACACTGGTCATGGAGAAACAAGCACAGGTCAAACCAAGTTTGTGTCTGGAGGAATATCTCATCATGCACAAGATGAATCAAGAAAAAGTGTTTTCAAAGGCATCGGATGCTATTTCTGTGGAAAGATTGGGCACATAAAGATTCATTGTTACAAGTACTGGGAGAAAGTGGGAAAACTCAGGTATCAAAGGAAGTTTACATGGAATGGATATAAACATCAAATCTGGGTAAAGAAAATTGATCTATATCCAACTCTAGTCAGAAGAACTGCAGAAAGAGATACAGGAAGTAGAGCAGGACTTGGTTTTAGATGCAACATGGCGTTAGTCACAGAGGAATGCGAGAAAAAGAGTCCTTGGTACTTTGATAGTGGGTGTTCACGCCATATGACAGGCACAAAAGATTACTTACAAGACATCAAGAAAATCAAAGGAGGTAAAGTGACTTTTGGTGATGGAGGTCATGGAGACATACAAGGTAAAGGAAAAACTAGTGATGTAGAGCTACCTCAGCTGATGAATGTCTATCTTGTTCGTGGATTAAAGGCTAATCTTATTAGTGTAAGTCAGTTGTGTGACGAAGGTCTAGAAGTTACTTTCACTAAAGAAGATTGTAAAGCATTTGATGAAACCGGTGACATTGTTCTAGGAGGTAAGAGAACAGGAAACAATTGTTACATGTGGGAAAACCGTACAACCAACTGTTTCTCTGCACGAGACAACCTTAATCTATGGCATCAACGTCTAGGTCACATGAATACAAGAAATCTGACTACTTTGGTTGACAAAGAAATTATCCGAGGAGTTCCTAAGCTTAAAGATGAAGATAAGATGATGTGTGGTCCATGTAATCAAGGGAAACAAGTCAAAGTGCAGCACAAGAAAGTTCCAGATGTTCAGACTAAGTCAGCACTTGATTTGGTTCATATGGATTTAATGGGGCCAATGCCAATTGAAAGCATAGCTGGGAAGAAGTATGTGTTTGTATTGGTAGACGATTTTTCTAGATATACATGGGTGAGATTCATTCGAGAGAAGTCAGACGCAGCAGATAGTTTCAGAATATGGGCTCTTCAGCTTATCAATGAGAGAGGAGGTATTAAAAGAATAAGAAGTGATCATGGTGGAGAATTTCAAAATGAATCCATGAAAGATTTTTGTGAAAAGCATGGAATTGCACATCAGTTTTCAGCTCCAAGAACACCTCAACAAAATGGGGTTGTAGAAAGGAAGAATAGAACTCTTCAAGAGATGGCTAGAGCAATGATGCATGGAAATCAGGTTCCACAGAGGTTTTGGGCAGAAGCAATAAACACATCATGCTATATCGTCAATAGGGTCTATGTGAGAAGAGATTCGATGAAGACTCCATATGAGTTATGGAAAGGAAAGACTCCGAATCTGAGCTACTTTCACGTGTTTGGATGCAGATGCTATATACTGAATGACAAAGACTACCTTGGAAAATTTGATTCCAGAAGTAATGAAGGCATGTTTCTGGGTTACTCAGAGACTAGTACAGCATTCATAATCTACAACAAAAGAACGTGTGCTATTATGGAATCAGTTAATGTTGTATTTGATGATCATTATGTGTCAAAGGTTAGTGAAGAACTTGAAGAAAGTGACACAGAACTGGATGAGATAACCAATAAAGAGGTTAAAGAAAAAGTGGATGGTTCATCGATAGAACAAGAAGATAGTCACAAAGAAGCTCAGAAAATTCAGGTACACAAAAATCATTCATCATCAGACATCATTGGAGATCTCCAAGATCCGATGAAAACCAGATGTGTAAAGCTTGATTTCAAGAAGATGACAAGTAATTTTGCAGAATGGGAAACTTTGCAGTTTCAATGCTTTGTTTCATCCGTTGAACCAAAAAATCATGTTGAAGCACTTGAAGATAATTTCTGGATCATTGCTATGCAGGAAGAGCTAGAACAGTTCGAAAGAAATGAAGTTTGGGAATTGGTTAAACGACCTGCGGATACAAATATTATAGGAACCAAATGGATTTTTAAGAACAAGAGTGATGAAAAAGGAGTAGTTGTCAGAAATAAAGCAAGATTGGTAGCACAAGGGTATAATCAAATCGAAGGTGTTGACTTTGAAGAAACGTTTGCACCTGTAGCAAGACTTGAATCAATCAGACTTTTCTTGGGAATGGCTTGTATTCTTAACTTCACGGTTCATCAAATGGATGTTAAAAGTGCTTTTCTAAATGGTATACTACAAGAAGAAGTATATGTTGAGCAACCTAAAGGATTTGAAGATATGATGAAACCTGAGTATGTTTTCAAGCTAAAGAAGGCTCTATATGGACTCAAACAAGCACCTAGAGCATGGTATGAAAGGCTGACTAACTTTCTGCTTGAGAAAGGCTACAACAGAGGAAGTGTTGATAAAACTTTGTTTATTCTTGAAGAAAACAAAGAGATCATGATGGTGCAGATTTATGTTGATGATATTATTTTCGGGAGTACTTCTCAGAAGTTGGTGGATCAGTTTATAGAGAACATGACAAAAGAGTTTGAAATGAGTTTGGTAGGTGAATTGAAGTATTTCTTGGGATTGCAGATAGTTCAATCGGATGAAGGAATCTACATCACACAGAGTACTTATGCTAAGAAGATCTTGAAGAAGTTTCAAATGGATAAATGCAAAGAAGCTAAAACTCCTATGAGTACCTCATTGAAATTATCAAGAGATGAAAATGGAACAGATGTAGACGTCAAAACTTACAGAGGAATGATTGGAAGTCTCTTATATCTAACTGCTAGTAGGCCTGATTTATGTCTGAGTGTTGGAGTTTGTGCTAGATATCAAGCAAAGCCTAAACAGTCTCATCTTGAAGCTGTGAAGAGAATTCTGAAGTATGTCAAAGGAACTGTAGATCTTGGTATTTGGTATTCAAGAAACTCAAATCAAAATCTGGTTGGTTACTGTGATGCTGATTATGCTGGAAATGTGAATGACAGAAAGAGTACAAGTGGAGGATGTTTCTTTCTTGGAAACAATCTAATTGCGTGGTTGAGTAAGAAGCAAAACTCTGTGTCAATATCCACCGCAGAATCTGAGTATATTGCCATGGGAAGTTGTTGCACTCAGTTACTTTGGATGAAGCAAATGTTAGCAGATTATGGAATCGACGCTGGAGTTCTTCAAGTCTACTGTGATAATCAGAGTGCTATAGATATCTCTAAAAATCCGGTTCAACATTCAAGAACTAAACATATTGATGTGAGACATCACTTTATTCGAGAATTGGTTGAAGAAAAGAAGGTTCAGATTGATCATGTTGGGACAGAGATTCAGCTGGCAGATATTTTTACAAAGGCATTGGACTTCAACAGGTTTGTCACATTAAGAAATTCACTTGGAGTATGTGAACTATGATCTGACTCAGTCAGAGAACAAGAGAGCTGATATGGTTATGAAGATACGGTTCAATTCAATATTTCTAGTTCGGTTTATCACGTTAGAAGCTCCAAGAATGGTTTATTCCGTTTTGTTTTTGGCAAAAATCGAGTTTTTTTAATTTTAAAAAAGGGATATGCAATCATAACAAGATTTACTCAAATCTTGGTGAAAAGATTCTCGGGGAGAAAGACAAAGAGGCTAATTGAAAAAAAAAAAAAGTTTTTAAAACCCTAAGAAACAAGAGAAGCGAGAAATTCACTGCAGAAAAGTTCTCAAATCGTAAGAATGGTGAAAGCTACACGAAGAGGACCAATCGGAGGAAGAAGACAGGCTAGAGAAAGTCGGTCTGATGGTGGTGCAGAAAACCCACAATTTGTTGATGAACCCATCGAAGAACCAGTCAGATCTACAGTTGCTTCTTTATCTCTGGTTCCATATGACAACGATGAAGATTCATTCGCCACTGCAAGCGAAGGAACTAAGAGTGGTGGATCTGGTGAAGATAAGCAAGATGTAGTGGAATCAAAGAAACCTGACAGAGATTCTAAGGTTCCTTCTGAACAATTTGAAGAAGCAGGTTTGATTTCATCTCAGAATGATGAAATTCGTGATCAATCAGAGCAGAATCAGAAGCAAGACTCTACTTTCTCAGAACAAGCTGAACAGAATGTTATCGGGTCACATGCAGAACAGATAGAAGAAGAAATAGATGACAGACATGTTGAAGTACCAGAGGAAAGGGTTGGAGATGAACCAATCCACGTCTCAGATGTTGAACTTGAGCCCACTGAGCTGACTGTTGAAGATCAATTCCAGAAGAATCAGAAGGAGAAAGAAGCTCGTAAGAAGAGAGTCTTCAAACAGCTAGGTCTAGCTCCTCCAAAGAAGAAACAGAAGAATGCTGAACCAAGTTCAAAGAAGAACAAATCTCTCAACGCTTCTGGTTCAGGTAAAAGCAAACCCAAGAAAAGCTTTCGATCTAAGCTATTCTCATCTTCTCAAGCTCGAGAAAGGTATGCTTTATTTAAGGATAGGAGTTTAGTTGAGGAACGCTTGATTGATTTAGAAAAAGAAGATACTTGGGGATTTTTAGCTTTGATCAAATCTGCAAAGTTGGAACCCACTGTAACGAATCTAGGCAGTTATGTGAAGGAGGTAATTGCTGAGTTTTATGCTAATCTCCCTTCTGAGAAGTCTGAAGAAAATTCTGAGAAAGTCAGTGTATTCGTCAGAGAACATGTTTATGAGTTTTCCTCTCAGAAAATCAACAAGTCTCTTGGGTTCAAAGAGTTGAACAAAGATGAGTTAAAGGCAGATAGTGAGGCTGATTCTATTGGAAAAGAAAAGCTTGCAGAAATCTTAAGTGAAGAAGAGAAAACAGGCTGGGATGACTTGATTTTTAAGAATCTTTCACCACGAGTTGGAGCACTTCTTCGTATCACAGCTCAGAATTGGATCCCTTCGTCTAATCCAGACTATGTCTCAGTTGAAAGAGCTCAGCTTATCTACAAAATCTTTCATGGGATCAGATTTGATGTTGGGAAGATGATTTTCAATCAAGTGATGTCACTTGTTCAGAATAAGGATGAAAGATGGTTGGTGTTTCCCCGAATCATATATGGGATGCTCATAAGTCAAAAAGAAGTGACAATCTTTCCTGGAGAAAAGTTTGTGACTCCTAAGTTCTACAAAAAGGATGTCAGAACTGGTCAAGCTTACACTGAAAGGATGAAGGGCAAAGCAAAAGCTAGCACTCAGCCAAATACTTCAAGAGCTGCTCCTCAAAATGTATATCCTTCTTCTCAGTTTAATCCAGAGTATCAAGGATATACTGTTGTGGACATTGGAAGCATCCGTCTGCCACACCCTGATGAGGATGATAGAGAGGGAATGTTTATGGCCTTGTTAGACACAGCTCAGGCTATTTCCAAGATGAATGGAGTGATTCAACAACTTGTTCTCAGTCATCCTTTGTCCAAAAGACTATAGGAAGTTTGGTTTTTAACCTTGAGCTCTCAAGCAGGGGGAGAAAGGAGTATGGCTGTGAGTCTGGGGGAGTTCATGTGTTGTGGGGGAGTAGTTATTTGATTTTTTTTGAACTCCAGACTTTGTTGTTGCTTGTTTTTCAGACTTTGTCAGATTTAGGGGGAGTTAGTCTTTGTTGGACGAAATTGCTAAAATTTTTAATAACTTCGATTGTTTAAAGTCTGTGATTGCTTGTGATGAAAAATGTCTACAAAAGATAGAAGATTTCAAATGCAGGTGCTTGAGAGACACAAGATTAAAAAGGGGGAGATTGAAGATGCAGCTTCTGAAGGAGTACCTGAACTAAGTCAAGAAGTAACTCAAGAGAACAGAGCAACATGAACAAGATTAAGGAAATATGCAGAATCTTGTTATGGCGGTTTGAAGTGAAGACTAGAAGCTTAGAGAAGATTCTAGAAGACTGAAGAGTTTCCTTTTGCAAGAAGAAAAGGAAAACATGAAGACAGAGGACAATTTCCTATTCCATAAAGAAAAAGGAAATTGTCCATTCCAATTAGTTTTAGAATTGGAAATCGACCTGTTGTATGGTCTCAACCTATTTAGTATAAATAGGGTGCTAAGGCTTGTAGAAAGCTTAACACAATCACTAGAGAGAATTCCTAGCTATTAAGTCTTAGTTTGAGAGAAATAGAGAACTAGAGGCTTAAAGAGAGCTAAGGGTTTTAAGGAGAGTTATTGTTCTTAATCGGTCTGTGATTAATGAACAAGACTTAGTGAGAATAGAAAATAGTGTTAAAGGAGAAACCTTGTAAACATATTTTCTATTAATCGAAAGAGTTTTTGAGAAATTCTGAGTTACATCGTGAACTAATTCAAAACTTAGTAGCTCTTGCATTTACATATATATATATGTATCTCACATAAAATGATATGAGTAATTAAGTAGCTTTTTCTTGATAACAAATGATAAGTAACGTTAAGAGTCAAAAAGAAAAAATGAGTACCGTTAAATTAAATCATGGTGGAACACAGAAAATTTTCTTACTATAATTAGCAATATCGTTTTACAAATTCTTATTTTTTATAGTCTAATAGTGCACACATATTTTCAAGTTTGGATTCGAATTATAACATAATACAAATGTCAATAAACACGACCCTCTATGGTTTGCAAACTAAGGTGGTTTTACAAAGTTTTATCATAATATTAAAAATACAGTTACTAATGTAAACAAAAGTCTTTGTATATTACTATTTTATGATTAACGTAACCCTACTATGTGTATTTTAAAAAAAAATAGAGATTGGACATGTGTGTTACGTACTGTAATTGGTCGCGATTCGAAACCGAATCTTGAGAAGGAGATATAACAATTATATATTAGGAGATAGTGGATCATTATGATAGTTTCCGGAAACGAATAAAAGAGAAGTATTCGAGTGTATCCATAAATCATAGTTTACAATATATTTAACCATGTATATATGTATATACCAGATCACATGTGTATTCGTAGAGGCATCGCACATGCCTCACACGTTGCTACAATGTGCAAGGGTGAGAAGATGAATCTCACTTAGAATTTGGATAATGCTAATATATATCATGATATGCAAAATAAAAATATCGACGTGTTTCTTCTTTGATTGGCTAAAACGAAAAATCAGCCCTATTCTTGAGGTAGCAAGCCCAAATCGCGACATGATACATTTGAATCGTTTGATATATTTGAAAATATAAAAATTGCTGGTGTCCCCCCATCTATCAATATGGTACACCTTCAGCTATAAATGATTGAGATTCTCTAACCAAGACTGTAAATTCATATATATCCGAATAGTTTGGATTCTAAGTTTCTAACTATGAGAATAATAATAGTAAAAATGATAAGGTGATGATATAGGCGATGTGACTATTATTATTATTTTATCATTACTTGAGCTTGAATGACGCTAATAATTGTAAGATCCCTGCCGTGTATGCATGTATAAGCAAGTTTTGTTATCAAATAAACAGAGAAGGAAGAAGATTCTTATAATTTGTGAAAGAAGAAGATAAAAACAGATGACGTATAAACAGTTTGTTAGGTTAAATAGGTATCTCAATTAATATACTCGCATCCTCTCTAGTCTAATATTCAAATGTAAAATGCCAAAACAAACGCAAAAGTTGTGTTAAATTTACAAAAAAAAAAACACAATTAGTTAAAACTAGCCTAAAATGTTAACCAAAAGTCATTTTTAAAGTAAAGACTTTTTATACACCTCATAGTCCTCACAAAGAGCCATCAATAATTGTAATTTAATTAATTTAGGCTGGTCATAAAATACTTATATAGTTGGTCAATTAATTAATTAGTAAGTGGGATTATGTAAGAGAATATCCCATTAGTTAAAAAAAAGAAGTAGAGAATATCACGTTTATAATAAGTTTGGACATAATTAAAAAAACGACTCGTTCATGAGGTCACGATCCTAGTCTATCTGGCAAACCATCATCATCTATCTACGGGCCAACGGCTAAAAAGAAATAGACGCTACCACTCATGCACAATCGTGCTATACCATGTCATCTTCCGATCTTCGGGCATATATAAGGATCCGAACCTTCTTATATATAGCCTGGTTCTCAAACTCCAAGTTACATTATAACTAGCTTGGTTAAATTGTTTTATTTTTCCTATTGAGTTCATATATAATTGTATCTTTTGTGAGTTATGTTCTTGGCTTATTGCAATAAAACACTGTTAATATTTTTTCATCAATATAAAAGTACCCAATATAACCAAAATAACAAAATCATAATTGATACGGCAATTCGACTTTTAAACGAATCTAAATAAGAGTTAATCCACACACGATTAAAATAATAGTTTGAAAAAGACCAAATGGTGATGAAACAATGTCGCAAGGTTGCGTAGTCTATTTTGTTCTCACTGTTCTAATGTATATTAGAATTTCTCGTTATTTGACTGACTGTCATTGAACACTTCTTGTTACAATAGGTTTGATTTTTTTTTTTTTAAAGAAGAAGAAGAAGATAAATGAGAATATTATCTAATCAGCAGTCATTAAACTATTTTAGTAATAACTTTAGATCCTGCATATGATTTCATTTTAAGAGATGTTATTAAAAGAAAAGTGAAAAAGGAAGTAAAAGCCTAAAATTTGTGATTTTTTTTGGAAGGCCTGGATAACATTCACAACAACCATTCATGATTTAATCATCCAACTAGATTATAGCTAGACCTTGAGTTTTGATAGAAGTAAATTGTACTCCCTCTGTTTTCCAAAGATTGATTTTCTGAATTTTGCACACAGATTAAAACAGAATGATTGTTTCATTTTAGTACGTATTTATCTACTCTTTTTTGTTTCTCAACACTACCAACATTCTTTTTTTTCTCTTTCTAATTCAATGAAAAGTTTTGCATCCAAAAAAAAAAAAACTTTGGCACTAGTATAAATTATTTTTTCCATGCGTATCATTAATTTACCTTTTTCGTAAAAAGAGAAAGCAATTAAATGTATTCTAAAAAATCAATTTTTTGGAAACAAAATAAAAACTCAGAAAATCAATCTACTACACTGAATAATTTTATTTATATTTACCTCATCAGAATATTATTTTCTTCTAGTCGGTATATACTTCCACTGAATAATTTACTACACTCGATTTGGACTCTGCAACATAAGTCTTGCAACGAGATGGTACGTTCTGCAAAACATCACGTTTCCATGTATATCGTGTGACTAGACAATGAGTCGAAATCTACTTTGTTCATTTAACATAAACTTACACGGAAACTCTATATTTTGAATTTTCATTACAATATTATATTTTCTAATTATATAATTCCAATCTCGGGTAATTGACAGCCAGATAATGACATTGACATTTTCTCATGGTAAACTTTTATCATTTTCACGGTGGACCAAAATAATTAAATACCAAAGTGTTATATATGGTTAAAACATTTTTGCAGCTAACAAATACTCTGGAACCTATCTGCAATTGAACATTCATGACACAAAACGTTAAGTGAAATATTTTTCTTGCACGGTTGATATTAAAAATGGCTTTGGTTCATATAACACAATTCTTGTTCTTTTATTCAATATATATTAATAATGTGATCATATCTTTTAGAGAAATTATTAAAAATGCCCCATTTTCAATATCCCTTTTAAAAAATGCCCCATTTGAGTGTCCATTTTTAAGTTTGCCCTCTTTTAATTTTTAATGACAATTTTACCTTTATTTGAAACAAAATTAGGTCCACAAAATACAAAATATTTTTTGGCGGGAAAAGTGATCCCGCAATTTTCCCGCCAAAACACTTATAAAAACTTGTAAAACCTTTAAAATACCTTGTAAATTTTTTTCCGTAAAAATTTTTCCCGCCAAAAAATTTTCCCGCCACAAAATTTTTTTGAGGGAAAAGTGATTCCGCAATTTTTTTGGCGGGAAAAATTTACAAGGTATTTTAAAGGTTTTACAGAGTATTTACAAGTGTTTTATAAGGTTTTACAATGTATTTTAAAAGGTTTTACAAGGTACTTATAAGGTTTTATAAGGTATTTATAATTTGTAAAACCTTATAACTTGTAAAACCTTATAATATAGCTTGTAAAATCTTATAATATCTTATAAATACCTTATAAATACGTTGTAAAACCTTTTAAAATACATTGTAAAACATTATAAATATCTTGTAAAAAACCTTTAAAATACCTTGTAAATTTTTCCCGCCAAAAATTTAACGCCAAAAAAATTGCGGAATCACTTTTCCCGCAAAAAAAAATTTTTGGCGGGAAAAATTTTACGGGAAAATTTTACAAGGTATTTTGAAGGCTTTACAAGTTTTTACAAAATCAAATTTGTAATTTTGATGTTTGCACATTCTCATGTTTTTCTTATATATTTGTGATATCTTTTATTAAAAGAAGGGTAATTTAGTCATATTATATATAAAAAGGGGTATTTTTAAAAATGGACAGCCAAAAGGGGCATTTTTGAAAAGGGGTATTGAAAAAGGGGTATTTTTGTGAGTCTCCCTATCTTTTATTCAATTTATTTCCAAAACACGTCTAAAATCGTTAAATCCTTTGGGTTTTGAAATTATTTTGACAGTAAAAAAAATCATATCTCATATCACTTCCTAAAATTTGGCTCTCTACCCACACAACTGTGGTCCAGTGGTAGTTGAGAATTGTGGAAAGATTGGAATGAAGTAACCCAGGTTCGATCCACGCTGGAAACAAATAACACATTTGTGTGGGAAGTCTGGGCTTGGATCAAAATGCCCAAGCAGTTTACCTGGTAGTCCAGTAACACGCGATCTGGCTACCCCTAACATTAGTCGGAACGCATTTCAAACTCGAGTGTGGTGGCCTTTTGGGGAGTAGTCCACTTTGAAGCATTTCAGTGCGTTTCTATCGGGGCTGACCGGATTAGCCGATAGGGTTTAAAAAAAAAAAAAAAAAATTTGGCTCTCTTTTGTTTTTGGTCTGACCTAAAAGGTTTGGCTATCTAAAATCTACCTAAAAACAAACTGATCAATACGATACTGGGCTTCAAATAAAAACAAACCCCTTCAATATTGGGCCGTCACATTAACTACAATGACCGACCTCACAAAATCTAAGCCCAAGGCTACTTTCGTCATTTTAAACTCTCCGTACACTAAAAACCCTAATCTCTATCCCTATATAAACCTTTCCACACACCGACCATTCCTCTCACAAGTCTGCAGCCGATTCATTCCCTAGGGTTCATTAATAGGTTAGTGTTCTTCAATTGCTTTAGTATGCTTGTTCTTAGATTTAGTGTTCATCGAAATTAGGTTATTAGAATGGCTTCATCAGATAGTCGATGTGGATTTGTCCGTTCCCATATGATTCGTTCCCTTGAAGCAATATAAATCGTGTTGCTCTCGTTTCTTTAAAATCACTCTCTAATCATTAAAGTAATCACACTGTTAATTCTAGTTTGATTACCGATTAGTGAGCATTACTTGAGCAGCTACATAATCTCTTATAATTAGGGTTTGTGTTTTGTCTTGAATCTTGTTTTGTTGTTGTGGAAGAACAGTGATGAGTCAGTTTACAGACCTGTAATGATTGCGGTAATGATCGCATTTCTTTGAACATCTAAGGGACTGAGTTCTTTTGTTGTTGTTTTTGTCTTGGTGGCTTTTACATGATATAAAGATTGTGGCTTTTACATGATATAATGATTCATGCTTTGAATATGTTTATATGTGAAGCTTGTTGTGAAGTGTAATTGCCTACATTGAATTTAGTTTCCCCCGCGTTCTAGTTATTACTGTTTCGTTTGCGATTGAGTTTGAATAGCTGTATTGTGCCGTTGTTACAGAGATGGCAAAGTCAAAGAATCACACGGCGCACAATCAGTCTGCCAAGGCGCATAAGAACGGAATCAAGAAGCCAAGGAGGCACCGTCACACCCCAACCAGAGGAGTAAGTCTCTTTTTACAGTTCAAACCTAAATGATTTCAGATTCAGGTTATAGTTTTGGAGTTTGATTTTTGAATTTTTGTGAAATGATGTTTCAGATGGATCCTAAGTTCCTGAGGAACCAGAGGTACGCAAGGAAGCACAACATCAACGGTGGCGAGAATGCTAGCGCTGATGAGTAGATCTTTTGATCGTCTGAAAGACATTTTAAGGTTTTTTATGAATTTCACTTTCTTAGACAAAAGAACCAATGTACTACTTTCAGGGATTGTGTCTATTTCAGATTCTCTTATTTTGCAAATTACTTAATTTGATGCAATTCTTTCACTATATGTTTACGTAGACCTAGAATCTGAAAGCTGAACTGGATTTACATATTTAGGTTTGTGTAGCCTTACTTGAATCAATCTGGTATTATTCATCAATGCCTGTTACTTTTCTAGGTTCTGTTTTCATGAAAACTCTAAATTGCTTTCTTTAGGTTCTGATTCCATGAAAATTTGTGTACTGCTTCTATTCTATCACTTTATTGTAGACTTTTATTTTCGTCATTCACACACTTCAAAATAGAAACAAAAGTTGTGGAATGTGGCCTGTACTGACATAATTCCACATTCAGTAATATATTTGGTAGTTGAATCATATATATATATATTTTTTTTGCAGAGTTGTGTACTGATCTTTTGGTTTCTTACAATTTTTTTTTATATTTTACCTCATCAGAATGTTCTTTCTTCCAATACGAGTTGGTACGTTCTGGAAAACATCATGTTTCCATGTATATCGTGACTAGACAATGAGTCGAAATCTACTTTGTTCATTTAACATAAACTTACACGGAAACTCTATATTTTGAATTTTCATTACAATATAATATTTTCTAATTATGTAAATAACAATCGTCTATCGATGAATACATATATATAAATAAAAAAAACAGTTATCGAATACAATAACATAAGACCATGTAAATATATCATACATGTGTAATCGGATCAACTAACAACATTGTTTATTTCCAAAACACGTCTAAAATCCTTAATTATTTTTTAAATTTTGAGCTAACCACAAAATTATTTTGAATTTTTTTTTATTTTTTTAAATCATAACGCATATCACTTCCTAAAATGTGGCTCTCTTTTGTTTTTGGTCTGACCTATAGGTTTGGCAATCTAAATCTACCTAAAAAAAAAACTTACTCCCTCCGTTTCGTTTTAGTTGTCGTTTAAAGTTTTTTCACACAAATTAAGAAAGTATTAAATTTTCTGTTTTACTATTTATTAATATATTTTATAAAAGATTTCATTGGCCTAAACATTAAAACTGTAGGGATAAAACTGGAATTTTCACCAAATATTTGCATTGAAAATCTAAACGATAACTATTATGAAACAAAATTTAAATCCTAAAACGACAACTAAACCGAAACGGAGGGAGTATTCAATACGATACTGGGCTTCAAATAAAAACAAACCCCTTCAATATTGGGCCGTCACATCAACCACAATGACCGACCTTACGAAATCTAAGCCCAAGGCTACTTTCGTCATTTAACTCTCCTACACTCAAAAAACCCTAATCTCTCTACCGTCAATAAACCTCCCTATATAAACCCTTCCACACACCAACCATTCCTCTCACAATTCTTCAGCCGATTCATTATCTCTAGGGTTTATAGCTTAGTCTTCGAATCCATATATCTCTGTTGTTGTGTTCTTCAATTGCTTTAGTATGCTTGTTCTTAGATTTAGTGTTCATCGAATTTAGGGTTATTAGAATGGCTTCATCAGATAGTCGATGTGGATTTGTCCGTTCCCATATGATTCGTTCCCTTGAAGCAATAAGAATCGTGTTGCTCTCGTTCCTTTAAAATCACTCTCTAATCATTCAAGTAGTCATACTGTTAATTCTAGTTTGATTACTGATTAGCGAGCATTACTTGAGCAGCTACATAATCTCTTATAATTAGGGTTTGTGTTTTGTCTTGAATCTTGTTTTGTTGTTGTGGAAGAACAGTGATGAGTCAGTTTACAGACCTGTAATGATTGCGGTAATGATCGCATTATTATGAACATCTAAGGGACTGAGTTCTTCTTCTTTATTGATTTTTTGTGTCTTGGTGGCTTTTACATGATATAAAGATTCATGCTTTGAATATATGTTTATATGTGAAGCTTGTTGTGAAGTGTAATTGCCTACATTGAATTTAGTTTCCCTCGCTATCCTGTTCTTCAATTTTCAATGATGTTACTTAGGACGTCGGGGAACAATATGTTATTTGTTTTTGTTTTTGCGATGGGATTTCAAATGAGGAAAACTTTGCCAAGTCGTTGAATGCTCAGAGAAATCTGAGTTTTATGATTCCACTTGTATAGGAAGATCTGATGATTTCCTCCTCAAAACGTTGTTTTTTGTTTTTTTTTTATTTGTCTTGGTTATGTTTTTGTTTGGAAGCCTGTGATGATTAGATTTAATGGTTGCTGAAAACTCAATGTTGAAAAGCATCTAACTTGACTAGGACGGTCTGAGGCTTCTTTCAAGTTTGTGTTTTCTTTTGTATTGGGTTTTGAAGAGTTTTGAACATTTTAATGTTTGTGATGTTGTGGATGATGAGAAGCAAAAATCAAAATACAGTTATCCCTGGCTTAGGGTTTAAAACCCGTTGCTGAGTCTTTTGTAATCTGACACACATCACAACATTTTTCATATGTGACGACTGACTAAGGTGAAGATTGATTGTGTTAATGCAAGGCGGAGATTATGATGACACTTTCGGGTTGTTTGGTTGGCATGATGCAATTGTTCCAATTCGAGTTTTGAATCATCAAGAACTGAGTTTAATACTATTTCATCAAGTCATCCATATTACCTAAAAATGTCCTCTACTTTTCAAAAAAGATTGGGAGAAGGTTAAATGTGAATCAATGCATGAGATGACCTCACATGTGCATAAAATTAAAAGCATTCATTTAGATTAACTTTCACATCACTCGATAGAGAAATAAGCTATTTCTGCAGGGTACAACTTCTTAATGACTGCCAACAATCCTTGTCTTAATGACGGCCAACAATCTAGAAATGACTCCCTTTCTAGCTTTTAATATCTATCTATTAATTAAATAGGCTTCTCTTGTTAAGTAAAAACGAAATAAAAAACAAGTAGAGAGGTAAGTTGGTTTTGCAATCCAACAACATGGATAAGCTTCACAATATTCTTAATCTTCTTCTACCTCCTCTTACCATCAGTTTTCTTGTCTTCTTTTACCCATTTTATCTTTTGATCAAACTTGTGAGTTGTCTTTACAAGAACATTCGCTTTGAAAACGTTGCCGGAAAAGTAGTTCTAATCACCGGAGCTTCCTCCGGCATTGGAGAGGTTAGCTAGTCCTAGTTTTGGATCTTATGGGTGTTTTTTTCTTTTTCTTTATCATGTTTAATTGTTTTTTTGTTGGTCTTATCTTGAATTTTTAGCAACAAATATAACAATGGTTAAGTTTAACTCCTAAATTTTACAATTTAGCTGAATACCAAAATAATTTGTTTAACTCCTAAATTTTACAATTTAGTGATGCGTAAGTTTATTGTTTAATTTAATTATAATTAGAAAACGTGCAAGATGATACATACTTATGAATGATATGTAATTGGTACATAATCACGTTTGCAAAACGTGATAACTTGATTAAGCCGCATACCATTCAAATATTTGACGTTCTATCATTATTCATACATCTGTATATTTAACTTTTATATGTTCTTGTTTTGTTAATTGCAACGGAAAAAAATAGCATGTGGCATACGAGTACGCAAAGAAAGGAGCAATTTTAGCTCTTGTTGCTCGAAGAAAGGATCGTCTAGAGATTGTAGCAGAAACATAACGTCAATTATGATCTGGCGATGTCATCATCGTACCTGGTGACGTTGCTAATGTTGAGGACTGCAAGAAGTTCATCGACGAGACGATTCATCATTTGGAAACATTACTTGTATAAAAGGATAAGTTATCTAAATTGATGTTATGATTATGAAATTCTAAGTATGGTAGTTTTGTAAATTTTTCTCAAACTTTATTAGATACTTCATCTCATTTGTATATTAAGGATATTAACTTTTGGGGCTCAACGTACATCACTTATTTTGCTATTCCTCATCTTCGAAAAAGCAAAGGAAAAATTGTTGTGATTACTTCTGCTACGGCAATTATACCTTTGCCATCGGCAAGCGTCTATTCAGTAAGATAAACAAAATCTTTTACATACTTCTCATATACATATAAATTTTCTATGATAATGATACTACTTGGTATGATGTAGCCATGTAGGCAAGCAAAGCAGCTTTATTAAAATTCTTTGAAACATTAAGAGTTGAGATCAGTCCATGTATCAAAATAACAATTGCTATTCCCGAATTTATATCTACAGATATGACCACTCAGTTTAAAGAAATGGTCAGTAGTAACATTTGTACATAACTTTGTATCTTATATATATGACATTAACTAATTTATGTGTGAATTTCTTAATGTGCTTTATTGAAAAATAGTATGGTTCAGATTTCATCCTTTCAGAATCAGTGAGTAAATGCGCAAAAGCCATCTTCAGAGGTATTGGTAGAGGAGAGACATACATAGTAGAGCCATCTTGGATAAAATGGATCTTTTTGATACAAAATGTTTGTCCAGAAATCGTTGACTACGTACTCAACTATATATTTGTTCGTTATGGCAAACCTTATTTCAAGCGTGATTGATCATATCGATCTATCCAAGATCTCTGGTTTTCAACTGTGGTTGTGTTGTCATTATAGCCATGAAACTTATACTGTGTTAATGTGTTATATTGCACTAAGTCGTAGTCTTTTACTTTCTTTTTTTCCCTTTCTTCATATTTGTTTCAATTTGTTTTAGAAACAAACATTTCGTATATCTCTTTATTATTTAATAAAGGGGATTCAGATGGATATAATTGTCATGGAATTTTTGTGTGTCCATATATATTAAGCTTTTTACACATACATATATATATAGCACTAACCGCGAAGTTTGTAACACCATCTAATCTAGAAGACTCGAAAATCATTAGCAAAAGCTTATGCTTCTTTGGATCTGTTTGTTAAACATCAAATCTTGTGTAACTCTATTGTAGCCTTGTTTTATTTTTTTCCCTTTTTGCCAAAGTCACTCTCTGGTAAATAATGTTCTTTCATATTTTTAGTAATATTTACATTCCAAGCAACAAATATATATATATATATATATATATATAGCAAATAATATGTTTTTAGTAATATTTACATTCCTAGCAACATATATATATATATATATATATATATATATATATATATATATAGCAACTAATATATTTTTTTAGTAGCAATTAACCTCTTTTCCTAATATAACGAGATACAGAAGAATAAGAAAATAGAAGAGAGATCCACTTGCCACCATTTCCTCCCCTTCTAGCTTTCGGTGTCTTTTAAAATAGACTTGACTCGTAAAGTATAAGTTTGAACATTTTAACATATATAAAAAAAACAAGTAGTGGTGTTGGTTCTGCAAAAGAACAACATGGATATGCTTACCACCATTCTCAATCTTCTTCTACCTCCTCTTACCATCAGTTTCCTTGTCTTCTTTTACCCATTTTATGTTTTGATCAAACTTGTGCTTTGTCTTCATAAGTACCTTCACTTCGAAAACGTAGCCAGAAATGTAGTTCTAATCACCGGAGCTTCCTCCGGCATCGGAGAGGTTAGTTGGCTTTGAATGTTATGCCCTTTTGTTATCAACTTATCATGTTCAATCGTTTTCTTTTGTTTTTTTCTTACGTTTTTTTTTGGACGAATACCAAGTAA
Source organism: Arabidopsis lyrata subsp. lyrata (assembly GCF_000004255.2). Classification (NCBI taxonomy): domain Eukaryota; kingdom Viridiplantae; phylum Streptophyta; class Magnoliopsida; order Brassicales; family Brassicaceae; genus Arabidopsis; species Arabidopsis lyrata. The sequence continues at coordinate 13,136,154 of NW_003302551.1, forward strand.
TTAACGATTTGTTGATTTAGTCTATTATGATCGATATAGAGCTATTTCTTATAATTACTGATTCAAATATATATGTGTGTGTATGTATATAACATAGATCCGACATTGGTGATTGTGTTTATGGTTTTGTTTTCGAGGTCCTGTATTGTCGTGGAATCTCTTGCAATTATGAGTGCTAGGAAATAGATATTCACTCCGTTTCGTCTTAGTTATCGTTTAAGGTTTTTTCACACAAATTAAGAAAGCATTAAATTTTCTGTTTACTCTCTATTACTATATTTTATAAAAAATTTTATTGGTCAAAACATTAAAACTGTAGGGATAAAACTGGAATTTTCACCAAACATTTGCATTGAAAACCTAAAACGACAACTATTATATGAAACAAAATTTAAATCCTAAAACGACAACTAAACTCAAACGGAGGGAGTAATTTATTTGATAGTATCTAAATACGACTAGAAATAACTAAATGTATAGATCCACATCAATTGATATGATATTTGGTTAGATTGTTTATGTTCTTGTTTTGTTGGATTGGAAAAAAAGCATGTGGCATACGAGTACGCAAAGAAAGGAGCATATTTGGCTCTTGTTGCTCGAAGAAGGGATCGTCTAGAGATTGTAGCTGAAACTTCACGTCAATTAGGATCTGGTAATGTCATCACCATACCTGGTGATGTTTCTAATGTTGAGGACTGCAAGAAGTTCATCGATGAGACGATTCGTCATTTCGGAAAACGTAAGTACTCTAGCTAGTTCTACTTTGTCAAATACAAAACCCGAACTAAGCTAAAATTTAAGTAGTAATGAAGATCATGATAGGCATAACATCTAACTATAATATATATGCCACAAAAAAGTCAAATTCATTTAGATTATTATTCTAATCAAGTTATTATATTTGAACAGTAGACCACCTGATCAACAATGCTGGTATATTTCAAACTGTTCTTTTCGAAGATTTCACTCAAATTCAAGACGCAAATCCTATAATGGTAAGTTTCCTCCAATTTATATCAATGGTAATCCAGAAATTATGTATGACTTTAATTGCTTTAGAATCAAATCAACAATTTCAAACTCTATATTGATTACTTCATCTAATTTGTGTATATAAGGACATCAACTTTTGGGGCACAACATACATCACTTATTTCGCAATTCCTCATCTTCGAAAGAGTAAAGGAAAAATCGTCGCGATTACATCTGGTTCAGCAAATATACCTTTGCCATTGGCAAGCATATATGCAGTAAGATTTTTCTTTTGATAGAACAAACAAAATTCTATATACTATTTATTATATACATAATATTGATGTTACTTGGTTATTTTTGTAGGCAAGCAAAGCAGCCTTATTAAGATTCTTTGAGACATTAAGAATAGAGCTAAGTCCGGATATCAAAATAACAATTGTTCTCCCAGGAGTTGTATCAACAGATATGACCACACCTCACTGTATGGAAAAGGTAAGTAACAACTCTTGTACATGATTCTAAACAATATACATGTCACACTATACTAATTATATGTCTTTTATTTGCTTTATCAAAAATATAGTATGGTTCAGATTTTATTCTATCGGAATCAGTGAGTAAATGCGCAAAAGCAATCTTCAAAGGTATTGGCAGAGGAGATGCATATATAGAAGAACCATCTTGGATGAAATGGTTGTTTATAATGAAAAATGTATGTCCTGAAATCGTTGATTACGGTCTCAACTTTTTATTTGTTAGTTATCTCAAACCTTATTTCAAGCGTGATTGATCATAATAATCTATCGAAAATCTGTACTCTTTAAATAAGGATTGTGTTCCTATGATGGGATATTATTCAATAAAAGGTATAAAGGTTGATTCGTTTGGTCTTTTGCATACGGATTTTGTGTCGTCATTCACCAAGTTTTTTAACCGCAAATGTTTGACACCTTTAGATAAGAAAAGAAGTAACTTGATCATAGAAAATCTCATTAGCTTAAACAAACGGCACTTTTAGTCTTTACGTCAGTTGGCTTCATATAGATGAAAAGGCAATAAAGGAGGAAACTCCTAAACCAAGAACAAAAGCTACTCCCTCCGTTTCATAAAGAGTGTCATTTTAAGGTTTTATTTTTGTTTCACAAAGAGTGTCGTTTTAGGTTTTCAATGCAAAATTTAATGATTTTTTATGTTTTATGACTATTAGTATTCTGCAGATTGTTTTACTATTGGGCAGATTATGTTTAGGTATATAGTTAATGATGTTTTTGTTTAGAAAAAACAAAAAATTTAATGTTTTCTTAATCTGTGTGCAAAATTCTAAAATGACACTCTTTTTGAAACAGAGGGAGTATTGTATATGTAACATGTTATTCTACTATGGTGTAGTATGGTGAAAATTATCCTTCTACTTCTACAGGACATGAAAATTATCTCAGGATCGAGTATAATTGGTCACTCCTCGAAGTTCATGGCCATGCTTGGCCCGTGTTCAAGGTTAGAAACCATATGCACATAGATCTTTCAATGGTTTTTGATCAGCAATTCAAGGGTGCTAAAGAAATGGTTCATGGAAAGGGAGACAATTGGCCACTAGTGTCCTTGCTTAAACCAGTACATGTTGTGATCTTGGAAGTCTCAAAATCTATTTACACAATACATTGTCAACAATCCTTCAACCCAAAACAATCTTGGTTCTATTTCCATTTACCGCATTGAAGTTAATCTTTAGTGTGACAAATTGAAATTATGTATGAAATCAAGATCTTGAAATGGTTCATTAAGGTCTCTTGATAGATGAAAAAAAGATGATAGACAAAACCACCTCAGAACTATTAAAACCCAAGAAATAAGGTTGCACTAACCAGAAACAAAAATGTAGGACCAGAAACGATAAAATACATTCTTTCTTGAAGCGGTTTTGGAACAAGTGTTGTTTGTCTAGGAGTCAGCAATAGTGACCTCAACCTCAACACCAGGTTCAATGGTGATAGATGTGATTTGCTTAACCACATCAGGGGAGCTGAAGAGATCAATCACACGCTTGTGAACCCTGAGTTCAAATCTGTCCCACGTATTGGTACCTGATACAAAAACCACCATGAAACAGTGTCAAGATTTTCAGAATGCCACAAGTAGCTCAATAGCATTTTCCTTGTTACTAAAACCATATATCAAACTAGTTACAAAAGTGTTCTGTTTTTCAGGAAGAGACATTCGATGAAATTCTTGAGTTTAGTAACATTGTAGAATCTAGAAGTAGAGAAGGTGAAATGAGAGTTACCTTCACCACAAGGTGCCTTTCTGGTGGTGATCTTAAGAACCTTAGTGGGCATTCTCACTGGTCCCTTAACTCTAAGTCTCTTGTCCTTAGCTCCACGAACCAAGTCAGTGCACACTAATCAAACAAAAGCATCAGAGATAGAGAGAACTATTCAGAATTCAACACTTCTTTAACTCTCTAAATCCATTCTTATATCTCAAACACAAAACTCAAAGATCCATCAGAAAGACCAATCAATACATTACCACAATCCAAAAACCAATCTTGCCACATTTGAAATCAACATTTTCTAGATTTCTACCTTCAAACAAAACAATCCACTACCCTCAAACTCTCTAGCACTAGAGAACAGCTGATCTATTCGAACACTGAATCAAAAGAGTAAAGAAGCCACAAAGATCAAACCTTTTTCCAAATTCTTGACATTTTTTGAAGAGAGAGTAATCCTGATCTTATGAATCTGCTCGAGGGGTTCTTCTAAACCAGCTTTAGTGGGTTTCATCGGTTCATACGCCATGTTTTGTTAACCTCTTTATTGCTCTGCAAAAAATCATAGATTTAAGAACAGATTCAATCAACACAGAACAAATCTCCCAAACAGCTTCTGTAGAACAAAAGATCGTATTTTTTTCATACATAGTGTCCGATTCATAGAACCCACAAAAATTAAGGATACAAAGATAAAGAAAGATGAATCTTTTACCGTTTTTTAACCGGAGAGGACTTTTGCGGTTGTGATGTGTGCAACTGCGGAGGAAGGAGGTGAGGAAGGAGGTGAAGAAGGTCTTTGTTCTCTAGGGTTTTTATTTAAAGTTTTCATTTTTGTTTTTCTCCAATGTTCTAAAACGCTGTCGTTTTGTTTTCGGACCACAATTGTTTTTGTTTTTGTTGAACAATTAGGCCTGTCAAAACATGCTAAACCTGTTCTGTTAGGCCCGCTCTACATTGGGGTATATAAATTTTCTCACAGGAGTTTTTTAATAATTAATGTGTTAGGTTGACAAAAAATATATATATAAATATACAAAAGTGAATAGTTATATTCAGAAATATATTTAGCGGAGTGACTCGTTTTTACGATGGCAAACTTTCAAAGTTTTTTTGGGTAATAATGTAAAATTTTATATTATTTTTGATTTTTTTTTTACAGAAATATAGAGATACAATGAAGAGATACAGAATATCGAAATCTAGAAACAAAACGATATTACAAAAGAAGGCAAAAATTGAAAGTTGGCGAACTTTCAAAATTGTGAAACTAGCATGTCAAACTAGAGCATTTTTGCTATTTTGCGGTGATACAAATGAGTAGGAAAAGAGTCGTGCTCGCATCAAGTTGTTGATCTCAAGATGAAGAGTTGTAGCGGATTGAGTTGTTAGAGCATGAAAGCTTCAAGGTTTTTTTTTCCTACAACAAGTAGATCACGGGTTGAAACAGAAAATGACGAATGAGGTTCACATCCGAAGAAACAAATGAATGAGAGTAAAACTAATCTCGACCATCAAAATCCATAGGAGGACTATGTGCAGAAAATATATGCCACGACTCTTAAGATTGTGGCATATCTTTCATAAAATTGAAGTCTCTTTTTAATGAGAGAAGCGGGCCATATCAGAAAATGTAAACGAATCTGATCTCCAATCCAACAAAACAGAGAAGGCCGAGCTAAAGCCAGAGCCGTAGCTGGATAGAAGCAAGAGAAGCAGGAGCTGCGGCCCTCCGAGAAGTTATTAATATTTTCGGCCCTCAAATACCAATGTGTTTTGGTAGCCTAGTGGTATTATGTCATACACCACATATCTTAGGTCATGAGTTTGAATCACCTGAAGCGTGAGAGAAGGTTTTCTTTTGTTTTTTGTTTTTTTTTATGGTTAAATTTTTTTATAAGTATACACTTTTCTAGAGCGGCCCTTTTTTTTTTTTTCGCGGGCGGCCCTCATAGTCGTTGCTACGGCTCTGGCTAAAGCTCAAAGCTTCATTATTTGCTGCCAAATCCCAAACTGCCTTTCACATTCAAACTTAAATCCTATAAGTTATTGCTAGGACCGGCTTGAAGTTATTTGATGCTTAAAACATACCAAAAAATGTTGCCCCCATTGTTTCTTTTTTTTCCGACAAAAATTGCTCTTGAGCTACAAAGTTTTTTAAAAAAGTAATAGTATCAATTTACTAAAATTTACCTAGATTGACTCAAAACTTAGCAAAAATAACTAGATTGACTCTCAATTGTAATGGAGAACTAGATTAACTCAAATTTTGTGTAAAAAGACTAATTAACCTCAATCTAGATTTCTCCAACAATTTCTTTTACCAAAAAAAAAAAAAAAAAAAATTGAGTTTACGATTTCAGAAAAAAAATAATAATAATAAAAACATAAAACCAAACCAAACAAAATCGATTTAGTGTTTAATTGTTTTCCCCCTTTTCACAGACTCGATTTAGGATTTAGGGTTCTCTGTCTCTCTTCTCCTTCGTCGATTTTGAGTGGAAACCCTAGCAATCTCTCCTTCAATCCGCCGCTTCTGCAAACTACGGTGAGTATTTCGGCTGTGTTGATTTCGGGTCGATATGCTAGCCTCCGTGGGTAATCGTTTCTGACTTTTTCTCCCTTTTTCTCTCTTCTCCGGTGGTGACAGAGCTGCGTCTCCGGCCACATAAACGGCGGCGAGGCTGCAGGCTGCAGGCCCTTCTTACTTCATCACGGTTTCTCTTATCTCGCGGTGACAGAAACTCGTCTTCGGTGTCATCGTTTTTTCTTGTTTTCACCGGAGGATTTTTAGAATTTCAAATTCGATTTCTTCATTCAACAGTGTCTTATTACTCAAATCGGTGAGAACTTTTCCCATTCAATTTGATTTCAATTTAGATTTCAATTTAGATTAATTTCAATTTTGATTAACCCTTGTTATTTTTTTGCAGATCGACCACCGTCTTCTGAGTACCTATAGTGTTCTTCCTGTTTCCGGTAAGAGTTTACTTCGGATTTTTTTTTGTAAAATTATTTCGCGCCTTTTCGAATTACATGACCACAGATTTTGTTGAAGTAACTGCAGATTTTTTTCATGATTTTGGCTTTATGCAAATTGCTATTTCCTTTGATCCTCTAGTTTGCTGAAGCTGTTAATTTTATTTATCTATGTTTAGGGATGGCATCCTCCAGTACCATCTTCAAATATCCTCGTCGCATCTATGATGAAGGAAAATCTATTTTGCAACACCATAGCATGAACCACAACTGTTATTTGTCAAAAATTGGGCTGATTCGAGAAGGATTAGGTGTGGATGTGTGGGACAAATTAAAGGAATCATCTCTTGGTGTATTTATAAAGCTTGCTGAAGCAGAATACACATGGGCTGCAAAGAAGGTTCACTTTATCCTCACTAATCAGCTGCGAGTAAACAACTTGCATGAGATTTGGTCTTTGATTGATGGTAGACCAATCCGATTCTCTTTAAATGAGTTTGCGCATATAACAGGCCTAAACTGTGGTGTTATTGAGCCGTCAGAAATTTGCCAAGCTGATCACAGTGAACTTTGGGAAGCAATGAAAGTGGGAACCTCTGACGGTCCTTTGTTTACAGAGCTACAAAAAGTGATGGATTTTAGCAAGGCGTGGGTGTTTGAAAAGAGAATGATGGTTGCTAGGTTGTGCCATCTTGAGCCGTTGCCGTTAAAAGTGTCCCTTTGTATTTTCCTTGTAAAAAAGTGCCATCAACGACAACAACTTTCCTCATGTAAGGAAATCCAAGCATGCTTGCACCAAACGCTAGAAACAAATACTTAAATCTTTGCGTTGCATCAACTTCAAGTCGCGTTAAGGTTCCAGGATTTGCTCTACGTATCATGTATAAGTATGTGGGTAGTTGCTCGTATCCACTCTCTGGACTCCCCCTCACCAATTCACGGGCGTGACGTAGTGTCTGATATGCCTTCCAATACTCCATCTATCAGAAAATAAAAAATAATTGATTGTGTGTGCGAATAGTAGAAATTATCTATTCCAATGAGTCAAAAAATGTACCTTTATCTGAAACCTTTTATTCATCGCTTCGGCAACGTGCATTGGCAATACCGTGGGTCCAACTCCACCAACAAAATCCTTATACAACACAGCAAGTATATCATGCGTTGCTTGTCGAGCACGTGCAGAACGGTCTGTAACTGAACATGTATGTTCCGAAACAAACTTACGAACATGAAACTTTGGATAGTCGTTTGTTGGTGTAGCTCGTACCTTCCACGTACAACCTTGAACCCAGCACTTGACAACCAATATAAATGGTGTCGATTTATAAACAAAAAAATCAAATTTTTGAACCACGGTAAGTATCTTCAATCGTGTCTCCAAATGCTCTTTCGTTTCATAACATTGTCCAACAGCCAATTCTACAGCAGACATTTCTAACGTTGCATAATGATCTTCTTCTTTTTGTTCTTCAATGAAAGTACCTAGACTCCTCTTCTTCATTGGTAAATTAGGTTTTTCCTTTTCTTCTGGTGGAATCCCAGAAGTCTGTTCCGTCATCAGAGTCTGTTCCGTCAGAATCGTCGCAGTAATCAAATCGAATTTCCTCATCTTCCTCGTCTACCTCAACCGCGGCTGCGAGTTCCTGAGACAAATCAGTTTCTTCTTCTTCTTCCATCACGTTTTCGTTTCTTCCTCGTTTTCTCTGAAATTTGTTAGCAGTGACACCTTCATTGTCGATTTCATTGGAGTGAGTCGAGTTTTTCCTTTTCACTTCCACACATAGACGAATTGTATTGCTCTTCAATAACCCTAGAAAAGTGTGAAACTGTCTAGAATTACTTATAAAAACTGGTGGTGTATCACCAGGTAAGGACTGCGACATCATCTTCGAAATCTCGTAGCTCAAGACAACATCGCAGACTCTCTTTTGCAGCCCATAATCCTCAAAGACCATTTGAATGCATTGATCGTAACTTGTTTCACGGTTAACTTCCATCACGCGACATCCCCTATTGTTATCAATGACAAACGATCATATATTTTTCTCGAAAATCCATTTGCCACATACTAGGATCACCTGATTCATATCCAATCCACTCCCTCTGGTTTGAAACATTATTGATAGAACTCCAAATCGTATAATAAAACGTGGATTGAAAGAAAAGGTAAAGAGAATTAACCAAAAATGGAAAAAATTTAACAAATCTACTTGAATAGGAACCCTAAAAGAGATGAACGTTTTCTGTAGAAAAAGATTGTGGCGTCGTAGTGAGAATGGAGGAGAAAGTAAACCGTAACTGATGCCACAAAACCCTAGAAAATATGGTAAGTTATGATCGTAATTAATATTTTTTTAAATCAGATTTGGCAGTTAATTTTAAAAAGTCTGTCACGTTACAAGTATGTCTGCGGTGTCGCTATATTTCAGATTTTAAAAAAAACTGCCACACATGATATTTACAACATATATTCCGACTTCAAATAAATATTAAAAATCTGTCATAATATAATAAAAGTCTGTCATAACAAATATAAATCTGCTGTCACTAAATAGGTCATTCTAATCATTTTATTTCAATTTAAAAAATCTGCTATGAAACACCAGACTTTTTAAAAATCTGGTATAACATAAAAAAAAACTATCATAACGTTGTTGGGACTATATGTTATTCTAGCAATTTTTATTTTTAAAAAACAAATCTGCTATAACACTGCAGATTTTATGTTGACATTTAAAAATCTGTCATAACATAAAAACAATCTGTCACAACTAAAAAGTCAAACTAGCAATTATTTTTTCTTTAACAAATCTGCTGCTTTATGACAGATTTGTTCTGAAAAATATTAGTCTGCTGACACTAGAAACAAAAATCTGCTATACACTGAAATAAAACTGTCAAAATTACGGAAGTCTGTGGCGTCAAGAGCAAATTAGTCTGTCGAAGAAAAAAAACTGCTACAATTTTAAAATCTGTCATAACCATATTCAAATAAATCTGTCAGAGAAAAAAAAACTGCCGTAAAAAATCTGTCGTGGACCATTAAATCTGTCGTCGAAAATTAATCTGTCACAACTAGGCCGACAAACTTTTCACGGTAGATTTATTTTTTGGCAAAAATATCAAACACGTTTTGAAATAATAAGAGTATATTATTGACTTTTTTTTTTTTTCCTGTCAAAGAGACAAATGGTATTTCGGTCAAAAAAATAACTAGATTAACCCATACCTTTTATGAGTTTATCTAATAATTAGAGTCAAACAAGTTTTTTTCCCATCAATTTATCCTACTTCCTACATGACGTATGTAGTTACCTAGTTTAACATTGACATGTGACAAATAATGAGATCTTCTTAATTAGTCAAAAAAATAAGAATAATGCGATCAATACTCACGACCACGTGAACATGTGGTAGTGGCCTCCATCGTCCAACAATTCGAGTTATGTCAAATATGAAGTGACACAATAGTATGTAGAAAAAAGGGTAACAAAATAAACTGATATTTTTTTTTTTTTTAGTAAAATGTGAAGATTTTATACCATTTTCGAAGTTTCGACAGAAATTACAAAGAATACAAGTAGCGGAAAAAACAAAATCTACAGAATAAACAATAAAAAACAAAACAACAAAGAAGGCGAGCGTAAGACCAGAGCAGAAGCGAAAGAAGAAACACCGATTCCGAGTAGCCAAACTCAGAAATTTGCGTGATTTCCACAACTCGAAGGAGCTGGAGTCCCATCTTAGTTGCCACGAGCAAACCCTATCAGAAGCCCGTCCTCAAAACCTCTGGATAAAGCGCCTACAGCTTCTCTGCAAACTAACGCAAAAACGCGATGACAATAACGGACTAAAACACAAACCCGACGGTTACAGGAGCATCTACGGGCAACAAGAGAAACCACCTCCGGTCGCCATTCCTATACAACGACAGGAACCATCTCCCACGGATTAACGATGCCACATTGACCAAAGCACCGCCTCTATTCTTCTCAAGAAGACTCCACTCGAGCATGACGCGCACCTTCACCACTGCCTAAGCACAAACAACAACAACAACAAACACAAGAAAACAAGTTCCAACTTCGAGCAAACTGAAGAGGTACCGAGGTGACTTGACGAGAAGCAAAGGAAACCAATGCTTCGGCTAATGAACTCACACCATCACCAGCCCAAAAATAGAGGGGAGTCGCTGACCACCCAAACCTAGAACCACCACAGCGATCCAACCGCTACGAACCCAACAAAGGATTGGATCAGAGAACCCAAACCTAGTTCGGCCTCCAAAAGAGCCGAGAAGCCAAAACCTCACACACCTCCACCGAGAGCTTGGGAAACAGAAGAAGGAGAGGCCGAGAAGAGGAGAACCACCGTCCCGAGACCACCATTGAAAAGCCCAGCCGAGAAGAAAACCGACGAAAAGAAGATCTGGAAAAACTAAGGCGATGCACCACCTTGTTTCAGATCGGAGAAGAAACCCGTCGCTAGGAGGAGCAGCGAACCCAAACGCCTCATCAACAGCCACAACCGCCGCAGAAAAAGGAGTTCCGCCGCACAAGGAGAACACAAAAGCCACGCATTGCCGGAGTCATGAAAGCGTACCGATGCCGTCCTCAAACATCGAAGCCCAAAGAACAACCGGACGAGCATGGCGGGACTCTCCTTGCCACCGTGCGAAGGAACCCACTGCGAACCACCAACTAGAGACGAAGGGACAGATCGGAATCTGAAGCTTAACGACGGAGCAAGGGAGGAGGAGAAGTAACAGAGACAAGAAAGGTGGAGGAGGAAGAGCCCTCCCCGTTCGCCGGCAAGGAGAGCCGCAAACGGAGAGGCGGAGGAGGCAGATCTAGGGTTGTGTTTTTGTGTGGTCGGGAGAGAAAAAAATCGCCGCGCGTCGGACTCACGCGCGAGAGTTTCCTAATGTACCGCGTATTTTACGTTAATAAAACTGTTAGAGTAAACTTTTTATAGTGACATACCCCACCGCAAAGCGGCCTCATATCCAGGAAAAACTCCACCTCCAGCCTGGACCTACGGGTTAGTATACACCGCTTGCCCCTACTCGTATGGAGGAGTTTTTATTTGGAGAGGTTCAGTACCACCGTGGTGACAGAGAGACTCGAACTCGAGACCTCTGGCACTCATCTATGAGAAGGAAATACCACTAGGATACCATCACTTCTCTAAAAACTGTTAGAGTAAACTTTTTATAGTGACAGACCCCACCGCAAAGCGGCCTCATATCCAGGAAAAACTCCACCTCCAGCCTGGACCTACGGGTTAGTATACACCGCTTGCCCCTACTCGTATGGAGGAGTTTTTATTTGGAGAGGTTCAGTACCACCGTGGTGATAGAGAGACTCGAACTCGAGACCTCTGGCAGTCATCTGTGAGAAGGAAATACCACTAGGATACCATCACTTCTCTAAAAACTGTTAGAGTAAACTTTTTATAGTGACAGACCCCACCGCAAAGCGGCCTCATAAACTGATATTTATTATGTTGTCGACTGAAAAATTAAAATGAGATATAAGATAAGTGTTGAGTTTTGAATACATCAATTACAAATCTCTATAGCAAGATATGGTATGGGCTGTTTGGTAAGTTAATAACCCCAGAACTTTATGGATCGCATTTACGCATCACACACTACAGGAAATGTGGGTATTGATAGCACTAAAAGATAGCGTTTTTAATGTCTCTGCTATGTTTGACTTATTCGATAGCGTTTTGTGAATTGTAAACGCTATAAATGATTGAAGCGGGATAAATGAAATTCACGCGGCCAAGTTTTGGGTTACTAAAGTGTAATTCCCGCTATTGAAAATGTTAAGAGGGAAAAATGAGAAATTTGGCTAAGGCAAAATAAATTAAAACAAGAAAATCACTTTTTCATTTTTTTTCCTAAGGCAAAAATCACTTTGTCTCTCTCGATTTCTCTCGATTTGTCACAGTCAACAACATGGATCTTAACTTCGGTCAACGCCGCAGATGATGGGTCCAGTAGTTTCGGAAAAACCAACCAGACCGGAGTTAGAATTTATCCGACATTGAGTCGGCGACGATTCTCATCGATCGGAGTTGTGTCCCCAATTCGCGGAGATGCCCAATCTTCCTTTAGTCGCAGGTAAAGCCTCCATTTTTGGGTTTTGTGTCTGTTTCTTAGAGTAACACACATCCTCTGGAATTGTTTGTGGTCACTTAATGTAAATCTAGCAATCTAATTGTGCTCTTGACCCCTTGAATTGCTGCAGTTCTTTCGTTTGCTCTCAGAATCTTGGTTTGAGCGGTGGAATCAGTGGTTTCAGTGCACCTGAAGCTCTGCCAAATGTTTGTGAAAATGCCACTCCTTCTTCCATCAAATCTTTCAACCAGGTGAGATTTTGATTTTAATCCCTTGTTTCTAGGTCTTTGATAAATCTACTAGTTAATATCTGTATCTGTTTTTTTTTTCTGACTTATAGATTGACTCACTTGCTTCATGCTGACTAAACATGTTTGGTCTTATATGTTCTTTAAATTTCATTTGTATGGCTTGGATTTGAGTGACACTGTATTACGTATTACTTGATTGGATTTTAAAGAATTTTAGTTTGTTGAGCTTCCAATGGCTTTGAAGATAGATATCTAGATATTGAGATTACTATGTTCTCATAATGTGTTTGATCTGTTCTATTTTTTTTTCTCTCAGTTGATTGAGACTTTGATTGATCGGGTTGATCTATCTGAAGCTGAGGCTTAATCATCTCTCGAGTTTTTGTCGAACGAGGCAAACGATGCACTAATTAGTGCCTTTCTGGTTCTCCTGAGAGCTAAAGGAGAGACATACGAAGAAGTAAGTCAAGCTAGGCGTATACAAAAAACATACATAATTCTAAATTATAGCACTTCACTAAGTAAAGCACTTCACTAAGTAAACAAACGATGTTGGGTAGATTGTGGGGTTGGCTAGGATTAGTCGATGCTGTGGACATAGTTGGAACAGGAGGTGATGGAGAAAACAAAGTCAATATATCAACTGGATCTTCAATACTTGCTGCAGCTTGTGGTGCAAAAGTAGCAAAGGTAATAGAGGATTAAGCTACAGATTAATGGAGAAAAGAAGCTGACTTTCAATGAGTTTTTGAAAGACCCATCTGGCATGGAGGCTGTGATCAACGCTAAGGCTTTGCAGAGTTATCATTTAATTGAAGATACTGATGATACTTACAGCAGGTTCTTTCTTTAACCCTCTAGTTCAATGTTCATAAGACAAAATTTTCACACTTGTCTTGCATAAAGGTCGTTTGCATATGTTTTAGGATCTGTATTGCTTTGATTGTCATCTGTAGCTTCTTAGTTTGCTCAGTAGCTGCAGAAATTTTGATGTCCTAGAACTGTTAATAGATATTATTTGCTCCACTTATTTATTTCGGATTTATCTTTGCTTGTTCTCTGATTTGGCTAAATTGATGATTGATTCACATATATCTTTTTGCGAATAGTGATATTGTCTCAGTACGATCCCTTTATATGCTTAAGTGTATGTACAAGCATGAACTAAGATCTGAAGATAAAAAGAATCTGAGAAGTCTAATTGACAAACAACATCTTTGCCAATTTTTAAGCTGTATAATATGTGAGATTCTCCAATTTGAATGTCCTCTGCAGGAGGAAGTAGTTTTGGTTGTCCAGAGAATGATGCAGCTTCTATAATTAGGTAAATACACATAGGTTCTGTTCACATGTTTCATTATGTGCATATGAATATATATGTTTAGATATAGCTCAGTAGTAATAATCAGATAATAAATTGATTAGATATAGCTCAGTAGTAATAATAAATTGAATGTGTGCTCTAAGTATCATAGTTCGTGGTTTCAGATCATGTGTGCACAGAGACATTAAGTCTAGCAACATTCTGATTGATGACAAATTCAATTCTAAAATTTCTGAGTAATATGTGTCAGTGCAATGAGTAATGCCTATCATTTGGCACCAAACTCTTCTAACCTTCGTGCAACTGTAAGGAAGAAAGAGTCATTCAGCTTCTTTTGCCTAGCAAAATCACTATCTTTGTGTTGAATCCTCTATTTTTGTTGCAGGTACAAGCATGAACTAAGATCCTGAGTTTTACAGCTTTTATGCTCCAAGTATATATGAAAATGTTCATGTTGCAGAGGTTTGAACAAAAATTTCAAGATTCTGAGTCATTACCACTTGTTCCCACCACCAAAACATTTCTCAGGTAAACTCTATCACTATTACATTTCCTATCAAAATTTTTTGAAAAAGTGTTAAGGTCATTTTCTTGTTTTGTGTTTCAGGCGATTCATTCAAGCAGCACAAGCGTCTCACAAGGTGGTTCCCGATATGGAGATGGAGTTTCTAGCAAATCAAGTTATAAATGTGTTTACTTAACATTTGTAAACTTCAATTGACATTTTGTAATTGTCGTTTCATGCATTTGATTTCAATTTCTCTAGTTCTGTATATAGTTTGGATGTGTATAAGAAACTTATTAGATTATGTAATATTAGTATTGTGAAATTAGATTATGGTAATGGTACATTGTGTAATATTATGGTATATATTGGTACATTTTGTAATATTATGATAAAAAAATTAAATTCCTAAATTAAGTCTATAAACCCTAAATTAAAGTTAAAATCCTAATTAAATTAAATCTTTAAAATCCTAATTAAATTAAATCTTTAAAATCCTAATTAAATTAAATCTTTAAACCTTAAATTAAAGTTAAAATCCTAATTAAATTAAATCTCTAACCCTAAACCCTAAACCCTAAATTAAAGTTAAAATCCTAATTAAATTAAATCTTTAAAATCCTAATTAAATTAAATCTTTAAAATCCTAATTAAATTAAATCTTTAAACCTTAAATTAAAGTTAAAATCCTAATTAAATTAAATCTCTAACCCTAAACCCTAAACCCTAAACCCTAAATTAAAGTTAAAATCCTAATTAAATTAAATCTTTAAACCCTAAATTAAAGTTAAAATCCTAAATTAAAATCCAAAAACTATCTAACTTGAGTAAAAAAATCTAAACCCCAAAGTTTAAACCCTAAACCCTAAACTATGCCCTAGTGTTTATGAACATATAAGTTAGATAGTTGGAATACTAATTTATATTAATTGTTCTTAATTTTAAAATTTTATACTTATAAGAAAAAATATTCTAAAAATTGAAATACTTATATTGAATTTTTAAAGAAATAATTTCTATTTTTTTCATTAATAAACAATTTTATATGATAATTTTCTGATTTTTTCATTATTAGCCAATGAGAACTCACCTCCCACATTGTGGGACGAATCCTACACCGTTAGATCGCGCCGACTTTGATCTGAGCCATCCTTTCTTATTGTTGACGTGATTAATATACACCGTTGATCTGTCTCAATGATTTGATCTGAGCCGTTCATGTTCTTAGCCAATAAGGAGTAACTACCGAGATTGCACTCTGGGCTTATTCTCCACCGTTGATGAATTTAATCCGACGGCTAAACGTTTCTCCTTCTTTTCTTTTTTTTTGGTTAAAACTTCTTTTCCTTTTGGCTTTCTCTTCCTTAGTACGATCTGTTCTTAGATCTTACATCTTATGGGATAGGTTAAAACTTTCAGTCTTCTTCTTCTTCGTTGAGATAGGTGAGCTCATCGACCAACAATGGCTTCCTCTGCAACAGCCCCAAATTCGCTATCTTTCTTCTCCTCTTCTCTCTTTTTATCTTTCTCTCACCAAATCCCTAAAACCTACATTTCTGTTTCAAAAGACGAGTCTGGTCTTGAGAAGACGAAGAGGAAGAAGAAGAGAAGAAGCAAGATTCTGTTGAAAATTCCAGCAGAGGTTCAGGAGAAGTGGGATTCAATTACAAACAACGAGAACTCCAAGGTTTGTTTCTTTGTTTGTTGTCTGAATCTCTGGTTCCTTGTTCCGTTGTCATGATATCATAAGTTTGATTTCTCTCTTTATTGTTAACAGGATAGTTTTTTTGGACGACGCTTACATGATGAGCAGAGAGCTATCGGAAGAGACTGGAAAGGAGTCAAGGGTGTGATGGGAATGTCGCTGTGGAGATCAAAGATGGAAGTTTTAGTTGGGATGATGAAGACGACGAGCCTGCAATTGAAAACATTAACTTTGAGGTTAAGAAAGGGGAGCCTGCGATTGTAGGGACCGTTGGGGTCAGGGAAGTCTTCATTGTTAGCTTCAGTTCTCGGCGAAATGCACAAACTTTCAGGCAAGGTTCGGGTTTGTGGTCTTACTCGATGATGTCTGTAGCGCCGTGGATGCTCATACGGGTTCAGACATATTTAAGGTGAGCACTTGATCTCTCAGTTAAGTTCATAGAAACCAAAAGCATAAAGCTAAATTTTCTTTCTCTTTCTGCAGAAATGTGTGAGGGGAGCATTAAAAGGAAAGACTATCTTGTTAGTAACTCGTCAAGTGGACTTCCTTCACAACGTTGATCGCATCTTGGTACAGTTCGTTGGAACAAAAAACTAAAACTTGTTGAGTTTTTATAGGAATTTGCTAATGAGTAAATCTGTTTTACAGGTTATGCGAGATGGAATGATTGTGCAGTCAGGAAGATACGACGAATTAGTGAGCTCCGGGTTAGATTTTGGGGAACTGGTAGCAGCGCACGAGACATCAATGGAGCAAGTTGAAGCTGGGTCGGCATCAGCCACTGCAGCAAATGTGCCAATGGCATCACCAAGAACACAGAGAACTATTTCAATAGAGTCTCCGCGTCTACCACCAACACCAAAATCTCCCAAAATACATAGAACTACTTCAATGGAGTCTCCAAGAATACTTAGAACTACTTCAATGGATTCTCCTTGTTTAGGTGAGCTAAATGATGAAAGCATCAAATCGTTTCTCGGCTCCAACATCCCAGAAGATGGATCAAGACTGATCAAAGAAGTCGATGATTTGGATGATGAAGCTTTTGATGATGATATTGTTTATGTTAGGGATGATTGTGAAGGTTTGTTAGTGGTAGATTGATAGGTATGTTTGTGGTTTTTGTAAACAATGAAATTTGAAATGGGTTACTAAACATTTTAATATTTATATATTTTGTATTAATTTTAATGGTACTTTTTTTTACAAATATTCGAAATTAATTTTTTTTACAAATATTATATTTAAATTAAAAAATAATTCGTAATTATTTATTATTTTGAATAATTTAAAAACAAACTAATAACACAACATTTGCTATCTTTGCTATAGGTAAAATCTAATTAACGAGTTTTAATAACATCTTTATCACGCTATTATAAACATTAACAATTGCACAGAAGACAACGCTATCGTTGTATACTTAACTATTGCACAACGCAAAACCGCTATCAAAAGTGTCCGACTTTCTATAACGGGCGATGTTAGAGCGCTTAAGGAAACGCTATGGTAGATGAATAATTGCGTTTTTCGGCCGCTATTAATACCCACATTTCCTGTAGTGACATGCAAATCATTATTGTTGCCTTCTCCATTTGGATGTGCCTTATTTTCTGAAAACATTTCTAATACTCAAACTGAAGTTCAATAACACTTCGAGTCATGTAAATTACAAAGTGATACAAGGAAAAAATTAAGTGAGATTTTTTCTTCAATTGTCTGACTGAAGAGTTAAAGAGAGATATACTTTTAAGATAAGAGTTGAGTTTTAAATAGATCAACTACAAAGTGATATATATGTCGGCCATATCGTAAGTTCGTGACCCCAAAAATTTATGGACCACAATTGGCGTATCACGTGCATATAACTATTGTTGCCTTCTCCGCATTCTGACGTGAGGCCTATCGTACGTAAAGCGAATAAGAATGTAAATATTTCATTAAAAAATGATAATAACGTTAAAAGACGTAAGACGTTTAGATAAAGGCATAAATCGACACTAATAAAAATGAATGTTAAATTTTAAAACACTCTTAAGAAAGTAATGATAATAACATTAAGAACTTTTTCTTCAAAAAATTTTAAACGGAATGTGAAACTCTTAAATTTGACGATTGAAAGATAGTATTGAGATAAGTGTGAACTCTTTAATTTGACTGTTGAACGAGGATTGAGGTAAGTGTGAGTTGACCAAAAAAAACGGTAAGTGTGAAACTCTTTAAATTTAAATATTGAAAAAAGAGCACTGAGATATCAGATAAGTGCATGTGAAACCATATGCCCAGCTCCCAAATTAATTTATTTTTACTAGTATAGACTTTTTTTCTTCTTTAACCAACATATATGGATATATATTATATGAGTGTGTATGTAACAAATTGTAGAAGAAGTTCATATCTTTGACCGACAGTCTTGAGACTTGAGAGCCCACCCCAAGCAATAGTTATCTATAGCTTACCTTGAAACAAAAATGTAGTATAAAATACATTAGTCGCAAATGAACAATATCTTTACATGTTAAGTTGTTAGGTGGTTAATTCCATATGATTCTACCTTTTTTATTGGAGTTTGACTTCAATAAATCGTGTTATCCCGCGTAATAAGAATTGACTATGGATCAGGACTCGTCGATTCAAAAATATCAAAAAACAAAAAATAACAACGTCTCTATTATTTGTGTTTATTTTAAAATTTAATTTGTACATCTTTTTGTCAATAATGAGATACATTAGTCGCCTAATTTGGTTATATAGCATATCTTTGGAAGTGGGCCAGACTAATTAGAAGTGTACCTATTGTTGCAATTGGAATGATTTGAGGTTCAAATCCACTATCCATTTCTTTATTAGTCGCCCAATTCAATTTCTATCTTTTGTTAGTTGCCGGATGAATATAAAATACTTTGATATAGATATTGAAGTAAAGGCAAAAGATATACTTTGAGTGATAGTAAATATGTATAATGTATCCTTACATATATCTATATATACGTGTTTTTGTCAAACATATATAAAATCAAACCTTTTGTTTGTGACTGATGGAGTGATGGTGATGCTAGAATGTTTCATTTATATTGGAAATGAAGATGAATCTAAAATAGTATTTAAGCTGAGGTACACAATCCACTTCACTTTGATTATTGAGTACTTTGTGTTGGGATGCCATAATTCCTAGAAAATAAATCGATGCCACAACCTGTTTTCGTTTTAGTTTTCACAATAACAACAATAATACAAAAGAAAAAAAAGATAAAAGCATGTTCACACCAGAAGTCCATTCTGCTAAAATTTACGAAAAATCCTAGAAATTGTTTGTTGTATTTTCTTTTCATTCCCATTTTAATTTTTTGGTCAAGAAGAATAAATAAATATAATTGCCATAGTACATTCTTAGTAGTTAATAGCAGACAATTCTGGTTATTTCCAACTACTAATCTAGACCCCAGTTGGAAAAAAATAATCGACCAAAGAGTCAAAGTCAAAGCATATTAGTTATTCTATTTTTATAAACCCTAAGAAAAACCAAACGTACACAAAAGAGTACGTATTAGTTCACTATAAAAACTCAAAACCGACTCTTTACCTCTCCACAAAATATTATCTAAATCAAAACATTTCAAAAGAAATGGCACAACAAATATTCTACACTCTCTTTCTATTCCTCTTATCCACGACGATTCTCACGGCGTCCTCCGCCCCCGTGGCCGCAATAACTTCAAAACGTGCTATAAACTTCATACAAGCCTCTTGCAAAGCCACTACATACCCAACCGTATGCGTCAACGCTCTCTCAGGTTACGCCAACTCCATCCAAACAAGCCCTCGACGTCTAGCCGAGACCGCACTCAATGTGACCGTGACCGAGGCACAGTCGACTAAGGTCTTCGTCTGGCGCTTGGGGCGTTTCAAGACTCTTAATAAACGAGAGATTCAAGCCATTAAGGACTGTATTGAGGAGATCCATGATGCCGTTGACCGTTTAACCAAGTCGATCCATGAAGTGAAGATGTGTGGTAGTGCTAAAGGTCGTGACCAGTTTTGGTTCCACATGAGCAATGCTCAAACGTGGACCAGCGCTGCTTTGACTAATGCAAACACTTGCTCCGATGGGTTTGCGGGTCGGGTCATGGATGGGCGGATCAAGAACTCGGTCCGGGCACGTATCGTGAATTTGGGAAGAGGAACTAGCAACGCCTTAGCCTTGATCAATGCTTTTGCTAAAAAATACTAAATAATTAATACATTTTCTTTTTGTTATTAATTATGTAATTTGAGCTACGAATATGTTTCATGCAAATCCGATGTATTTCTGGATAAATTTGATTTTAATGAATTTACAACTTTGTTAAGTTAATATCCGTTTAATATTTTGCGACCAGCGATCTAAAATTGCGTTTGCAGAGATTTCTAGCAGTTGGACGTACAATTAAGGTTCTAATAATTCATTAGAAATACAATTGACGTCAGAGTCGTTGACGCCGACACATTCGTTGAAGTTAGACGGTGTTGAGTTTTGAGTTTTGAGTGTAGATCTCACTCTAGAATGGGTCAGTTACTATTATACCCTTCTAACATTAAAAACATTACTCCTCAATCTTACCTTAATCTTCTAACATGTCTCTCCTGGACCATCGCTACCGTATAACGCCATCTCCGCCACTTATTTTCTCTTTTGCCCAACGATAACTCAGTATCACCGTCCCTTTCTTAAAAGCTATGTCCTCATTTGTCAACCAAAAAATTGTATTTTAAGATTGACCACATATGAATTTTATGATGTTATGAGTTGTAGTATGTCAATAGGTTTTAAACTTTTAATTAATATAGTAAAAATAAATTTATGTAAGAAAAAATCTATTTATTTTTTTTAAAAATTTTTTTATCCCTATTGATTATACATGAAAGATTTTTTTTGGAGAAATAATGTACACCAAATGATTTATTATGTAAAGTATTTTTACATCATCATTACATATACTTGATTTATACTATTATAAATAATGAATCAAACCTATCGATCAATCTGAAAATGGCGAATCGAAGAATGCTAGATTAAGTTGAGATTTGAGTTTGAAGTTAACATATAATTTTTTTTATAACAAATAGCAGTTTAGGACAAAAAAAAAAAATTGGAATAACAGGGACTGATTATGGCTTATGATGGGTAACGACCATGTTGTGTAAATTTACCATTCAACTATAATGCCATCAATGGGATACATTCTTATTGCTTTAAAACCATATACCATAATATGTCACTGATTGGATATATATTGTATAGATATAAACTCTGTTCGGGAATGAGTCGAAGTGACAACGATCGGGAACAAAAAAATGCCTTAACTTCTCTTTCACCGCTTCTTCCCAAACTTTTTTTCTTGAAACAGTGACTATCTCATGTTCATTGGCTTCTTTAAAGTTTAAACATGTGTCGCCGTAAGATTCTCGCGACTCTCAAAAGAACAGGCCACTGACTATATATAGATTAAAAAATTCTCAAAAATATCTACAGATTTCAAATGTTACAAATGATGGATTCTAGTTATTTAAAGTGAACAAAATTAATAAGAGACATACAAAAATGAAATCAAATAAATTAGAACAATATACAGTATTAAATTTGTGCATCTTACCAATCAATTTCTAGTGTTTACAATAATGTCAAATCTTTTTACATATTGAATGACCCAAAAATCTGGAATAATGTAATAAAAATACCCTCTTAAATTGGAATAAAATTTCGAATAATTAAATAAAAATATCCCTTTAAAAGGAATTTAATCAAATTTGGTTGAATTATAATATATGCTTGAATGTTGAATATATATATATTCTTGGTAAATTTTAAACATCTCCAATTCATTTGTATTGTAAAAGATGAAGAAATTCTTTCATGTCTTGTTAGCCATTCTAACTATCTACATCCTTCTTGTGCAAGGTTTGTATAAACATTTAAAATCGTCTTATTATATATAATTGTTACTAAAAAATCGATTATGATTATCATAGTATCTCCTTAAGAACTACTATCACCTAAACTATCTTATGGAGAATGTTTAGTTATATTATAATACCGATTTTGCTTCTTTTTAAGTTATATTCATTCTGGAGAGATAAATGTTTCAAACTACTTATTTTTTGTTTCAAATTGTTTAAAACACACAAAGCTAAGATTGTATGTTTGATGTATTACAGTAATAGGAGTGTCAGTGAATGCGGAGATGACACATTGTCATAAGATTTTTTCAAATAAAGAAAAGACATGTTCTATTCCAGAATGTAAATTTTGGTGTACCTTGACGTGGAAAGGAACCGGTTTATGCGAGCAAGTAAACACAAAAGGAGATATGAAGTGCTACTGCGTATATCTTTGTCCTCTAAGACCAATGCCTTAGCAATGTGTTATATAGGCCCAACTCTAGCCTTGTGCACCTACCTTTATCATTGCCGTTAAATATATATTATTATTTGAAATAAAACTCAAAATAGTAATGTCTTATGATAAAAAAAATTTGTGTGAGTTCGTGACACAATAGAATTCAAATCTCTAATCTTCGACTAACGTAATCGAATCCCTCATCGTCCATCTCTCTATCTCACTACTCACGGTCACGGAGATAATGTTATGAAATGGATTTTTTTTTATTATTGGGCCTAAGTGGGCTTTTTCTTTATGTCTCGTGAGCCCAAGGGACATTGCATAACATAAAACCGTTCTCTTCTTCGTTCGCACAGATTAGGCAAATCGATTCTCAATGGCTCTTTCATTTCGAATTTGTTCGTCTCCGTTAATCTGCAGAGCCACTCTCTCAAACGGCGACAATGGTCGTAACCACCACGCGATTGATGCCGCTTTTATCCGACGCGCCGCCGATCTGGCCGAAATGTCCGCCGGACTTACTTCACCGCACCCTAATTTCGGCTGTGTAATCGCTACTTCTTCCGGTAAAGTCGCCGGAGAAGGATATCTATACGCTCAAGGCACTAAACCGGCGGAAGCGTTGGCTGTTGAAGCTGCCGGAGAGTTTTCTAGAGGCTCCACTGCTTATTTGAACATGGAGCCTGGTGATTGTCATGGTGATCACACTGCTGTATCTGCTCTTGTTCAGGTTTTTGCTTCTTTGCTCTTAGATTATTCCTAAGTATAAGATAATGATTGTGTGGTATTGGGAAACAATTTGACCAAATTGAGATTGTATAGATTAGGCAGGAATTGACCGAGTTGTTGTTGGAATAAGGCATCCTCTGCAACATCTTAGAGGCTCTGCGATTCGTGAATTAAGAAGTCAAGGGATCGAAGTTAATGTTCTTGGAGAAGACTTTGAGAGTAAAGTTCTTGAGGTATTTATGGCCTTCAGCTACAGTTTGAAGTGAATTGTTTGTATTCTGTTTATTAAATGTGCAAGTTTTTATAGGAAGCTCGGAAATCGTGTCTTCTTGTGAATGCTCCTTTGATTCATAGAGCTTGTTCTCGGGTTCCGTTTTCGGTTCTTAAGTATGCAATGACTCTTGATGGTAATTATCTAAACCTGCATTTCACATGTTTGTATGATAGCTGAAAGTTTTAGGATAGATGAAAGTTGGAGCTTATTTTCTTTTTGTTTATTGATAGGTAAGATTGCAGCAAGTAGTGGACATGCAGCTTGGATAAGTAGTAAACTCTCTAGAACCCGAGTGTTCGAATTGCGAGGAGGAAGTGATGCTGTGATAGTTGGAGGAAACACAGTTCGCCAAGATGGTAAATAATGTACCTCAAATCTCGCATCTTTACGGATGCTTACAACATATTGAATAAATATGTGAAAGTTGTGCAATTTTGTAACTGCAGATCCTCGATTGACTGCAAGACATGGACAAGGTCACACCCCTACTCGAATTGTGATGACACAGAGTCTTGATCTTCCTGAGAAAGCCAATCTATGGGATGTCGCGGAAGTATCTACCATTGTTGTTACCCAAAGGGGTGCAAGAAAGAGTTTCCAGAAATTTCTTGCGTCCAAGGGTGTGGAAGTTGTGGAGTTTGACATGTTGAATCCGAGGGAAGTTATGGAATATTTCCACCTTCGTGGATATCTTTCGATACTATGGGAGTGTGGTGGAACATTAGCTGCATCTGCTATATCATCCAGTGTCATCCACAAGGTACCCATTGTACTATCTCCATACTTATTTGTAGTCATCATATGCTTTTGTCTGGCTAAATCTCATTTCCTTACTTCCTTCTCTCAATGTAATTCATTTTTCAGGTTGTTGCTTTCGTTGCTCCAAAAATTATTGGTGGGAGTAAAGCACCTTCCCCCGTTGGTGACCTCGGGATGGTAGAGATGACACAAGCATTGAATCTAATCGATGTTTGTTATGAGCAGGTAAAATTTTCGCTTTATGACTTAACATTCACCATGGCAAGTTAAACATGTTCCTGAATCTTGCCTCTTAGTCCCATGGGTTTAATCTAAATCCTTGAACTACAGGTTGGTCCCGACATGCTTGTCAGCGGATTTCTTCAGCCCATACCAGACCTTTTACCTGTTATCCCATCAGAGGATGCAACTGTCGAGATTGACCCCAGTGTTGACCCCTTTGAACCTAGTATCATCTTCTTCTACAAAACATGGGACCTTTATGGAAGTTTCTCAAATTTTTCTCCGCATCCAATTCGAATGCCCTGTGGTGGAGAGAATGATGATTATATGACCTGGTCTAGTGTGGAACATTACTATCAGGTACCCCACAACGGTCCATGTAAAATGGTATCTTACTTTTTCAATATAACATAATCTCTTAATCCTTTACCCAAAACCTTAAGGCAAACAAGTTTGTTGGGGTCGAAAATCCGATGGCACATGACTGCGTTGAGAAAATTAGAACAGCTAGAAGTCCAGAGGAGGCAGCTCTGATAGGCAGATCAACACTGAGACAGAAACCTGAACTGGTATGAATAAAAGTTCAATTGTCCAGTTTCGAGCATCAAAACAGTTTTCACTCGTTCGTTGGTCTCTCGAGATTGTTAATAATACTGCTTTGCTCGCTTTAATGATTGTTTTAGGTTCGGAATGACTGGGAAGATGTGAAGATAGAAGTAATGTACAAAGCTCTAAAATGCAAGTTCTCAACTTATCCTCATTTGAAATCAATTTTGCTCTCGACCGTTGGATCGGTTCTCGTGGAGGCTTCACCGCATGATCTATTCTGGGGAGGTGGTCGTGAAGGAGAAGGGCTTAACTATCTTGGTCGACTACTTATGCAGCTTCGTTCAGAGTATTTGGGCGAATCCTCTGTTTCAGCTGAAAACACTTCTTCGGCCTGATGGATGATGATAGTCTTTCATATTTATTCCAAAAAGTTATCAATAGAATTTTCAGTTTTCTTCAATTTTGACATTTTCATTGTTGTAAACTTGTAATCCTTATATAACATTATTGTAAGTTTGTAACATTATGATAGTTCTCCTAGGCCTTTTGATTCACTTTTACTCATACCGAGTATTTTAAATAGTAACGGTAGAATTTTTATTTGCTTTGTTCGGTTTTGAAACCAATCCAATCATATTCAAGCATTATTCGGTTTGGTCCGGATCAGTGAAAATTCCAAGGCTTATATGAACACCTTTCCTAAGGAAGACACTAGGTGGTCACGACGTCTTGCGGAAAAACAGACACTAGGTAGGTGGTCACGAAGACACTAGCTGGTGACAACGTCAGAGAATAGTCAACATAAAAGTAAAACTCTCAAGAGTTGCATATTTAACACAAATATTAAAATATGTATCATGTAATCATAGTAACAATATAAACAAGGATTATTGTAAGAGTTTGCGTATGCTTGAAACTACAAGAGTAGAAACTGAGCTAAAAGCACATGGAAGGTTACTTTAACATTGGAAAAACACATCTTTCTTCATCTTCCTTTTAAGTCACTTTTCCTCTTTTTGTCATTTTGACATTTTTTTCTTAATACTTTTTTAATATGTAATGGAATCAATTATAGGCATCTATATAGGTGTTTGATATTATATGATTTTATAATCATTTGTTGCTAAATAAGAATGTAAGTCATGATATCATATGAATACAATCCCAAGCAAAGACAACACACATCATCATGTTCTCCCCTCAATAACAATCACTTGCAAAGTACATACACACAAACTCAAAATAATAATTCTTAAAAACAATTATTACCTAATTTAATATACAAAATTAAATCCCTTTAATTAGTTAAGACATCACACCAAGAAATTTCCCAATTCCCCATACAAACTCATAGCCAAGAACTTCAAAAAATGCTTAGAGGCATCTTCCACATTTGCCTCTTGGCCTCATTTCTTCTTCTACCGTTCTCCTCTGCTGTACACGACAGTGGCTTCACCGGTGGTACCGATGCTCCTCCTCCGTGGGACCATAATGTTTCCCCACCACCAGAAACCGCACCATCCCCAACCCCCACCTCGAGTCCTTCTACCGCCTCTCCACCGTCTCCCGGACCAGTGGCTGCACCATCTCCGATCAACAACGGCTCTGTCTCTGGAGACATGACATGGTGGTGCAACAAGACTCCACACGCTGAGACATGCAATTACTACTTCCGGAAGAGCTCACAAAACAACATTAACATACGACCACCAAGGTTCCGGTCCGAGTTCTTACGGATGCTGGTCAGGATAGCACTTGACCAAGCCGTAATCACACACAGTCAAACCGTTAAGTTCGGACCAAGCTGCACCAACAACCAAAGGAAAGCCGCTTGGTCAGACTGCGTAAAGCTCTTTCAAAACACGGTGACTCAGCTAAACCGAACGCTCAAGGGACTTAACCCGGCGGCTAAGGATGATGTCAAGTGTACAGACTTCGACGCACAGACTTGGCTCAGCACGGCTCAAACCAACATTGAAACGTGCCGGTCCGGATCCGAGGATCTTAACGTCTCAGATTTCGTCATGCCGGCGATATCTAACAAGAACTTGTCGGATTTGATTGGAAACTGCTTGGCCGTCAATGGAGTTCTCATGAAGCAACATAATCATACGACTGCTGGTACGTTCTATTAGTATTATAATTACTTTGAGGCAAAGCAAAAATTATTACAAAATTACTTCAACTGGTTAATTAGATGAGCAATTGACAAAAATAACACAAAAAAAGTTTTTCTTCCAAAATTAGCACAACATTTCTAAAATTCCACAAATAGAATCATAAACTTCAATTAAACTTAATTAAAGTATAAGATAGAAAATAAAAATGAGAGCAACACTAACCTAATATTAAATTGAATCAAAATTTCTTTTAAATAGTAAAAATATATACCCTAAATTAGAGATATTGAACCCAAATATAATACCACAAAGTTATATTAAAATGAAAATTCTCTTTTAAATGGTAGAAATATATACCTAAATTGGAAATAAGGAACCCAAATATAATACTATAAACTAATATTAAAATGAATCAAAATCTCTTTTAAACGGTGGAAATATATACCCTAAATTGGAAATAGAGAACCCAAATATAATATTTTAAATTAATTTATAATTTCATTTGTTTGAATAGTTTTTATATAAAAATTGTAGTATTGTTAAAAAAATAAACTAATGATAATACTTTTTAAACAAAAACTTAATAGTAAGTCAATTAGTGCTATTTTTGGAAGTTTATGGAGAGTGTGCTATTATTGTCCATAAAACTTGTTTTAGTGCTATTTTGGGAATTTCTCTAATTAGATTCCTCATTTACGAATATGCATGCCAATTTGTTCAAAAATTATCGTTATCGTTTTCTCGTTATTAGTTCTCTCCTGATACATTTAATTTGATGCAACAAAAAAAAGTAAATTAAAGTGTTACGTTTATGTAATCTTTGTTCACACGTGATCAGATTAATCATGCATATAAATAATATCATAAATTTTAAAGGGCTATAATACAAATTTAGAATTTTAGGGGGGTCAGCTGACCCCCTTTAAGCTTCTTTGGGTCCGCCCATGATGCATACTACTAATAGACATTCAATCTTTTTTTGTATTTTCATGTTAGACGGTATATTTGACGAGAATACAGTTATTATCATATTATGTAACATGACTTTATCTAACACGGTCAAATTCCAATTTGTTTGGTTTGTCAAGCTAACCACAAAGAATACTTCCCAAGCTGGGTTTCAAGACACGAGAGAAAATTACTCGTATCAGCCACTTTAGCGAAATCGATGCCTCACCTAGTGGTGGCACAAGACAGGTCCGGCCATTTCCGGTCGATCCAAGCTGCCATAAACTTCGCAGCAAGAAGGAGATTCAAGTCAAGATTTGTGATATATGTGAAGAAAGGTGTTTACCGAGAGAACATTGATGTCGGAAATGATAACCACAACATCATGCTCGTCGGCGATGGCGAAAGAAAAACAATCATCACAAGTGGCCGAAGCGTCCAGCACGGCTACACCACCTATAACTCTGCAACCGCCGGTTAAAACTCTTATCTTATATTCTTGGCTAAATCTGACTTAAGACTTCTAATGGTACTAATAAGATTTTTTTTCCAATTCTTTTGAAGGCTTTGGAGGCCAAAGGTTCGTAGCAAAAGACATGACATTCATCAACACGGCGGGGCCATTACGTGGGCAAGCTGTGGCGGTTCGATCATCCTCTGACCTCGCTGTTTTCTACCGTGTTGGTATCCATGGCTTCCAAGACACGCTCTACATTCATTCACAACGCCAGTTCTTTAGGGAATGTTACATCTCAGGCACCATCGACTTTATCTTTGGAAATGCAGCTGTTGTGTTCCAGAACTGCATGATTCTTGTCCGAAGACCTCTCCATGGCCAAGCCAACATCATAACCGCACAAGGTCGCGGTGACCCTTTTCAAAATACAGGGATAACCATCCATAGCTCAAGGATAATCGCGGCATCTGATTTGAAGCCTGTGATTCGAGCTTACAAGACCTATTTAGGCCGACCGTGGCAAGCTTATTCACGCGTCACAATCATGAAGACCTATATAGATAACTCGATCAGCCCCTTGGGATGGTCTCCTTGGTTAAGAGGATCCAATTTTGCTCTTAATACAGTTTTCTATGGAGAGTATAAAAATTTTGGGCCGGGGTCTTCCACAAGATGGCGGGTCCGGTGGAAAGGATTCCACGCCATAACGAGCACGGCGGTTGCTTCTCGGTTTACTGTGGGAAGTCTTATCGCTGGCGGTTCATGGTTGCCAGCCACTGGCGTGCCGTTCAAGTCAGGGTTGTGAGGAGAGTCAGCATGTCCTATACTAAAGAGTGTGTTATGCATGTGTGTATGTGATCCTTGTTTATTTATTACTGATTTATTTATCTCCATTTTTACAACCGCAACAAAAAAATCATTCTAATTATAGACGACCAAGCTTTGATCAATGTTAATTACTGAAATTTATATCAGTATGTATGTACATCATTTACAAGATACAAAGGGGGATACGTTTACAACTTCTCTACACATAAGATTTGTTGAAGGCTTGAAGCAACCAACTATACTGGTTGAAGAAACCTAAGAATCGAACCAAATAAAAAGATTGAATGCCCAATCTTCTTATCTTTAAGAAATATTTACGAGATTATGCTCTGTTTTTGTTTATCAATTAGAAATCTTAAGTATATATTAAATTATAGTACTCAAAACTGTAACAATGAAAAAATCTATATCTTTTCTTGAGAACGAATGCAAGTTTGATTAACCAAAAATAAATAAAAAGAGTAAACGTTAAGTAGAGTGAAAACGAAACAAATAGTCAGTCATTTAAGTTGGGGTAAGTAAAAATTGATCCTCCTCCATGCAATCACCAATATAACCAACTAAACTCATCACACACCCAAATAAACCAATTAAACCGATACAAACCAAAGCCCTAAAACCAACACACCCCTTCTCTTCCACTTCTCTAACCACCACCTCTTCTTTAACCGTAGCCACCGCCGGAAACGTAACCTCTTCCGATGTGGCATCTTGGAACAATGGTCGCTGCTCAGCCTCTAGGTCTTCCTCCTCTTCTTCCTCTTCTTCTGCTTTAGACTCGTTTAGACAAGATTCAACCAACGAGTAATCCACACCGGTTTCACCGTTACCATCATTAGTTTCCAAACTTTCCACCGGTTTGATGAATGAACCGTTACCATGACCGGGCAATAGGTTGGTGATAAAAGCTTCCATTTCGGATAACCTATTTGCCATGCAACGTAGTTTAAACAATTCTTCAACGTCTTCTTCTCCTTCCACATCCTTTCGTCTTGACGATGTCTCAGCCGTTAAAAGGGTCGTGGCGAATAAAATTCCGAGTTGTAGTTTTCGAATATTGGGATCATCATAGTTAGAAGTGACTACTTCAAGTAGAGACTCGAGTTCTTCAAGTTTCTTCTCCAAGACTGAGTTTATCTTTGCCATCATTCTCTTGATCCTCTTAATCCCAATAATGTTTTTTTTTTGTCTCTCTTCGTCGGACTTTACAATGTCGAAACAGTGTAATACAAAAACTTCTAATGTAGTGGGTTGCGACGGTTACCATGAATGTGTGCCTTTTCGTCAACACGTACACGTTAGTACGTTACCTTAAAATATGTTCCTCTGGATGTTTTTTGAGATTTTCCCTTAAATTTTTTTTTGTCTTCTAGATTTTCTTATAATTTCATTAGAAAAATAGATTCTCAAAAAAGAAGTAAAATTACAAGGGAAATATATCAATCGAGAAATCAACGAGTATACTGCAAAACTTACAAAGTTTTTTTTGTTCCATAATGAATTGTCCAATACAGTTTTTAAAACATTTTATGGCTCAATTTTTTCTTATACTTCCCATCGGTTTGAAATTTTATCGTTTCATGTAGGTCTGGGCTTTCGGTTATCCGTTCGGTTATCGGTTGGGTCCATTCGGTTTTCGGTTCTTTCGGTTCTAAAATTTAGTATCCATTCGGATATTTTGAAATTTCGGTTCGGTTTCGGTTTGGTTCCGGTTCTTTCGGTTTTAAAATTTAGTATACATTCGGTTATTTTCGAATATTTTTGGATATTTTTTCGGTTAATTTTGAGTATTTTTACTATTTTTATAGATTTTTCAAGTATTTTTGATTATTTGGTCTATAAATAATTAATTATTTCGAAAATATAATTGCATTTCGGGTATTTCGGTTACCCGAAATATTTCGGTTCGGTACCGATTCGGTTACGGTTATTTCGGTTATCAAATTTAGTATCCATTCGGTTATTTTCAAAGTTTCGGTTCGGTTCGGTTTGGTTTTTTTTGCTTCGGTTTCGGTTCGGTACATTCGGTTCGGTTTAAAAGCCCAGCCCTTTCATGTAGTTGAGGCCCAAGTATGTTGGTTTGAATTAATAGCTTGTCTGGTCTACTATGAAATTAAAGTCCATTAGCTTTTCTTTCCTCGGTCCATTAGCTTTTTTTTAGGGCCTTTTCAACCTATTTCTCTAAAACAAATTTCAAAAATATATAGAGTAACTCCATTTTGGAATTGAGGTTTTCTTTAACTCTACTCTATTTTGGAGTTGAAAATAGAGATCTCCAAATATTAGTGTAAATTGAAAATATAAAAATTCAAATTTAGAGAAAAAATGAAAATTAATCTCTTTTTAGAGTGAAAATTTAACTCTAAACTCTATATTGGAGGTGATTATGGAGATAGTTGGAGATGGTCATCTTAGGTCGTCTCTAACCTATGTCTTCATTTTTTTTCCACCAAAAAAGAGTATCTCCATTTTGGAGTTGAGTTTTAATCCAACCATACTCTATTTTAAAGTTAAAAATGGAGATCTCCAAATTTTAGTGTGAATTGAATATAGAAGCCTCCAAATATAGAGACAAAAATGAAGATCTCCATTTTGGAGTTGGAAATGGAGATTGGTTGGAGCAAATCTAACTCCAAATTCTATTTTGGAGATGGAAATGAATAGGCCTGAGATTTCGGTTAACCGTTCGGTTATCGGTTGGGTCCATTCGGTTTCGGTTCTTTCGGTTTCAAAATTTAGTATCCATTCGGATATTTTGAAATTTCGGTTCGGTTTCGGTTCGGTTCCGGTTCTTTCAGTTTTAAAATTTAGTATCTATTCGGTTATTTTGTTTATGATATTTTCGGATATTTCTGTTATTTTTGAATATTTTTGGATATTTTTGGATATATTTTGGTTATTTTCGAGAATTTTTACTATTTTTATATAATTTTCAAGTATTTTTGATAATTTGGTCTATAAATAACTAATTATTTTGAAAATATTATTGTATTTCGGGTATTTCGGTTACCCGAAATATTTCGGTTCGGTATCGATTCGGTTACGGTTATTTCGGTTATAGAATTTAGTATCCATTCGGTTATTTTTTAATTTTCGGTTCGGTTCGGTTCAGTTTTTTTTTGTTTCGGTTTCGGTTCGGTTTATTTGTCCAGGCCTAAAAATGAAGTTGGGTTGGAGAGGCCTATTTGGAAATTTAACTAACTGAATCTCTATTTTGGAGGTTCGATAAAATATAAAGATTAATTTCAACTAATAATGAAAAAAATTGTTCTTTTCTAACAATATTTTTCCGAGAAATGAAAATCTGGAAAGTGTTATATACTTCATTGGCTAATTTGAGAATTGATAGTGTTTATATTGGGAAAACGGTCAAAATCAACCCGAACAATTTACAGAATCTAATTATACTAAATCAACAGTCACTTTTTCAATAACTGCAACGTTATCTTTTTGACACGTAGCAAAACTCTCAAATTTTGTTATTTCATGTTTGTAATCCAATTTTAGTATTCTCAAAAAATAATTGACAACAATTATTTTTAGCACTTTCTTAGCAACCGCTTTTTCTCCCATGATCTCCAAGTCATCCCCTCTTCCAAACTTTCTCTCACTTTTAATTGACGAACTTGGTGTCATCATCCATATAAAATAGTGTAACGAAAGTAAAAACTGCAACATTAACTTCTTCTTCTTTCTCATAATCTTAGATCCTCCATTCTTTCTTCTAAATCTTCCAATTAAACTACGAGCAACAGAAAACGTAAAAGAGAAATTATTGAATCGTCTCTCTCGACATTTCCAACATTGGACGAATATACAACAATAACCTCAAATCTCTCTGGTTTGGTTTCTCTTCTCTGCATATCTTAGATGAGTGGGTCCCAGAAGGTTGGAGAGGGTGGCAATTCTTTCCAAGAAGAAAAACAATCAAACAGAAATCAGGGTAATACAAAATCATAAAACCTATTATTCTATCTCAATTCTGAAAAGCAATGGTTGCTTTAACATTGTTTCTATCTCATATCTACAGAAATTTTTAAAGCCAACTCCGTATCACCAATACAACCAACCTTAGTATGCTATGCTTTGGTGAATTTAGAAGGACGAGAGTTTGAAGATTATTTAAAGTGGAAATACAGGGAAAAAAAAAGAGAAGCACAAAACAAAGCAATACATGAAGACAAGTAGACAACATTACAAAATTTTTGCATTGGTAAAAAGTTCTCGGATTGTGTTGTGACATAGAATTGATGGAGCTCATTAAAACTCGCGTTCTTTCTTAGTTTTTCTTATTTGTCTTCTCCAGCTTTTGGTATGCACTCTCAAAGACAACAATATATAGAAAAGTAATTACAACTCTTACAAAACCATTAACGTTTTCACTATAATCATATATGGCATGCACAACTTTTTTTCATTTCTGTGATTATGCTTTTATACCCGAACTTCAACGAGTGGCCGTTTCCTACCCGAACTGATCAAAAGTTTAAATTTACAACCTGAACTTATCGATGTTAGGCCAAAACTAACATTGAATTTAATGGTGTCAGTCAACCGTTAAATTCCGATCACTAAGCATATAATATGGCACCGATGTGGCGTTGGACGGCTGATGTGGCAACTGACTCCAAATAAAACCGAAAAACTATGTTACAAGTCCATTTGGAACCGTCAACATGAAGCCCACAAACCCCACTTTTAACCACTAGGAAAATTTTACTAATTGTCTTTAACAGAACAAAACTTACATATATATATATCGAATTGTAAAGCGTTAGAAAAAGAAAAAAAAGAAACTTAACCCGCCAACTCCCAACACCAAAAGGATTCACAGTTCCTTCTCTTTCATAATCTAGGGCTCCAGTCCTCGACGATTTACTCACATCTTTTCTATTACCACTTGGCGCCGGTGTCCATTTCGATTTCCTCCCTTTTGAATCGTACGCCGCCGCGTGGTGATGATAATGACGATGATTCCCCCTTTCTAAGCTTTATTTGTTGATATATATTTAAGTTTTACTCGAGTTAACACAATAACTTACGATGTCTTAGTGGTTTTAAAGAGTGGTTTGTTAAGCTACACGATACAGGTGTTGGAACTTGTTTTCTGGTGAAGTGGTTTTGATCACTTTTCGGTGGATTTTCCGGTGAAGACGTTCATCGGAATGACCGGTTCTTGGGCACGATGTAATCGTCGCTGCGTGCATTACACGGTAGTGTATTTGAATGTCAAAAACGAAGTTCTTACAAATGAGAAATGGATGTCCGAAGTGGGTAGCTTGTAAAGCTTGGAATTTTGACTTAGAATCAAATGACCTACTTTGGAAGTTAAAGAAGAAACCCAATTACACATGGGCTGTATTTGGGATTTGAGAAATGGGAAATGGGCTTATAAGCCATAAGATTATTCTTATTTTCCTAAGTTGTTTTGATTAAATTTGTTAATTAAATAAATAAATATCTCCTTTAATCACTACAAAAAATATCTACATTATTAATAAGATAGAAGAGCTATTAGACCATCTTTAACAGAAAGCTCTTAACAAATTCTTAGATATATCTTAAGTATTAATTGATTTAATTTAATTTAGAAATAAAGCTTATAGTTAATAGACGTCTCTTAGTTAAGAGCCAAAACTTAAGGTAAGAAACGGTCATGTGACCGTGTATGAGTGGTTGATGGGTCAAATTAGGCATGGGCAAATAAATCGAACCGAATGTACCGAATCGAAACCGAAGCAAAAAGAACTGAATCGAACCGAAAATTTGAAAATAACCAAATGGATACTAAATTCTATAACCGAAATAACCGAAACCGAATCGGTACCGAACCGAAAATACCCGAAATACAATTATATTTTTAAAATAATTAGTTATTTATAGACCAAGTAATCAAAAATACTTGAAAATATATAAAAAAGTAAAAATACTCGAAAATAACCGAAAATATCCAAAAATATCCGAAAATACTCAAAAATAATCGAAATATCCGAAAATATCTTAAGCAAAATAACCGAATGGATACTAAACTTTAAAACCGAAAGAACCGAAACTGAACCAAAATTACAAAATATCCGAATGGATACTAAATTTTGTTGAAATCGACTCAAATCGGAGGAATCTCCGATGTTAATTACCTCCGGCCGTCAATCTGGCATTAGCTAATCATCTCCATCAAATCTTATAAATATGATGGCCACTAGAACTCGACTTCGTGATCGAGCTATGCATCAACAATTGAAAGTGGATTTGGTCGAGCATATATGGACAAAAATTGACTGAAATCGAGTTTAAAACTATTATGCTTTATGTCATATATGTTATAAATTGTATCTCATGTATGTGTTAAAATTTTGAATTTGCAATAATTATTAAGTTTTCTAAAACTAAAATTGTTAATTTAATTTTATTTTTAAATTAATATTTTTTTTTTCCTAAGAACCACAAGTTAAGAGCCTACCATTAAAGACACATAAAAACAAAAAACAAAAATACAATCTCTTAACTCTAAACTGTACAATTTTAATACTAAATTATTGTTAAGAGCTAGTCTTAAGAGTCTACCAATAATGTTGCTCTTATATGTCATCAATAGCGTTTTCATAAATGATGTCTTATTCCCCTGTTATGGTAGACCTCCACATACGATAGCATTTTTCATGTATGTTATGATAGAGCATTCTACCATAGCATTAGTAAAATGCTTTCATATATCAACTTATAATGGCGATATATCTAGGCTATGATCTACAATTTTTACGATGCTATAATATTCAGTGTTATGACTCTTATTTTATGCAGTTGTCTTAAGCTATTTACATTTGGTGGAACATGTTTAGTTTTCAATATATATATATATAAACATCCAAAAGATATACATCATTTCATAAACAAAACATCAATTCATACATAACACAAGTCTCAATCCAATACATAAAGTAATATCCTTACTTCTATATACTACTTTTGCCATTGGAGAACATTGAAACGATTGATGAGATCATACAAAATCCTTACTTTGTTTTCTAGATATTGGACTCGGTTCTTCAAGGAAGTTAGCTCAGTTTCATAGGTTGTTAGCTTCATAGGTTGTTGTTGTACAATCTCTTCCTTTCCTCTATATACGTTTTGAGACACCAGTCTATTTTCCTCTCATCTTCGTAATTGCAAACTGGAATTAAAGAAGCTTTAATCAATACTAAATCCAAAGTAATTTATACATTTGCAATTTGTATTTGATTATAAATCTAGAGCCAAAGTAAGATGCGTTCATGGGTTAAGAATAGTTAGAAAAAGAGACTTAGACGAGAGACTGATATCGAAAGGAGGAGAGAGTGAGACCACTAATCGATTTCTTTTAGGTATGAGTATGTGAGTTCTCCATAGACAGAGTGCCTAGAGGTTTTAAGGCCATAAGCAAAATAAATAATGTAATTTAATTTGGGGCTTTTGCAAAAATGCAACTTTTTCAATGCCACTTTTCAAAAATACCCTTTTTTAAAAACCTTATAAAAAATGCTCTTAAAAATATAAAATTTACCCAAATATATATGTAATATTATTAAAACATACACAAACTACATTTCTATGTATCTAAAATCTTATAAATACTTTATAAATACCTTATAAATGCATTTTAAATACCTTTAAAAACCTTTAAAATATCTTGTAAAACCTTTGAAAAACCTTAAAAATCCTTTAAAATAACTTGTAAAATCTTTAAAAACACCTTATAAAACCTTATAAATACTTGGATCGAGTCTTCAAGTAGTAGTTACAATCCATAAGTACCTTATAAACCTAATAAAACTTTATAAAAATTTCAGATTTAAAAAGGGGCATTTTTGAAAATGGACATCTAAAAGGGACATTTTTGAAAAGGGGCACACCAAAAAGGGTATTTTTAACAATTTCCCATTTAATTTT
This sequence comes from Arabidopsis lyrata subsp. lyrata, assembly GCF_000004255.2. Lineage (NCBI taxonomy): Eukaryota > Viridiplantae > Streptophyta > Magnoliopsida > Brassicales > Brassicaceae > Arabidopsis > Arabidopsis lyrata. Next base: position 13,173,489 of record NW_003302551.1, read on the forward strand.
TATATACTAACTTTTAATAAATAATTCAAAACTGTAATTTAATACAAAAATATTTTATCACAAAATATAATACAAAAATAATTCAAAAACAATTCATAAACAATTCATAAACAAATCAGCCAGGAAAATATTATAAAATAAAAAAAATTATTTTGTGATTAATCATCTACAATAAAACTTCTATAAATTAATACTCGATAAATTATTAAATTCTCCAGGTCCCGAGTTGGGACCAGTGTTAAAAGTGACACAAATCGATAAATTAGAGAATAACTTTTTTGAAAATCTTATGTAAACATATAGTCTCATCAATTTCATAAACTAATAATTGTATAAATTTATTAATATATATATATATATATATATACCTTAAAATATATATATGATATTAATTTATATATGTCATATATGAATTACTATGATATATATTTAAAATATTAAATGTAATTTTTTTAGTGAAATATGACTCTATTGTTGTTTGATTTTCTTAAATTTGTATTAAGATTCTTGGTAGAGTGCATTTCTAATATTTTTTCTTGATCGAAAAAGGTTTGAGGTTTTTTCTAAACTTAATAATTGCTTTTCTACTTGTAATTAGTTTTAAAAAGATATTGTTTATATATAAAAACTGCTTTTTATGTAGAAATTGTTTTAAAAATTAAAAAATTAGTAAAATATCTGTATAAAGTAATAATTATTAATTTATCGATAAATTAATACATCTATAAATTAATAAAAAAATTTGGTCTCAACATTATTAATTTATAGAGGTTTTACTGTATAGTCTTAGTGATTTGTACTAGAATCGCATTTGTGTTACCATCCGGTTTTAACCAATCATAGTGCATAATGTTGAAAAATAGAATAAAAATTTTGATACACAAAATGTGGTATTTACCAATAAAAATTAAAAATCATGAAATAAGTATAAATAAAAACTAAAATTGATAAAATATGACTAACAAAGAAAAAGTTGGTAAAAATGAAGAATTAATGTGGTAAAAAAAGAAACGAAAAACAAGGACGTACGTAGACTAATATATGGAAAGGACTCAAATTTCTAGAATACACATAAATTAAGCTTGAGTTATTGGTGGGAATTTAATGTTAAGAAACATACAACTTCACAATCATGTTAGTAAATATTTGTAAATTTGGCCTCTTAAATTTTGTATAAAATTTGTAGACGTAGGCAAATGTTTATTTTATTATTGAGTAGGCACGGCCCTCACAGACGTCTTGTCACGTCTTTACATCATTCAATAATGCATCGATGTCAATGTACACGCCATTACATATATCCAACCAGTAGTCTTCTTGGGAGTTGTTGTCGTTGCTCGTCACCATCCCGGATCCTGAATCCTGACCTTGCCCAGGAGCAACAATCGGTGTACTTAGCTGCTGCTCTTGTTGTTGTTGTTGTTCCTGTTGAGTAACGACAGTACCATGCTCTTCCACATCCAGTGCCGGTCTTTCCATAAGGCAGACCAATCAAGTGCTTTAGGTCACAATTTAATAATTTGTTACAAGGGCCACATAATTATGTTGTTCAATGTTAATATAGCGTTTTCTTAATATTCCATGTTACAATTCTTCTAAAGTTCGATAGCTTCCATGGTATTTTGTCATATTTATTTTATTTCTAATCATGTATATTATTAAACAAAGATTTGTTTAGTCCATTTTATTTAGGTTTTTCTTTTTACAGCAAAATCCTATATTTGTTTAATCCTATTTTATATATGTCTTTTAGTTTTATATATAAAAATTTATACATATTGACAAAAAAATGATATATAAAAAAAATAAACATAAATAGTATGACACATTTTTTAAATTTTGTTTTACGCCTCGAAATTGTTAGGACTGGCCTTGTCCACATCATTGAATAATTCATCCATGCTAAAGAATCTGTCATCTTTTAACATATCCAACAAGTCTTCTTGGGTGCTCTCGTCGTTTCTCCAGCTCGTCATTGCCATCCTGGATCTTGAATCTTGCATCATCATCATGTGACTCTGTTGTTCCTGCTGATACTCATTCTCAAAAGACACAAGACCTTCTAATGAGTCAAGCAAAAGCAGCGGAGTATGCGGTTGCTTATACGCCAAATCATGAGGCTGCGGTTGCTGAGAATCTAGCGGGCATTGCGAAAACTGCGGTTGCGGAAAGGCAATATCATGAGGCTGCGGTTGATAAGAATCCAGCAGGGCTTGCGATTGATGCGGTTGTGGATACTCGACATTAAGAGGCTGCTGCTCTTCCAATGCTTCCACAGGTGCAACTGAAATAACGCCTTGTCCTTTCTTCTGCTTCTTATTTTGCGCCTCCACTTCTTTCTTCTTCTTTGTTGCTTGTGGAGTCAGATAGATCTTGCACAAAGTGTAATCCTACACGCACCAACAAAAACAAGACTCAAAACAGAATCCAAAACTCAAAATCTTAATAACTTGGGAACCAAGAAACACATACTTACCTTGTCGTTGTTGTGACAAGTGTGATGCAACGAGTATTCAAGCATTAACCAATCAGTTTTGAAGTCGGCTGACTGTTTCCTAACGTAGTATGCAAATGCCGTTTTGTAGCCAACGACACCTTGTCCAGCGTTGATCTCCTGGGCTCCCACTGTTGCGTGCCAATATCCTCCTTTAGTGTCGCCACGTTTCTGCCTTGTTGTCCCACCATTACCAACTCTCTTTGTTTTGCTTAAACCTTGATCAACTTTGTTCCTCTCCGTTATAATGAACCATTCTTTGTCGTTACCCTTACAGAATTCCACTATTTCAAAAAACAAAAATATAGATATATATTAATCACAAAAATATAGATATATACTAATCACTTATTAAACTAAAGAACTAAGGAAACTATATATATGGATGGAGAGAAATTAACCTGAAAGTAGTTGTGGATTCGACTTGTAAAGATTGACGAGATGAATAGGAACATTGAGCAATATGTTCTTGTTGTCGTCCAAGTAGGGTTTCAAGTAATAAAATATGACTTCTTCATCAGCTGGCAGGAACTTATAACTTGGTGGTAATAGGTACGCTATCGTCGATGGAGGAGACAAGTTATCAGCTGACAAAGAAGAAAAAGAAGAAGAAGAGGAAGAAGGATTCTCCGACGTTGGTTGCCTTTGCGGTTCTGGCGAGGATCTTTCTCCGACTGAAATAACGCCTTCTTCATTCTTCTGCTCTTCCACTTCTTTCTTCTTCTTCTTTGTTGCTTGTGGAGTCAGATAGATCTTGCACAAAGTGTAATCCTACACGCAACAACAAAAACAAGAGTCAAAACAGAATCCAAAACTCAAAATCTTAATAACTTGGAAACCAAGAAACACAAACTTACCTTGTCGTTGTTGTGAAAAGTGTTATACAACGAGTATTCAAGCATTAACCAATCAGTTTTGACGTCGGCTGACTGTTCCCTAACGTAGTATGCAAATGCCGTTTTGTAGCCAACGATATCTCCAGCATTGATCTCATGTGCACCCACTGTTGCGTGCCAATATCCTCCTTTAGTGTCGCCACGTTTCTGCCTTTTTGTCCCACCATTACCAACTCTCTTTGTTTGGCTTAAACCTTGATCAACTTTGTTCCTCTCCGTTATAATGAACCATTCTTTGTCGTTACCCTTATCAAATTCCACTATTTCAAAAACAAAAATATAGATATATATTAATCACAAAAAAATAGATATATGTTAATCGGGAAAAATGTCACGTTAGTCAACGTTAGTTTATTTCATGTTTTAAATGGCCACATATGAAGTTGACGTATTGATTGACCACTTTTTGAAAGTTGGGAGATAAAACGATATTTTTCCCTATGTTAATCACTTATTAAACTAAAGAACTATAAGGAACAACAGTAAAACATTTATAAATTAATAATGTTAGGACTAACCAATTTTATTAATTTAAAGAGGTATTAATTTATCGATAAATTAATAATTATTAATTTATAGAGAAATTTTACTAATTTTGTAATTTTTTAAAAACATTTCTATCTAAAAATAATTTTTTTCTTTATAAGTAATATCTTTTAAAAACTAATACAAGTAGAGAAGCAATTACTAAGTTTAAAAAAACAACACAAACTTTTTTTGAATAATAGAGTCATATTTTATTAAATTTTTTACATAGAATATTTTAAATATATATCATAGTAATTCAAATATGACATATATAAATTTATATTATATATATATATATTAATAAGTTTATACAATTATTAATTTATGATATCGATGGGACCTTATGTTTATATGAGATTTTCAAAAAAAATATTATCTTATTAATTTATCGATTTATATCATATTTTACACTTGTCCCAACTCGGGACCGGAAGAATTTATTAATTTAGAGAATTTATTAATTTATAGAGTATTAATTTATGGAGGTTTTACTGTAATATATATATATATCAACGGAGAGAAATTAACCTGAAAGTTGTTGTGGATTCGACTCGTAAATATTGACGAGATGAATAGGAACATCGAGCAATACGTTCTTGTTGCCGTCCAAGTAGGGTTTCAAGTAACAAAAGATAACTTGTTCATCAGATGGCATAAACTTAAAACCTGGCGGTAATAGGTACGTCATCGTCGACGGAGGAGACAAGTTATCAGCTGACAAACAAGAAGAAGAAGAATTCTCCGACGGTGGTTGCGTTTGCGGTTCCGGCGAGGATCTTTCTTTGCGCTTGTTTCTTCCATGCATCGTCATCAAGTAACTTTGGAGCTTTGACAAAAAAATAAAAGTAAATTTCGTAAGAGATTGAGTTAGTTAGTTAATGTCTCTTATTTAAGAACAAAATAAGACGGTGGGTATAAGGATTTTTAAAATTTATCGAAACTGAAATTAAATATTGATCCGAGTATATCGGATTAGATTTAGAAAAGTTTCATCGTTAGCGAAAAAAACTTATAAATTGTGGAATAATCATAGCTAACACAAATTACCAAAGAAATAAACGGTAGTTACAAACAATGTGAAATAATTATCTCATTTTTGAAAAAAATTGTTGGAAAATAAATAAATATAGCGTTTTCATGTTAAATTGAAAATAGTACTAATTAATTAGAAGAAAATGTTAGACAAAGTTTTATATGGAGCCAGTGATAGCAATTAGATGGGAAAAAGATATACTCGCCGGAGCATGGCCGGAAAGGCTGTCAATTTCGTCGGAGAAGCCTGAACAGATATACTCGCCGGAGTAGGGACAGGAGTCCACCGGATCAGAAAAGGAAAACATCTTCTCTCCATGTCCGAAACGAGAGAAAGCTCGGAGGAGTGAGACGGAGATGATAACCGGAGAAGGAGTAGATCAGCGGAGGAGGTGGCGATCCGGTGGTGTTGATTTTCACGACATGAGAAAGAGAGAGGTTGGTTGTCGGAGATTGTCGATGTTGGGTTTGTCAACTTCACACTCATGCTGGGCCTTAATGGGCCTGACGCAATCAAACAAGAAACATGAAGAACAAGGGCCTGTAAATGTTTTGGCCCAAATTGATATCCCTTATATATATATATATTATATTTTAAAGAACGATGATAGTGGTGCTGGCCCAAATTGCTACCATGAAGCTGCATTAGCTAAAAGAACAGAGCAAGAAAACAGAGTTTGTGTATCTGCATTGTGTTTTTTTGTTTGTCTGTATGTCGTGTGTGATTGAAGTAGAAGAAGTAATTAGAATGGTCATGACTAGATTTGGAGGTTCATAATGGCTGTGACTGGTGTGCTACATAGAAGAAAAATATATCACGTGGTCCTACCACATTGGAAGAAAAGTTTTTTTTGTTATCAAATGAATTTTTATTTTATGAGTAGAAACTTTTCTTCTACGTATTAGTAGAAAGAGAATTCTTCTCATTTCTTTTCCTCTTCTCTCTCACCAGTCAGACCCAATGTGTTTTATATATGAGTGTTTAAAGCAAGCCATCGAGTTTGAATATATGTCTTTTCAAGAATGTTCTCAAGTGGTGGGGTCACATGATTATGAAATCGAACGTAGCCTCTCACATGCTTTGAGAGCAACACTTTCGGGTTAATTAGCAAAAGATGTTGCTATTAAATTCATTTTTTGTAGTCAAATTTTAGTTAAACAGATAAATTTGAGTTAGCCACACAAATGCAGTTTATAAAATTCATACTTGTAACTAAAACCATTTGTCAAATAATTAAACCTTAAATTTATCTAATTAAATAAACCTCTACGATTCGATGGTGTAATTTTGTCTATGCATCTATGGTGATCTGGTATATGCTTACTAGCTTACGTGAATAAAAGCTGATATCCTGGAGTTCTCATATATTTTCATGTATAAATTATTTGTGGTCCATTGGAGTTAGAGCAAACATATATTCAGTCGTACTCATTCGGAAGTATAAATTATTATTTTATCAATTTTTTGTTTTATGATTTTAGAGAATTTAACATGTCCCATAAAGGCTTGAAGCTAGAGAGAGAGTTTGAAAACGAAAACCAAAATGACAAAGTATGAGTCAGGCTGAGATCAGTTAGTGTCATGAGGCTGTTGCGGCTGCAATTGATATGGTTGATACAAATCCAGCTGCTCAACGTCTTCTTTCTTCAGCTTCTCATTCTCTTCTTCCTCTGCTTTCTTCTTCTTGCACAAAGCATGATCGACCTACACACCCCAACTAAACAAAACTCATACTAAAATCCAAACTTCACAATCTTAATAGCTTGTGACCCAAGGAACACATACATCCCTTCTCGTTGTTATCATCAGAAGACTCAAACCAGTATTCATGCATTAACCAATCCCCCTTTACGTCGTTTGGTTGTTTCCCAAAATGTAGTAATCCAGTGCGGTTTTGTAGCCGATTACACCGTTTCCAGCGTTAATCTTCTTGGAAGCTCGATATGGGTTCCAGTATCCTGCACTGACGCCATGTTTCTGCCTTTTTCCACCTTTACTGATCATGATCCTCTCCGACATAAAGAACCATTCTTTATAATTACCCTTCTCATATTTCTCTGTTTCGAATCAAAAGAAGAGAGCCATTCGCATACAGAAACAAGAAAAGTAAAACCCCACTTCGAGTTTCAAGAAAAGAATCGAGGGAGACAAACCTGAAAGCTGTTGTGGATTTGACTCGTAGATTTTCACGTGATGAACGGGAACCTTGAGGAGCCATGAGTCTTTGTTGTTCTGCAAGATGAGCTCTTGGTCAGTTGGTACAAACTTAAAACCTGGCGGGAAAATGAATGGTTTAGTCGACGAAGAAGAGAAGTTTTCTGCTACCGAAGAAGATGAAGAAGAAGGATTGTTGGGGTCGGGGTTATGTGACGGTGGTTGAGTTTGCAATTCCGGAGGTTGCTTTTGCCGTTCCGGTGAGGATCTTTCTTTGCGCTTGTTTCTTGGTGGAATCTCCATTTGATACGTTAGAGATTTCAAATAATTGAATTATTAAATTTATTAACAACATAATTAATGGTGATGAATATACTTTATGAAGCATGATATACAGATAACAGAGTGATATACACATATGAATATATAGTAGTAGTTTAAACTTATAAAGTCACAACAATGATTTTTATAAAAATCTTTGACATAATTAATGCTTATGAATATAGTTTATGAAGCATGAATATATTTTTATAAAAATCTTTGACATAATTAATGCTCTTCCACATCATTGAATAATTCATCCATGCTAAAGAACCTGTCATCTTTTAACATATCCAACAAGTCTTCTTGGGTGCTCTCGTCGTTTCTCCAGCCCGTCATTGCCATCCCGGATCTTGAATCTTGCATCATCATCATGTGACTCTGTTGTTCCTGCTGATACTCAATCTCAAAAGACACAAGACCTTCTAATGAGTCAAGCAAACGCAGCGGAGGCAGCGGTTGCTGAGAATCTATCGGGCCTTGCGAAAATTGCGGTTGCTGAAAGGCAAAATCATGAGGCTGATGTTGATAAGAATCCAGCAGGGCTTGCGATTGATGCGGTTGTGGAAACTCGACATTACGAGGCTGATGCTCTTCCAATGCTTCCACATGTGCAACTGAAATAGCGACTTCTCCTTTCTTCTGCTTCTTATTCTGCGCTTCCATTTCTTTCTTCTTCGTTGCTTGTGGAGTCGGATAGATCTTGCACAAAGTGTAATCCTACACGCACCAACAAAAACAAGACTCAAAACAAAATCCAAAACTCAAAATCTTAATAACTTGGGAACAAAGAAACACATATTTACCTTGTCGTTGTTGTGACAAGTGTGATGCAACGAGTATTCAAGCATTAACCAATCAGTTTTGAAGTCGGCTGACTGTTCCCTAACGTAGTATGCAAATGCAGTTTTGTAGCCAACGATACCTCCAGCATCGATGATCTCCTGGGCACCCGCTGTTGCGTGCCAATATCCTCCTTTAGTGTCGCCACGTTTCTGCCTTGTTGTCCCACCATTACCAACTCTCTTTGTTTTGCTTAAACCTTGATCAACTTTTTTCCTCTCCGTTATAATGAACCATTCTTTGTCATTACCCTTATCAAATTCCACTATTTCAAAAAACAAAAATATAGATATATATTAATCACTTATTAAACTAAAGAACTATAAGGAAACAATATATATATATATATGGACGGAAACCTGAAAGTAGTTGTGGATTCGACTCGTAAATGTTGACAAGATGAATAGGAACATTGAGCAATACGTTCTTGTTGTCGTCCAAGTAGGGTTTCAAGTAACAAAAGATGACTTCTTCATCAGCTGGCACAAACTTATAACTTGGCGGTAATATGTACGGTATCGTCGACGGAGGAGACAAGTTATCAGCTGACAAAAAAGAAGAAGAAGAATGATTCTCCGACGGTGGTTGCTTTTGCGGTTCTGGCGTGGATCTTTCTCCGACTGAAATAACGCCTTGTCCTTTCTTCTGCTCTTCCACTTCTTTCTTCTTCTTTGTTGCTTGTGGAGTCAGATAGATCTTGCACAAAGTGTAATCCTACACGCAACAACAAAAACAAGAGTCAAAACAGAATCCAAAACTCAAAATCTTAATAACTTGGAAACCAAGAAACACAAACTTACCTTGTCGTTGTTGTGAAAAGTGTTATACAACGAGTATTCAAGCATTAACCAATCAGTTTTGACGTCGGCTGACTGTTCCCTAACGTAGTATGCAAATGCCGTTTTGTAGCCAACGATATCTCCAGCATTGATCTCATGTGCACCCACTGTTGCGTGCCAATATCCTCCTTTAGTGTCGCCACGTTTCTGCCTTGTTGTCCCACCATTACCAACTCTCTTTGTTTTGCTTAAACCTTGATCAACTTTTTTTCTCTCCGTTATAATAAACCATTCTTTGTCGTTACCCTTATCGAAATCCACTATTTAAAAAAAACAAACATAGATATATATTAATCACTTATTAAACTAAAGAACTAAGGAAACAATACATATGGACGGAGAGAAATTAACCTGAAAGTAGTCGTGGATTCGACTCATAAATATTGACGAGATGAATAGGAACATCAAGCAATACGTTCTTGTAGCCGTCCAAGTAGGATTTCAAGTAACAAAAGATAACTTGTTCATCAGATGGCATAAACTTAAAACCTTGCGGTAATATGTACGCCATGGTCGAGGGAGAAGACAAGTTATCAGCTAACAAACAAGAAGAAAAAGAAGGATTCTCCGACGGTGGTTGCGTTTGCGGTTCCGGTGAGAATCTTTCTTTGCGCTTGTTTCTTCCAGACATCGTCATCATCAAGTAACTTTGGAGCTTTGACAAAAAAATAAAAGTAAATTTCGTAAGAGATTGAGTTAGTTAGTTAATGTCTCTTATTTAAGAACATAATAAGACGGTGGGATAATGATTTTTAAAATTTATCAAAACTGAAATTAAATATTGATCCGAGTATATCGGATTAGATTTAGAAAAGTTTCATCGTTAGCGAAAAAACTTATAAATTGTGGAATAATCATAGCTAACACAAATTACCAAAGAAATAAACGACGGTAGTTACAAACAATGTGAAATAATTATCTCATTTTTGAAAAAATTGTTGGAAAATAAATAAATATAGCGTTTTCATGTTAAATTGAAAATAGTACTAACTAATTAGAAGAAAATGTTAGACAAAGTTTTATATGGAGCCAGTGATAGCAATTAGATGGGAAGAAGAGCTTACCTGAGGGTCGAGTGTGGCTGAGCATGGCCGGAAAGGCTGTCAATTTCGTCGGAGAAGCCTGAACAGATATACTCGCCGGAGTAGGGACAGGAGTCCACCGGATCAGAAAAGGAAAACATCTTCTCTCCATGTCCGAAAAGAGAGAAAGCTCGGAGGAGTGAGACGGAGATGATAACCGGAGGAGGTGGCGATCCGGTGGTGTTGATTTTCACGAGATGAGAAAGAGAGAGGTTGGTTGTCGGAGATTGTCGATGTTGGGTTTGTCAACTTCACACTCATGCTGGGCCTTAATGGGCCTGACGCAATCAAACAAGAAACATGAAGAACATGGGCCTGTAAATGTTTTGGCCCAAATTGATATCCCTTATATATATATATATATATATATATTATATTTTAAAGAACGATGATAGGGGTGCTGGCCCAAATTGCTACCATCGAAGCTGCATTAGCTAAAAGAACAGAGCAAGAAAACAGAGTTTGCTCTAACTCCAAGAAAACAAAATTTATCAATTTTTAATTTTATGATTTTAGAGAATTCAACATGTAGCCATAAATAAGTAATGCTATACAAAATTCAGATTGGTATAATACAACAAAACAAGTTGTGTTTAGAAATTTGAATAACTACATCTAAATAGTGTGAGAAAAAAATACATAACCTCTAGAGTTTGCGGTTTGATTGACTTTAACAGTGGATTAGTATTGTATTAACTCCGGTGAATCGGAGAAGATGAACACGAGCAAAGAAGAATCGGAGTCAAAGAGAATCTTTATTCAACAGTCAAAAACAGAGTTTGTTACAAAAACTTGTTAAACATGAAACTGTAATCTTAAGCTTATATATACAACTTAATAATCGACATTAAACCAATACCAAGTTAACCAGAATTAACCGGATCAAACCATCTCCAATACACCCCCCCTCAAGTCTTTATCTTCTAAGTGTCTGGTTTGGAAGATATAGACTTGACAGAGACATTTTCTTGATCAAACCATGGAATGGTCCTGGATGAAGAGGCTTGGTTAGAATATCTGCAAGTTGATTGCCAGTAGGAACATGTAATGTCTTCAGTTTTCCAGCTTTAATTTGATCCCTCACTGTATGACAATCGATCTCTATATGTTTGGTTCGCTCATGGAACACTGGATTCATTGCCAAATGAAGAGCCGATTTGTTGTCGCAGAATAACTTTGCAGGACAAGTAACCGAGATATGTAAGTCCTTCAATAATTGCTGCAACCAAATAAGCTCACAAGTAGCCTGTGCAAGACTCCTGTACTCTGCTTCAGTACTGCTTCTACTAACCACATTCTGTTTCTTTGATTTCCAAGAAATCAGTGAATTACCAAGATAAACACAGAATCCTGTCACAGATCTTCTACTATCTTTGCACGTTCCCCAGTCAGCATCAGCAAAACCATTCAAACACAATTCATTATCTGCAGGATACATCAATCCTTGACCAGGATTAGCCTTTATGTATCGTAACACTTTATATGCAGCTTGAAGATGAATATCCGTTGGTGCTGAAAGAAACTGACTCAGAGAGTTCACTGCATATGTAATATCTGGTCTGGTGATGCATAAGTACAGAAGACGTCCAATAACACCTCTGTATATAGTAGGATTTGGTAACAAAGTACCCATCTCTTTAGTTAGATGCAGAGTTGGATCCATTGGTACTGAACTTGGTTTACAATCAAGTAATCCTGCATCCTCCAAGAGATTCTGAGCATACTTTCTTTGACACAATGAGATTCCTTCAGAAGACCTAGCTATTTCCAATCCTAAAAAAAATCTAGCAGGTCCTAAATCTTTAATTTTGAACTCTGATCTCAAAAGTTCTTTTAACTGTTCAACAGCCTTGTCATTGTTACTGGCAATCATTAAGTCATCAACATAGACTAGCACAGCAACAAAACTATCTGAAGTCATTCTCACAAACATAGTATTATCCGCAGGTGATTGTACATAGTTTGCTCCCAACAGAACTGAAGAAAACCTCTTATACCATTGTCTAGATGCTTGTTTAAGGCCATAAAGAGATTTCAAAAGACGACATACCGGTTGAGAAGGCAAAACAGTATCTGTTGGAGGTGTGTATCCTTGAGGCAAGCGCATATAAATTTCCTCATCAAGTTCACCATGCAAGAATGCATTAGACACATCCATCTGTGTCAAACTCCACCCTTTTGCAGCTGCAAGTCCAAGTAATAGCTTCACACTAGCAAGCTTTGCAACAGGTGAAAAAGTATCCATATAGTCAATACCTTCTTGTTGAGTAAAACCCTGAGCAACTAACCTTGCTTTATACCTTTCCACACTTCCATCTGGGTTATATTTTATTGTGAATACCCATTTACATCCCACAACATTCTTACCCTCAGGTAAAGATTCCACAACCCAAGTCTTATTAAGTTCAAGAGCCTGAAGCTCCTCATTTGCTGCTTTAGTCCATTTTTCTGATTTCATAGCTTGTGCAAAGGTCTTAGGCTCAGTCTCTAGATTATAAGCACATATGTATGAATTGAAAAGAGGAGTAAGCTTATCATATGAAATAGTAGTGGTAATAGGATGTGGAGTGGTTCTTTTAAGTGGTATGGAAGAAGAAGAAGTAGATAGGATAGGATTATTTTGTGTATTGGTATTTAATGTGGAAGAAGTATCAGGTGGTAAAAAAGAAATAGAAGGAACAAGGGAACAATGATACTCAGATAAGTATACGGGAGCTTTAGTAACCCGTTTAGGCCTAGCAATAGGTACAGAAGAGATATCCGTATCTGATGTAACTGCATTTTGTTCATTATTATCAGTACTAGGTGCTATATGTGCAGATGATGCAGATGATGATGATGTATCTTCTGGTAATGCAGCATCTAATGGAAATGTTTCAACAAAATGCAATGGAGCAGGCATAGGCAAAATGCTATTAGGAAACATATCTACTGATTTTGAAAGTAACTCATTGGTTTTGAAAGGAAACTGAGTTTCATGAAAAATCACATTTCTAGAAATCAAAACAGCATGAGATTCTAAATCCAAGACTTTATATCCTTTAAAACCAGAAGGATAGCCAAGAAAAACACATGGTTTGGCTCTTGGAGAAAACTTGTTTCTTTCATGATTATTAGTAGAAGTATAACAAAGACAACCAAATGTTTTTAGCAAAGTATAATCAGGTTGTTTTTCTAAAAGTAACTCATAAGGAGATTTATCATTCAACAATGGGGAAGGTAATCTATTTATCAAATGAGCAGCTGTAAGAACACAATCACTCCAGTAAGGTAAGGGTACATTTGACTGAAATAACAATGATCTAGCAACATTTAATAGATGTTGATGCTTGCGCTCAACAACAGAATTCTGTTGAGGAGTATAAGAACAAGAAAATTGATGAATCATGCCATGTTCTTTAATAATATTTGTAAAAGCTAATTCAGGAGCATTATCAGAACGAATGGCTTTAATTTTTGCATTATATTGTGTAGAAATGAGTTTCATGAACACTGGAAAAACAGTAACAACTTCACTTTTATTTCTCAGCATATAAACCCATGTAATCCGAGTACAATCATCAACAAGAGTTAAGAAATAACGAAAACCTTCTACAGACTCAACACTAAAAGGACCCCATATGTCTAAATGAACAAGATCAAAAGGATTCTTTGCTAGATTATTATTTGAAACAAATGCTAATCTTTTCTGTTTTGCTAATGGACACACTGAACAATGTAAAACATCAGGAGACACTGTTTTTAAAGAAGGAATGATACTGACAAGTTTCTTTAATGCAGGAGAAGACGGATGACCAAGTCTTTGATGCCAAATGAGACTATCAGCTACAACAGATCCAGAGAAAGAACTAGCTTTAGGTAATGATGGTGAGAGGGATATATTCTGTGTTTCAAGAATATATAAGTTGTTGTAGAGTTTACCCCTCCCAATCATCAAGCCCTGAGAAAGTTCCTGGATATAACAACAATTAGGAAAGAAATGAGCAGAACAAAGCAAAGTTTTAGCAAGACAACTAACACTAATCAAATTGAATTTAAAATCAGGTACATGCAAGACATTATATAAAATGAGTGTTGTAGTGATGCATATGGTTCCTGTGTGTGTGATAGCAACCCTAGTACCATTTGGTAAAGTTACAGTTACACCAGTCACAGGTATCAATTCTCTAAACATTGCTAAATCTGAACAGACATGACTAGAAGCACCACTATCTATTATCCAAGCATCACTTGGCAAAAAATTTTGTATAGATGAAAGAGTAAGATTTTGAAAAGTGAGATTATTATTCTCATACCTAAGACTTGTGGAAGGAAAAGGAATAGTACCAGAAGTAGAAGCCTGAGCCATAAGACCATGCTCTGTGATAGTCGCAGTAGAACTAGAAGCACCAGTAGAAGTAGCTGCAGGCTCTGGAATCCTAACTTGAGTATTGAATTGTGAAATAAGATTTTGTATCTGATCTTGTGTAAGATCCTTCAAATTGATATTATTTCCCCCACTAGTAGCATGTGGCAACATAGGAATATAAGATCCAGCTTCAGAGTAAGCTGCATTTGCAGACTGCATTGCATTAGAATAAGGCACCATCTGTAACTGAGACTGAGGCATGAACATCTGAGGTTGTGTCATTTGCATTTGAGCTACAAGTGGCTGTTGCATCCGGGGTTGATAAGGTGACATTTGCATCCTTGGTTGAAACTGTTGAGGAGCATTCCTATAAGTAGTAGGAATCTTATAACCCGGAGGATAACCATGTATCTTGAAGCACTTTTGAATTGTATGCCCTGTCTTTCCACAATTAGTACAGATTGGTTTCTGAGCTGGTCTTGCAGTGTTATATGCTGCAATATATCCCATATCTCCATTCTCCATCACAGGAGCTTCAGTACCATAAGCAATCGTCTGAAAAGCCACATTGTCAACTTTAGAAGAAGGACGGATTGACTTTTGTCTTTCATCTTGTGTCACAATATTGAAAGCCTCTTCTAATGTAGGAATTGGCTTTAACATCAAAATATGACGACGAGTCTGCTCATAACTCTCATTCAAACCCATTAGAAACTTAGTAACATGACTTCGCTGCTGTAGTTTCTCCCACTTCACTGCAGCATCACATTCACATTTACCACATGTGCAAACCGGAAGATCAACATAGTTCTTATGCTCTTCCCATAAGGTTTGCAATTCTGTATAATAAGCACAAATGTCCATAGAACCTTGCTCAATCTTACTGAGTCTTTGTTCTATATCATACACCCTAGGCGCATCATCTTGCTTAAACCTAGACAACAAATTCTTCCAAATTCCTTCAGCAGTAGGGATAAAGAGTAAACTCTGTCCAATCTTCTTGGAAACTGAGTTCATTAACCAAGTAGCCACTGTATCATTACAACGTGACCAAGCACCAAAATCCCTATGATCACTCGCTGGTTTCACAATCGTTCCATCTATAAATCCCAACTTATTTCTAACATTCAAAGCCATCCAAACAGATCGACGCCATGAATGAAACTCTGAAGCAGTATTAAGTCTATCAGAGACTAAAACCAAACCTGCGTGGTCATTCCTGTGTAGATGATATGGATTTTCGTATTGATCTGTTGGATAACTCATCGAATCAGTCGGAATACTTGATGATGGACGGAAAGTCATCGGAATCGCAGTGTTACCACAAGAACTCATAATTTGCATAAGAGTCAAGAAATGTGAGACGAAATCAGTGAAAGAAAATCAAAATTCGTCAACACAGGAGGTCAAAGAAAGAAAGAAAAGAAGAAATCAGATTCAAAAAGAAGATCCGATGAACAATTTGCAAAACGCAAGAATCAGAAAGAAAACAAACAATGACTGGAAGATTCAGCTCCGACGAAGATTGCGGAAGCTTCGTTGATAAGCTCTGATACCATATTAACTCCGGTGAATCGGAGAAGATGAACACGAGCAAAGAAGAATCGGAGTCAAAGAGAATCTTTATTCAACAGTCAAAAACAGAGTTTGTTACAAAAACTTGTTAAACATGAAACTGTAATCTTAAGCTTATATATACAACTTAATAATCGACATTAAACCAATACCAAGTTAACCAGAATTAACCGGATCAAACCATCTCCAATATATTGCATTTCTAATTCTATCAAAATCCATGACTGAATAACAAATAGAAGGGATTTCTAAAATAAAGTTCTCTCAACCGAGAGAATTCGTACGTCATGATTCATGTGTATAATTATGCAGCTTCTAGTGGGATCCGATTACTTAATTCGATTGATTATAACCTATCATTATCAATTAGTCCGTTGTGTGTGCATTTAATTGTTTGTGAATGTCAATAATGTGGTCCTCCATATGTAGAAGACACTAGATAGTCTATAGTACTATTATTTTATGCTATTATTAAACAGATCACTAATCAAATGTAGTGGTCTTAAGACTTAAAACCATGATCAAATACTGGAAATCAGAAGCTGTGGTCCTTAATCTTAGTTATAGGTTTTTACAATAGTTAATGTTCTTAATGTTGTATGCTTATTTATATTATACACAGAGGTAAAATGACTAGAATATAGTGGAATGTAAAATGTGTATTAATGATTTATGTGTCTTTTTTGCAAAACCAAGCTAATCTTCTTTGAAACCAAGGTAATTTGGAGGTTTTATTTCTTTTGAGAAATTGATCAAATCGATATATATATATAGTAATTTATGTACATCACAATACAGATTACATGTTTACAAATTCCCACAGACCAAAACTCCGGTCCGAAATCTTCCCTATGAAAAAATAAACACAACTAAAAACGCTACTAAAAAAATGGCGATCAAAGTTGGTGATCACACTTCCATCACATGATCTTGGACGCAGTCCACCGGAGATCTATATTCCTCCGATGGCCTCGACTCAGCTATCTTCTCCGCTACTTCGGCCATAACCAGCCTCGTCAACAATAGTCCAGCCACAAACGCTGCTCCCATCAACATTGTGAAAACCGCGCTCCAGCTACCCCTAGACGATATGTAACCTGTTAGCAATGGCCCAACCGCAGCACCAACTGATCCCGTTCCATCGATTATAGCCGTTACCGTAGCCAAAGCTCTCGAGTTTCCTTTCAACGAGCTGTGTGTTCCAAGATCGGCTGAAACAGCCGTTGTGATCAGAGCGTAAGGTCCATTAACCAACATTCCGGTTAGGAACATGAGAGAGGCATTGGCTAGTAACGAAACATGTCCGTAGCTTCGGTAGAAGAACAAAGCTGGGATTGAGCAGTACATGAAACTCGCAGCCGTAATCGCTCTTGCACCAATTCGGTCTGAAATGTAACCTGCCATGATTCCTCCGACCACACCTCCTACATCGAACATTGTCGAAAGATTTCCCGCTGTTTCGTCCGATAAATACTCGCCTTCAATCGCTGCAAATCATCATACAAAAATTGTAATTAGTTACATGACCAAGACAGGTAATCTAGTGGTTTGTACTAACTCAGTAATATGTAGTAAAATTACCTGTGTGGCTAACGTAAAATGGGAGCCAGTAGAGGAAAGTGTAAGCAACCAATTTAGCAAAGAAGAGACAAAGCGCGAAAGGCGCAACTCCGGGAATCCTCCACGCTTCAATGAATCCAACAGCTTGTTTCCTGTTATCGGTTTCCGAATCCGACGAGCTCAATAGTAATGCCTCATTAACAGAGTTTCCGATCTTCTCAGACGAAGAATCAAGATCCTGGTCTCGTTCTGCTCCAACAATCTCTGGATTAACCGGCAAGAAAGCGAAATTCACCAAACCAATCACCACAATGATAACACCGGGAACAACAAAAGACCATCCCCAACCATATCTCAACATAGCAGCAGCGATCAACGAGCCAGTAATGTTCCCAACAGAAGTATGAGCATTCCATATTCCCATAATCAAACCTCTCTTCTTCTTGTTAAACCAGTTTCCAACCACAGCAACAACCGATGGCCAACCCGAAGATTGAAACAATCCAGCTAACATTTGCATAATCAAGAAATAGTAAAAGCTATGAATATTAGCCCAATAACCAACTCCAAACAGAGAAGTAAACACTCCAGTTCCTATCATTCCAACCGTCAAGAAGATCCTAAGATTCATCCTATCTCCCAAATGTCCAGCAAAATACATTCCGAAAGCGTAAACCGCAAGAAACGCAACATCGATCTCACCGAGCAAAACCGTACCATCCGGACCATTAAACGGAGCCCAACCACCTTCTTCTTTAACAGAGGATCCAAACGAAGTAAACCTCAAAAGAAGTGAGTTTAGTCCTGTATCTGGAGATTGAGGATCAAGAGCGCTTTTGACAATGCTTGTTGTTTTTCTTGCAGCGTGATAACTAGCGTAAGCGAGAAACGTCACGATCAACACTATGGCTTGATAAGCATTGTAAGAGAGCTTTGAGCCTATGATACGTTCCAAGAATCGTATCCCTACTGGTTTTTTCTCCATCTCTGGCTCAGATTGCATTAGAGAACCCATGAAAAAACTGTTCTTCAATTCTCAAAATCCCAATGTTTTGTTTACCTGAAGATTGGAGAAATTAAATATTAGTTGAAAAATCTACAAAAGAGTATATTCGAATATTTCATATAGAATTATACTTTTTAATAACTCTTGACGTTACATCTAATGAGGAATCTCTAGAAACGTGTTGGAATTAGTGACAGATCATGATTTTGTACTTGTGTCTTTATGAACTCTCAAGAGGAACTATTTGAAGTGTTTTGATTAGTTAAATAACTCGGATTTTTTTACCTTTTTACTCTAGATTTTTTTTACCTTATATGAATTATGACATCTGAATTGGTATATTTTAAGGAATATTCTTTACACATAAAATAGAGTGCAAATTGCAGAGGTTCAAAATTCATCAAAACCTCAAACTAATAAATCACTATTGGTTTATCTATGTGGATAAATTAATCAAAGATTTATTTACCTTAGTATTAGTTATGACCTCTAAATTGGTATATTTAAGGAATATTCTTTAAACAAAAATAGGAGTGCAAATAACAGAGCTTGAAAAATTCATCAAATCCTTAAACTAAACTCATGACCTGATCCAAATCCAATTAAAATATCGTGATAATTTTAAAAAATAAATCATGCAAGAAACAAAACCAACCCTTGAAATATTCAAATTAAAATTTTAATACAGAGTATAAACAGAACAGAATCAATTGAGATTCGAATCTAGAAAATGTTAAAAATATAAAAGAACCCTCGGGGACGATGAAGAAAGAGATCTAACGATGAAGAATTCCTTCGTAAAATCTGTAACAATTACTAGAATATTCCATTGGACAACCGAGAAAATAGAAGAAAACTTCAAACCAAGATTTGACTCAAAACCAGAAACATTCCAACTTCACTTCAAGGATAAACAGTCACAACAAGAAAAACTCAAAAACGAAAAATAATCTGAATTACCTTTAGCAAAAATAACGCTTCCTCCAAAAAAAACTCTTCGACGAGCTTTATGACTCTAAATACTGAGTAGTGACTATTGAGAAGATAATAAAAATTTGATGATTTGGCTTTGAAGATGCAAAAGAGACTTGGACACGCTTTAGAGCTTCAAGCAACGGCGACGAGTTTATAGCATTTGAGCTCAATGGGTTTTTTTTTTTTTTTCGGAATTACGATCTCACCCTTCTATCAACAAATCATGTTCCTCGGATTTATAATTACGATTTTACCCTTACCAGTTGCGTCTCTAGTTGTCAAACCACGTCAATGAATTAACGATGCTTATTGCGTACGTAATAATGTAATACTATATACCTAAAGTAATTATTACTTATTCTAAGCATTTTTTATTAGAGAAAATCACATTTTTAACCTTCAAAGTGTAACTGAGTATCATTTTAAACCTTAAAAGAATTCTACTAACACTATAAACCACCAAACTTGTTTTACTAACACTTTAAACTTCAAAACTATTTTTTCTGTTTGCAAAACCATAAAAGATGATAGAACAATCAATTTATGTTTGTTTAATATATATTTATTTAATTTAATTTAAATTTTAATTAATTATATTATTTATTACGATTTTGACGATAAATAAAAAAAGTAAAAAAAAAATTATCATTTTCGACTATTCACCGTCCGACCATAATTTTCGGAGTTTTATTCAGTTTATTGTATGTGTTCACCATCTTTTTATTCAATTGGTATTATAAGATTCCAATTTATCCATCGGAGATAGTTAAAACGCTTATGGATCATTCTAAAATTAAAGATTGTTTTAACAGTTTATTAAGAAATTTCATGGTCAGACAATGAGTAAACGAAAAAAAATAGTTTTTTTTTTGTTTTTATAGATTTTTATTAATTGTAATAAATAACAAAATTAATTAAAATTGAAAATAAATTATATAAATATATATTACATAAACATAAATTGATTGTTCTATCATTTTTTATAGTTTTGCAAACAAAAAAGTTAGTTTGGAGGTTTAAAGTGTTAGTAAAACAATCTTGGTGGTTTATAATGTTAGTAGAATTATTTCGAGGTTTAAAGTGCTTCCCAGTTACACTTTGAAGGTTAAAAATGTAATTTTCCCTTTTTTATTATTATTTCCTAGATTCTTTTTTTTTCTTCTCAATTTGCTAAATATTTGTTGAAGATATATTTAGTTCTATATATACAATACATGTATGACGTTTAACATATTTTATACATACTTGATCTTTCTTATCTTCATACAAAACCAAATCTTTATATTTTTTAGAATATAACTAACTGACAAATATAGAATTGATTTTTTTCTTTTATATTTTATAAAATTTGAAACTGAAAATAAATATTGCATTCTACTATATTTGTCAAAATTTAATTATTCTTCCATTTCTTATTTAAATTTTTTTGTAATAATATGTAAATACTATTTGTGGAACCAAAAAAAACTTTAGTTTCATCTTACTTGTCTTTTTGTCGTCATCTTACTTTCGTTCAGAAAATTGTTGAGAATTGGTTCAGTTTGATCAAATGCTTTAATTGGTGTACTAATATTTTAGGGTCAAGAATATTTCAGTATGTGTGGTCTACGTTGCAATCCAATTTCAATGGATGATTAATAAAATAAATAAAAGAGGTAGCAGTAATGCCGGTTTTTTATCATGATGTCAGAAAAATTTTATATACGGTAAAACAAATGGTTGGGCGCCTTATTATGCAAATGCTTTAAGTACAAATGCATAATTTATAGATTTTCTCTTTTAAAATTGTCTACAATATGCGTGGTCCCCACCTCAACCTCAACCTCAACCTCGGCGACATCTACTATTTTGTACTGTATTTATTGTTTTTTTGTTTATCACCAAGTTATTCATAGGGATTGTGTTTTTTTTTTTTTTTTTTGATTGTGGGATTGTTATCTTAAACAATAAAGTTGTTTTGGGAACTTAAGGACATATGTACTTAATAATAGGGAATACAAGTGGAACTTAGGTGTTAATTTGGGTTGAATTTTTATTATTATTTTGATTAAAAAGGGTTCACTATCAACCCAATATTGGGTTAATTTGGGTTGAAATTTTATGAACTCATCAATATGTGTTATTTGTAAATTTGGATTTGAAATATCAACCCATATATTAAGCATGTTTAGATGATCAATTTTTGATGGGTTCACTAGTTAGATGGATCAAGTTTCACAAGCTTTAGAATTTTTATTTTCTTATAGATTAATTAACTAATTAGTATTCTCTATATATGTATTGTGTAATGTATAACTACACCTTTCCCCCTTTTCGTGTAGTCTTTTTTTTTTTTTTTTTTTGGACAAAATCTTGTAGTCTTCAAGTCTTTTTCTTCTTAAATGATACGTGAGTACAAACTTTAGTATTCTCACTTGGATTATTGGATTGGCCGTCGTTCCAAACTGAAGACAATCAAAACCATAAGAAATTAATCAGTATTGTTCGTGCATGAATTGGTTTTCGTCTTCGTCACGCGTGCCTTAGCCCTTAGGGTATTTAAGGGAAATAACAGTTGGAAACTAAATAAACATCCACCGCAGAAAAAATGTTCAATATCATTCTGGTTAAGGGAAAGGGATGAACTACTCTTTTTTTTTTTTTAAAGATTCTCTTTTTTCTTGTGTATAATAAAGAGAAAAATGTCATTAAAATCCTCAAACTTATTGAAAACGTTGATTTAAATCCAACTCTCGACGAAACAAAATAAATATCAAACTTATGTTGACTTTCCAAATAAATACCAAATTTTCTTTGAATTGGCCATATTAGACATGACGTTAAGTGGGTTAATAGATCATGTTAATGGGGTTAATTTTCTGTTAACAGATCTGTAAATTGAAAACGACAGTATTCCCTCTAACAATCAAACGACATTTTTTTGTTGTAACTCCTCAATAAAATCCCGAGTTTCAAATCATATGAAGATTTAGGATTAGGAATTTTACTCGATTTGAGGATCTAAGATTGAATTTAGGAATTTAGTTCAATCGTTACGACAAAACGACGTTGTTTTGTTGTTCTAGGAAACTATGTTGTTTTCAATTATCATGTATCTTAACAGAAAATTAACTCTGTTAACGTGATCTGTTAACCCACTTAACGTCATGTCTAATATGGTCAGGTCAACGAAAGTTTGGTATTTATTTAAAAAGTCAACATAAGTTTATAAGTTTGATATTTATTTCGTTTTGTTGGAAGTTGAGGATTTAAATCAACGTTTTCAATAAATCAGGGATTTTAATGACATTTTTCCCGTATAATAAATGTAAAGGCAGAATCTAGAGTTATGGTTCGTCATGACCGAACTTGGCAGCGTTTTCTCCTTTGTTTTCGCCGATACGCAAGTTCCATTACTATATTCAAAATAGAAATATTTACTCAGATGTTAACCAAAAGTTTGAATATTACTAGAATATCATACATTTTCTAAAAATTACTCATATGTTTTGAGCATTTGTGTAATTACAATTAACACCCTTCATTAGTTTTTTTTTTAATTAATAATTTTTAATTCGTTTTTAATTAAAAATAATAAATAAAAATTTGATTATTCATGTCATTAATCCACATCACCAATCTCACACTCCTCAAACTCACGTTATTTCTCCTCTTCTCTTTTTTGTCTCCAAATCCAAGAAAAGTTTTTAGATCATTTCTCCTCTTCTCTTTTTTTTTGTCTCCAAATCCAAGAAAAGCTTTTAGATCTAATAATCTGCAACTAACTTGGGTACAACATTGACAGAGATCTTCAAATTGCAGGATTGGGCTGGATCTTCCTAGACCTCACAGCCACAACGCTTGCCATAGGGTCCCAAATCAAAAGCTTCGTCAGATCTACTCGCAACCACGCTAACGAAAAAAGTCATCAAAAATCAAAACCCAAAACAAAGAGATCTATGGAATTCTACATGATTCGTTACAGGTTTGAGTTGAAATCAAGAATAGCTACTCTTTTACTTTGATTTTACATGTCTCTCGTTTAATCTTCCTCTCAATCGATCTATTTGGAGACATTTCTACTTCTATCTATGTTTTGATTCATACGGTTTAGTCTTCCTCCTATGTATCCCTCAAACATATTTTTACGAATCTTAATTTGATTGTTGTTATTTGACCAATAAATTTCATATTGTCTTCTCTAAAAAAATGTTGCTTTCCGATCTGTATTATAAATCAGCCGTAAAGTGATGTAACTCAGCCGTAACATGATGTAACTCAACCGTAACATATAATTTACACAACCTTTCGTCTTCCCTGAAAGATAACTCAGCCGTGACATGTAATTTACCGAACCTTTCGTCTTCCCTGAAGCATATAACTCACCCGTAACATATAATTTACACCCATCTATCGTCTTCCCTGGAGAATATAACTCAGCCGTGACATGTAAATTTACCGAACCTTTCGTCTTCCCTTAAACATATAACTCAGCCGTAATGTAATTTTACCGAACCTTTCGTCTTCCCTGGAACATATAACTCAGCTGTGACATGTAAATTGACCGAACTTTTCGTCTTTCCTTAAGCATATAACTCAGCCGTAATGTAATTTTACCAAACCTTTCGTCTTCCCTGGAACATATAACTCAGCCGTGACATGTAAATTGACAAAACCTTTCGTCTTCCCTTATGCATATAACTCAGCCGTGACATGTAAATTTGCAGCGAAACAATAAGAGACGCAACATTTCCTCTAACTTTATCATCGAGCACCAACTTCACAAATTTTTCGTGCGTTGTTTTCGCATCTATCTGCACAACTCTACACCCTCTTTCATCGGTGTTAAATACGTATTTGTGTTTTTATACCCAATTACCGGAACCGGATCAACCATATCGGGAGAAGGATGAAAGAAATTGAAGAAGAATGAGGAAGACGATGAGGAATTGGAAGTTCCGGTGATGTGATAAACTCAGGTGAAGAAGACGAGTTGAAAAAATTTGGCCCTATTTTTTTGTCCTTTGATGATGATGACATGGAATATTGCATTCACGTCATTTTTTAATTGATGAAGTGGCAAATAAGCCACTAAAGGAAAATGTAAATCAGCTTAATTAAACCAGCCATCAAACAAAACTTTAACTCAGCCGCAACATGAATACTATTACAGTAATTAAAAAACAAAAAAACGGTAGCCAAATTCAGCCGTTTACTGTCGTAACTCAACCAAAAATATTTAACTCAGTCGTGTCGTTTAATAAGTCGGCCGTCATTGCATGCTATTCTAGTAATTATCTTTCGCTACTAAGTCAGCCATAATAAGGCCGAGTTTTCCGTTAATCCAGCTCATTACGGCTGATTTATGATACTCGAACATAAATCAGCCGTAACATCATCCCATAACTAAGCCGTCTTTGATAACTCAGCCAGCCGGAGAAAGTTAAGTCAGCCGTGTTGAAGCAATAACTCAGCCAAAAATTTGACAAATCAACCATCGGGTGAAAACTCAGCCGTAACTTAGGCTGGGTTATGCTCGAAAATCAGCCATTTTATCATAACTCAGACAGATTTCAGTAAGTCAGCCGTAACTCCAGGCTGGGTTATACTCGTAAGTCAGGCGTTTGCTCATAACTCAGCCATTTTTCTTAAATCAGCCGCAACATACCGTAACTCAGCCGTCACTGCCGCTATATCGCTCGACGGCTGAGTTCATTAATACACGTCAGCGATTTCTGACGTGGTGACGCGGCTTTGCTAACGTGGCAGTGGTATTCTTTGTAATTACGTTTTTTCCTGTAACGTTTAACAGGGGCACGCTGGGTATAAAAACTATACCCGAAATATGATAGTAATAAAAAAAAGATTTGTATGTTTCTGGTAATTTCATATAAAATGTATAACATCTGAGTAAATCTCCCTTCAAAATAAGTATTGAAGTTACGACCATCAAGGCAACACCTATATATGTATGCGTAATTGTACGAAATGTTATTATGGGCAGGTATAAGATTTAGACAAGAAAAACAAAGCAATTAAACAGGAAAATAATAAATGTCCCTTGGACATTAAAATAAGAG
Source organism: Arabidopsis lyrata subsp. lyrata (assembly GCF_000004255.2). Taxonomy (NCBI): domain Eukaryota; kingdom Viridiplantae; phylum Streptophyta; class Magnoliopsida; order Brassicales; family Brassicaceae; genus Arabidopsis; species Arabidopsis lyrata. The sequence goes on from NW_003302551.1 coordinate 13,199,202, forward strand.
CTTCGAATTTTAACTGGCTCAGAGTTTTCATGATTGCACATATATCTAAGGTGAAGTTTTTATATATAACCATCTTAAATAACGTAGTTTTTTTTTTTATATAAAAATCGACGCCAATTTTAGTGATGGTAGTATTCTTTTCCCTAAAACAAAAGATCACACACTTGAGAATTAAAGTGCGACCAAATAGATAGTGGAAAATATTTATACGTATCTCCTCGGTCCCGTATTAATTAATCGGTGATAACGACCTAAACATTGACATATAATCTTACAAAAACTATTTTATTTTTCTAAAATAGTATATCTACATTGACCTTATTATGCAATATCCACGTTGAAAAATATTTTATTAACCACATTGATCATGTACAAATTAATAATTATTTACTAACTTTTAAACTGTTTTTCAAATTCAGATTAATTAAATTAATCATGTAAATCTTAATTAGTTGAAACTTCAAAGTATAAATTTTTATCGAACAAATACCAGATAATCATAAAAACAAGGGGACATACTACAACTCTAGAAGTTTATAAACAGACTAAATTTTGCCGGAAATTTTAACTTGTAATTTATGTTTTAATAGTTTACTGATTGAAAGATTCACCATATATTAAAAGGACTAGGTTAAAATTCTCGTATTACTATTTCATGTAAGATTGTCAATTGTATACGTTTTCAATAGTAAAAGTACCCGATTATTCACTTATTAGATTAGATGTCAAAAAAAAAAAAAAAGTACCCGATTATTCACAGATTATATAGTTTAAACTTTGATTTAAGGTCTTTATCAAAAAAAGACTTTGATGTAAGGTCCCGGTCTGTTATATAACAATGGGAATTGTTATTGAGAAACTATTGTCCCTTATACTATAAGTTTTGATGTCATAATTTTTATAAGTTACTTTCAGAATATGGATATGGTGGGATGTGATCATCTCATGATGTACTCTGTAGCTGCCAAACGCCATCTAACCAACACCCATGGCCTCATGGGCATGGCCGCCCACGTGGCACGCCGTTCTTCAACTCTGACGACTCTGAAACTTCTCAAAATCATGGACTACACAAATTGATGTACTAAGGGTATTTTCGTCAAAACAACAATGAGTTCTCAGCTTGGCCCACACACATTACCTCAGAAGTTTTGAAAAACATTAGAAGCGTAGTTACGTAATCTTGGTATCAATATGGAGGGAAATGGCATATTCGCATATGCCCGAAGGATTATACTTAACGTGCAGTGGATATTCTATCAACTTGTCCGGGCCCACATTCGGGCCCATTTGATGCCACGTATTTTTGTACGGAACCGCGGGACGTGGTAATAATTAGGCCTGGGCACAAATCGAATATCCAGAATTTTTGTGGTATTTGATATTCGATTCGTTTCAACTAAATACTTGATTTTGTGATTTGCTTCGATTCGGAAATTTCTGGATATCCGGAAATTCGAATATCCAGATTTTTTTGTGATATTTGCGAATATCCGCTTCGGTACATCTAAATATAAAAAAAAAACCGTAGACTATATAAAATAACAAAATATCATATATTCAAAGTTTTTGTTTGACATGTTTTCAAAATAAGTTCCAAAAAAACAAACGTAACCATTGTTGATATCACCGATCAAGAACATGCCATCAAACTAATTCCAAAAACTAAAATTAGATAGTTTAAAATTCCACTAATCAAAACATAACTCTGTGTAAATCCAGGAAGAAAATGCTAAAATTTGAGAAACTAAATCGTCCACGGCCCACTTCTTATTATTTATTTAATATTTAAGGGATGCTGATTTTTTTATTTTTATAAATAAATTCCAAACACAAGCCCATAAGCTCACCAAAAAGAAAACACAAGCCCAAAAGATAAAAAAAAAAAAACACGAGCCCAAAAGATTAAAAAAACACAAGCCCAAAATATACAAATACACAAACTATACTATGATATGTATATATATATATATATATATATATACATATTCAAATATATATAGAAAAAATACAGATCGAATCGGATATCCAACTTTTTAAAAAACAGTATTTGGTATTTGCTTCGGTTTTAACGAATATTATATTTTTTTATTTGATTTGCTCCAAAATCTTACGGATATTCGGATTTTTTGAATCAAATCAAATCGAATACCGAATCGAAGCGGATCAAACGAATATTTTGCCCAGGCCTAATAATTGTGGATGTGGTTGTTTCACTGGATCGATCCTTTTGATGACTCGGCGACCAAATAATGGTCTTGAATTGGGTTCGAACCGACGTGGTGTTATTCGATTATTATATTTGGTTTTAGTGTCAAACACTCTATACGAGCCTCCACTTAAAAATTTAATAACAAATCTTTGTTAAGGTCATACTAGATCATGATCCGCACATATACGTGCGGGGTTTCATATTTTTAAAAAAGTTCTAACTAATTTTAATTTAATATAGATTATTCGTTGTTTATATGATATATATTTTAGTGTATTAGATATGGATTCACGCGTACGTGCAGAGATGTTTTAAAAATATAAAATATTTTGTTGTGTTAGTGAAATTTATAATAGTATAAATATTATAAAATTAGAGTAATGAACGAAATTCAGTTGCGTTAGTGCATAGTTATATTTTAAGATCCGCACCTACACGTACGTGCATAATTATATTTAAGATAAAATTAAGATATAATTTAGTTGCAAAAGTTAAATGATGTTACTTTTTTATTTTCTAAACTAATCAAAACATTTCTAATAGTTTGATTACATGTGTTAAATAGGATTTAGATTCGGTTTGAGTTTGGTTATTTCATGTATATTAGCTAGGCGTAACTATTTTAGAACGGGAAACCTATCCCGTCATGTATCTGTCATAAATTCTTGGTCCCATAAACCGTCTCGTATATGTGAAATAAAAATATGATGGTCCAGTATCCGACATAAAGAATATGTGTAACTGAAAATGTACGTACAGGGTTATGTATGTAAACAAATTTATTTTATATAGTGCTCATAACCTGAACTCATACCAATTGGGTATTTAGTTTGATTTTTAATTTATGTTCTCCTCTCATCCCGTCTCGTAATTCCTATTCTCATTTCATTCCATTAAAATTATGTTCCAAATTCTTGTTTGCTTACTTTTAAATATCATACAATACATACTGTGAGTTTTACAGATTAATATAAATGCTGCTAAAGTTACAAATATATTTTAACAAATTTATTAATATTTATTTTCTTAGCTAAATTTTGCATATTTTTTTTATTGTTTAATCATAATTAATTTGATTTTTGGACTAAAAATAAAAATTTGAGATACATCTCTAAAAAGGATATGCTATTGCTGCATAATTTGTTTTGAATTCAAAATATATAATTAGTTTACATTATTTGAAAACTGTATGCAATATATTAGGGATTTATTTAAGGAAGATCCGGTTGAAAAACAAAAAATAAAACGCAAAATAATTTAGAAATTAATATATACAATCTATTGATAGATATTTATCAAACTTGCTCTAAACGAAGGTTATAATGATAATTACTTTAAATTTATTATTATTTGAGTTTATTTCATCATAAATATAAATAGTTGTTAATATCTAATATCGTATTTTAGAAATTGTGAAATAAAATTTTGTTTTATATTTTAAAATTTGTGAAAATATTAGAACAAAACTGAATCTTAAAATATTTGTATTTAATTTTAAATTTAATCTTAAAGTCTTCCATTGATAAATCTTTTAAACGATAGTGTTTTTAATTTTGAATGAAAATGATATTATTTTTCTTTTTATTTTTGATATAGAATATTCTATTACGATTGGTTTAGATAAAATCTTAGTTGGATTTCAAATCTTAGTTTTTCAATTCTTATTGGTTAACAATTTTTTAAAGATTAATTTCAAATTTTCGTTTATAATTAATAAAAGAGAGAAAGTTAGTGTTTTTTTGGAAATTAATAATTATTTAAAAAAATTAAACTATTTTTAATTAAATATATTAATTTTGTGATTATTATTGTACCCTTAATGAAGTTATTTAAAAATACTAAAAACCAATGGCATTTTTTGTAATATTTTACTCTTCATAAGGTTACTTAATATTTAGTGATTCCCAATTAATAATATAGATTGTCTTAGCTAATACTGTATAACAATGTCAGCAGAATTTTAATTGCAATAATTTATGTACTACATAATCAGATTTTATATATTTTTTTACAGATTTTGATAACAACTGATAAACTCAATAGTATTTATATGTAAAATATGATAGTTTTGTTATTTAGAATCTTGACAAATTAATAACAAGTTAGTTACATATGGCTGTGGCTTCTTCATTAATTCATTAGTCATTACGTTAGTCTTTGAAATTTTCATGACCACAAGAAAATATTTGTTCCGTTTTTCAGATTTTCATAAGAAACAAAATAGAATAATCGATGTATATCACCAACTTCTACGAGGATCGTGAGTCGTGGCCAAGACAAATGACTGTATAATTAAAGAAGTCGTCGATCGTTAGGGATACAAATTTTCTATTTCTAGGGCTGATATTTGATATGACAAAATAAAAATAAAAAAACTGAAAAGAAAATGATGACAAAATATAACTTTGCATTTTTTTCTAACCGTATAATTTAGACAGTATTATTTAGTATTTGCAAGCGGTACTTCAAATTTGCAGTGCCAATTGAGCAACAACAAATTGACTAAATTGACGGTGACCATAAAAAATATAAAAACTTATTAAAATATAATCATCTTTACAACTTTAATTAAAAGAATGTGCGTCTATGTAGATTTTGACTCCTTCAAAAACCGGGTTCTTTCAAGATTAGGATTTTTCTACGAATCGAAAAATTATACAAATAAGTTCTCCTTCTAGTTGTAATTAATCATTTCTTAATAATAATAAGAAGACTTAAAAAGTTGTTTTTTATAATTATTTTTTAAACTTTCTGAGTAAATATTGTTAGTCATGGTAGGATATAGAACATACAAGAATGAAGTAAAGCGACATCAAATATATTTTTGGTAAGAAAATCATGAAATAAATGATTTTTTGGTTGTTTTATCATATGGGCCAAGATGTGAACTGCTAAATGTCGGAAGAGTCTCTCCATTTCCAAAATACAGACACAGCCGAAGATTGAAGGATAAGGAGTATTTATTTTTTCTGTATACTTTTCTTGGTTTCATATGAACAAAATTGATTATTGAGAAAAAGAAACAACCATTAGAAATATTTATTTTATATATCTTCAATTATTTGCCTAACTTGATGTGTCCTTTAGGCTTATAAAAAAAAACTTGATGTGTCCTTTTAAGTGACAACACATCGATGAACCATATGTTTAGCCTCATGTTGTTTTATGAAGATCGATTGAATTTGATCTTCCTATCTATCTATACATTTTTGTTTGTTTAAAAATGCCAAAAGTTCGGGTATCCAGAATGTTCGAACGCGGGATACGTATGAAGTGATGTCTTTCACCGCCGTAAATCTCTGGATTGACAGCCGGTAAAAAAAGATTAAAAGTTTGATAGTCCATAACGCAATGTTTTTCTTTTTAACACTCATGGACTTTATAAAACCGTGACCAAATATTCTATTGCGTACAATAGTTTTGGCTATAGAATATTTCATCATGCTCTTGTCGAATTGTTCATTGTTGCATGTTCACTATTTTTAGCGTCAATGTTGCATTTCATCTAGATTTTAGTTTCGTCCAAATTCTAAATCCCCTAACTTGTTCGATTTGTTCTCTGATTTTATTGTGCTACTATTATACTGCTCAATTGAATATTTGGCAGTATTCGATTTGTTCTCTGATTTGATTGTGCTACTATTATACTTCATCTTCCATAATTTTTATAGAATCCAGATTGTTAAGTTTCATAAACTTCAGAACGTACGTACAAATATTTGGGCTATTTGTTTTCAGTTTCGAGATAAAGCCCAAATTCAAACCCATTTGTACAAAGAATCTCACTCATCTATTTGTGCACACATTCTCCAACGCTCAATCATTTTTATAAAATAGAGAATTATCTTCATTCTCGATATACGAAACCTAAAATTATTGAAAAACATATTTTTTTTTTCTGTATATATATTAAAAATCAGTGAATATTTGTGAAAGTTTCTTGCACACATATAAACGAGAAATATATTTTTTTATTTATCCAAACCCTTGATATCAAAACATGAGACAACAAGAGCAAGTATTAGCCACCACCACAAAGTAATCATCTTAAACTCAAACCTCAAAACAAACAAAAGACAAAACCCGATTATATCGAGCACAAACGTCACTTGTGGTTTAGATCGTCTTCATCATCTCCATAACTTCATATTTTCCTCTCTCTTCCTTCTGCTACCGCCTACCGTTAGCCATGTCTTTGGACACAGTGGACAAGCTGGTGGTGTTCTTGGCCAAGAGAGACGGCATAGACAAGCTTGTGAAGACATTCCAATACGTGGCCAAGCTCGCGTGCTGGCGCTTTGAGGCCACGCAACCGGAAGCCGCCGATAGGTTCAAGAAGTGGGAGGTCGCGTCCGGTCTCAGCCGCAAAGCCTTCAGGTCCCACATCTTTCTAATATCAATCACTTTATCTACAAAGTGGCATCATCGTAAATATAGTTTAATACATGAAATGTTTGCTATATTTCACTTCTTGATTAATATCTTATCTCATCTTGAATAGTCACTAATAGTCTAATACTAATGAAACTTTATATTAAATGATAACAAGTACAATTGAATAGATATATTTACAGTAGCATTAATCATTGTTAACTTATGGTCGGATTATGCGAAACAGGACCGGGAGATCTCTCACGGGGTTCAATGCGCTGAGACGAAACCCGGGGGCAACCCCGGTGATCCGTTTCTTGGCGGTCCTAGCCAATTCAGGAGAAATGGTTTACTTCTTCTTCGATCATTTTCTTTGGTTATCAAGAATTGGTACAATAGACGCCAAGCTCGCCAAGAAAATGAGTTTCATCTCCGCTTTTGGCGAATCTTTTGGCTACACTTTCTTCATCATCATTGATTGCATTTTCATAAGACAAAGATTCAAATCCTTGAAAAAACTCCGGTCATCCGATGGACCGAAAGACGAAATCGGCGCAAAAATTAGCGAGATTCGGGAAGATATAGTAATGAGGTTGATGGGAATTTCGGCCAACATTGCGGATTTACTTATCGCATTGGCAGAAATTCACCCAAACCCCTTTTGTAACCACACGGTTACACTCGGTATAAGCGGTTTAGTTTCGGCATGGGCCGGCTGGTATAGAAATTGGCCATCGTGAGATGTAATAAAATCTAATGGTTGTTGTTTGGAATGAAACATGGCAAACGTTGTAACTCACTTGAATATATGAAACATTTCTATTTTACATTATTTATGGATCAAATCGAAATCAAATAAAACTAAGGGTATAAAAAATTATAATACATATACGTGGAGGGGCATTAATGAAATTCATAAAACTTGGTAACTGTAATTAGTAACTTCCCACTCTCTCACCCTCATTGGGACGGTTAATTTTTTTTAAAAAATTCATTTTCATCAGAAGTTGTTACCTTCTCGTAATATTTATAGATTTATAACGAATCAATATTCACTAAAGAACAGAAACAGAGAGAAGATTTTCGAAAGAAATTGATGAGAACAATGATTCCAACATCGTTTTCAAGTAGGTTTCAAGGAGTTATAAGTATGAATGCGTTGCGATGTTATGTATCAGAGTTTATCTCTACCTTCTTCTTCGTCCTCGCAGCCGTTGGTTCTGTCATGTCTTCAAGTAATTACTCTGTTTTCTAAATAAGTTTGATCTCTTTTTTGTAATAAGAAGCAATTGTTAATCGTGTTTTTTTTAATTATTAGGGAAACTGATGGCTGGTGATGTGTCTGGTCCGTTTGGTGTATTAATACCGGCGATTGCGAATGCGTTTGCGTTATCATCGTCGGTTTACATCTCTTGGAACGTCTCTGGTGGTCATGTGAACCCAGCGGTTACGTTTGGGATGGCGGTTGCTGGTCGGATTAGTGTTCCAACCGCTATGTTTTATTGGACTTCTCAGATGATTGCCTCTGTTATGGCTTGTCTTGTCCTTAAAGTAACTGTCGTTGAACAGGTAATTAAACATGTTGTGTTACATGGTTTCGTTTACTTTTTGTCTGAATTTTTGTTCTTTGTTTAGTTTGGTTTTCTTGATTTGTGTGCTTAAATTTATCAGCACGTACCAATCTATAAGATTGCCGGAGAAATGACGGGATTTGGAGCATCGGTTCTTGAAGGTGTTTTAGCGTTTGTCCTGGTTTATACGGTGTTCACGGCTAATGATCCGAGACGTGGTCTACCTTTAGCAGTGGGACCTATATTCATAGGGTTTGTTGCGGGTGCGAATGTTCTAGCTGCTGGTCCGTTCTCTGGAGGTTCGATGAATCCGGCATGTGCCTTTGGGTCGGCGATGGTTTACGGAAGTTTTAAGAACCAAGCTGTGTATTGGGTTGGGCCTCTGCTTGGAGGAGCAACAGCTGCGTTAGTGTATGATAACGTGGTGGTTCCGGCAGAAGATGATCGTGGTTCATCTACTGGAGATGCCATTGGTGTGTAATGACTTGTTTTTACTGTTGTATATGTTGAATAGTTGATGTAGGTTTTTTTTTTTTTTTTTTTAAATTTTCAGTTTCTGATATGTTGTTGACTTGATGTTTAATTTATTGATTACTTCTGTAGTAAATTGTAGGCCTGGTAATTTAAACCGAACCGATTTGTCCGAACCGAATCGAACCGAAATTTGGACAAATCGGTTCGGTTTCTTGAATTTGAGTAAACCGATCGGAATGAGTTCGATTTAGGTTCGGTTAACCGAGATTTTCGGTTCGGTTCGCCTGAACCGAACGGTTAACCGGAGAACAAAAAACCCTAACCTAATAGTCTTATTAGCCATCAGATTATTTTCTCCTCTTCCTCAGCTTCTTCGATTACTCTTCAACTTCTTCTTCTTCTTCGATGCATCATCATCTTCTTATTCTTCTTCGATTCATGACTATCATCTTCTTCTTCTTCGATTCATAACCATCAATCCATCATCTTCTTCATCTTCTATTCATCATCCTTCATCATCATCATCTTCTTCTTCTTCACCATCATCTTCTTCTTCTTCTTCTTCTATATTGTGAGCTCCGCTTTCCAGATCTCGCCGCCACGGTCTTTGCAATTCAGATCTCGCCGCCACGGTCTTGGCGATTCAGATCTCGCCGCCACGGTCTGCGCCATTCACATCTCGTCTTCTTTCTCCAAGCCAAAAGACAAAAGCCTTTTTTTTTTGTTAACAGGCCCTTTTGTAGACAAAGCCCAGTTTTCAAAATTATTATGGCCCAAAAATACAAAACCGAAAAACCGAATCATAAAAACCGAATTAACCGGGTCCGAACCGAACCGAACCGAAATCGTAGTCGGTTAGTTTCGGAACAGCTTTCAAATTCCGAAAAACCCGAAAAACCGAGAAACCGAACCCGAAAAAACCGAACGGGTCGGATTCGCAGGCCTAGTAAATTGCATTACAAACAATTTGCTATTTTACATTACTTTAGTATAACTCTGGTTTGAGAAGCTTAGCCGATACTTTTGCATCTAAACAAAAATTCAGAAGTACCATTTGGGTCTTACTTCTTCTTCCTTATCGGTTAACTCACGATACTGATACCATTCAGTACCTGAAGTACCAATTGGCAATGTTGGTCGGAGAAACACTTCAACTGGTTTCGGCACACTGACACAAAGACGTATCTCATGCTCTGCTTCATTGAGCTCTCTCGATTCAGTTCCTCGTGTTCTGCGGATTGGTTCAATTGAAATCCATCCTAACCCAGATATTGCCACATCACTAGCCGGTCTGATCAAGAAGTGTGTCAACGTTAGGTGAGGATCATTCGTTTTACCAAAGAGAGATAGGAATGGAAGATAAGTATTTCACCTTTTAGCATCGTTGATTTCGATCTGGAGTAATCGGTGAGATTGTAACCCTTTCCACTCCTGCATCTGATCTTTCCCTGATGGAGGTGTCAGAAGCACACCCAGTTCTTTCTGCAGAACAAATGAGTATCAAGTTAATGGTAAAAAGAAGATTTAAATTGTCCTCAAATTAGTAATGAAGTTGATACTGATGGGGAAAGAAACTTGCCTCGTAAAATGCAGTCGCTGTTTTGGTTGGTACTACATGAATATCAAGAGCCTTTGGTCCATAGAATGTGAAACATGTTTCTGGTAGAGCCTGCAATATGTCAAGTATGTAATTCAAAAATTCTGATATCCATCGTGAAACTGAAACATAATTCAGCATTCATTCTGGTTATAATATTACCTTCAAGATGTCGATCCTAACGAGACCTCCCCAAAAAAATGTATAACCGTTTAAGCTCTCCCCCTTGGGACTACTTGGCGATTGAGTTGGCAAAGTTGAAATCTGTAAGGAATAAAAAGCACAGTAAAATCATCATACTGGTGTTACGGTAACATAATCTTTACCTGGCCGTAATATAGCAGACTTACATCGAAAGACTGGCCTCTGAGCCGATTTTGAGGAGCAAGGGCGGGTAAATCATCTGAATGAACGACAGCTGCTTGCCTGTGGTGTAGGTGCACACCCGGTGTATCATACAACTTCTGTGGTAATAAGGTATTCTTTTAGCAGAATGTTTACTGTGGCAAAATTTTTGAAAAGTTCTAGAATCTGGTGGTGGTTTAAGTTTATACCTCTCCTCCGAGGAAGGCGTTGATCTGAATTGGACCCAAGGTGGTTCCAGGGACCGCAGATTGAATTGGTTTGTACTTTTGTGCCGCTGCTGCAACAGGATCCCTTTCGGCCATCGTTTCTGTATAATGAAGTACATATACAACCACTCAAACTCTCTTTATAGATGCATAAATTGTGGAGAAATTGGCTCTACTAGCAATCAGGCTAAAGCAGCACCCAGACCATATCCAAGCAGATACAAAATTCAACGACAAGTGACGATGGAGAACAAATTACTTACTAAGCAAAGCATTGATGAATGCTGACTTCCCTACGTTAGCTGCACCCTGTGAAAGTATGAAGAAATGATAAATGAACAGTATAGTGTCGAGTTTGTTGTTCTGATGGACATAACAGAAAATCAAACCCGAGAAAATTGAATTTAAGTAACCACTGCCTCTCTCATTAACGTGCATTAAGCTATTATGTAAAAAGTAAGAACTCGCATCAGTTAGCGATAGGTTTACTAACTAAAACTCTTTTTTGTTGGTGACAAATGCACATACCAGAATGTAGACATCTCGTCCCTGAAACAAAAACAAGGATACAGAGGTTAGGTTGCAGAAGATAAATGAATAGAAGGTTATATTGTCCGATACCGAGCCATAAAGGAAACAAGATGTAGCCAATTCTTGGCATTTACATTTCTCAAGAGATATCTTTCAGCAGTAGAGTCAAGACAGCTTTAAGGTGGTGCAGTATATAAAAATAAACTACCTTTTTTTCCTTCTGGATTTCTGATGCAACTCCGCTAACTCCATCCAGAGACTTCGAGCTTGTGAGATGGACACTCAAGACACTGTAAAGTTAGATCACACCCAAATCAGACACTAGCTCCAGAAACATTAAATCACTTTCTGGCAACAAACCTAGTAGATAAGTACTTGATACATACTTAAGCTTTTTCCTCATGGTCACTTCTACAACCCAATCCCCGATACAATTCATATCTGTTCCTTTCGGAAGAAGATCAATCTAACAATACAAAGCACCACTATGTATCAGAAAAAAGTTGAAAAGGACTGAAGAAGTATCCAGGTTCTAAAACCTTACCTTAGTTATAACTAGTATAATCGGGTTAGCTCCAACTAAGTCACGAACACGAGCTAAAAAGCTTCCATGAAAATCCACAATATCAACCTGCGACACAACATGTTGATGAATTCTTGGTACATAAAACAGAAAAGAGAAGTTCCATTCTAACAATCATCTCACCAATTTAACAATCAAAGCTTTCTCATGGCGTAAATGAGAAAGCTTCTCACGAAGTTCATCAGCTGATACAAATTGTTTACCACCTGAATATCCACCATTACCACCAACTGCTGTAATCATATGTCCATGAGACAATAGCTGACATCTTCCACATATCATAGTTCTTAATTGGTGATGCTTCTTCTTCTACAATAACAAAGAAGAAACATTCTAATTCATCAATCAACTAAATAAAATTGAGATTCTCAAGCTCGAATTCATACCAATTCGTAAGTAACCAAATCGGCAAATCCCGGAGAATCGACGTCGGAAGTTTGTAACGGAGCACCGCAGCCGTAACAACATGAGATTGAGGTATCAACAACCTTCCGTGCAATAATCTCCTCTTTCTTTTTCTTCTTTTCTTTTTTGAGCTCTTTCTTCACTACTTTCTGAGCTTCGTGAGCTCGTTGGTGCTCCAGGAACCTCTCTCCAGGGGTTGGAGCAGCCGCCGCGAATCCATCTCGTTCTGAGAGTGAAAGTGGTTGTTCGGAATTAGCGATTGATTTGCAGAGGATTGACGTCGCTGGATTTCGGTAAATGACGGTGAGATTGGGTTCACGTCTCGTTGTGTAGCGACGAGGAAGAGAAGGAAACGTTGAGAGTGTTCGTAGCGCCATTGCTGAGATTCTTTCCCACTTGTTGTTGTTATCTTCTATTAAACCCAGAGAGAGAACAAGAGAGACTCTAGCTGATACAGAGGGAATCGAGAAAAGAACCTTCTAAATTGATTTGGAGAGTCAAGGTACTAGGGTCATGTCTCGCAAAAATAATCGAAATCGAACCAAACCCAAACCGATTTTGAAAATAATATTTGAATGGATCCTGAATTTCTAATTCCGAATTTTCAAAAACTCGAATTCAAACGAAACCCGATACCAGTGTGGATATCCGAACGTATCCAAAATACAAGTATACATCTAAGATTTTCGGTAATATTTATACTTATAATAACTTAAATAATCAAAATTATAATTATAAATCCGAATAAAGTAGATACTTTTCAGTAATTCAGATATATTTGGGTAAAAAGTAATGAAATTTTCTAATTTATTTCTGAATGTTTTAGATATTTTTGAATACATTTGGATACATTTGGGTAAAAATTAAACAATGTTTTAGTTTTTTTTTTTCCAGATATTTCAGGTACATTTGAATACATTTAGATATGATGTATATAAGTAAAAAGAATCGAACCCAAAAATATTATCGGTACTTTTCCGATTCTCGACACAATTATTTAAACCGATCCGAATCCGAAAAAGTTCGTACTGAATTTAAGAATTATCCGAATGTATCCGAATATACCCAAAATATCCGATAAGCAAATAGAACCGATTCGAATCCGAATGGATTCCCGAATGCCGAGCTAAATCCAAACGTCGAAATATAAAATCTAGAGAAGAACCTCCTAAATGAGTTAAAAGTAATAGGGTAGGGTTTAGAAATTCAGTTTCCCGCTCTTTTGCTACCAAGTCCGAAAAATGCTCAATTTTAAAGAGAAAATTCGTTTTTTTTTATTTGTTTTCTTATGGTAAATTGAAAAAAAAAAGAAAAAAAAATTCAAATTTGCTCGTAATAATCCTCTCAAAGAGAAATCAATTTGAAGATTCGTCTCTGCTTTCTCCTGCAACGGTTAGATTTTATATCTACGCTTTCAATTTCGGAATTGCATCTCGTTGTGATACTTCCCTGAGTTTCCAATTCTAGGGTTTATGAGTTTACTTTCCAAATTAGGGTAAAATTTGGGGAAGAAGAAGACGAGGAAGAAGTAACAAGATGCATATTAAGGAGATATGCTTGGAAGGTTTCAAATCATACGCAACGAGAACAGTAGTTCCGGGTTTCGACCCGCATTTCAACGCGATTACGGGTCTAAACGGATCCGGAAAATCCAACATCCTCGATTCCATCTGCTTCGTTCTAGGTATCACTAATCTTCAACAAGTTCGAGCTTCTAATCTCCAGGAACTCGTCTACAAGCAAGGACAAGCTGGAATCACTAAAGCCACTGTGTCAATTACTTTCGACAATTCCGAAAGAAATCGGAGTCCTCTCGGTTATGAAGATCATTCAGAGATTACCGTAACGAGACAAGTAAGTCTTAGTGAAAAAAGGTTTCGTTTTTAAGTTTTGCTTAGAGTGAATTTTCTTTGTTTGTGTATGTTTTTTGAAGATTGTAGTTGGTGGAAGGAACAAGTATTTGATCAATGGGAAGCTTTCACAGCCAAATCAAGTTCAGAATCTTTTCCACTCGGTGCAACTTAATGTCAATAATCCTCATTTTCTGATTATGCAAGGGCGTATCACTAAAGTTTTAAACATGAAAGCTATGGAGATTTTATCGATGCTTGAAGAAGCTGCTGGTACGAGAATGTATGAAAATAAGAAAGAGGCTGCTTTAAAGACGTTGGAGAAGAAGCAAACCAAGGTTGATGAGATTAATAAGCTTCTTGAGCAAGATATATTGCCAGCTTTGGAGAAGCTTAGGAGAGAAAAGTCACAGTATATGCAGTGGGCTAATGGTAATGCGGAATTAGATCGGCTAAAGAGGTTTTGTGTTGCTTTTGAGTATGTTCAAGCAGAGAAAATTAGAGACAATTCTCTCCATGGGGTTGAACAAATGAAGACAAAAATGACTAGTATTGATGAGGAGACAGAAAAGACGCAGGGGGAAATATTGGAATTGGAGAAACAAATTAAAGCTTTGACTAAGGCAAGGGAAGCCAGCATGGGAGGAGAAGTAAAAGCTTTGTCTGACAAAGTGGATTCACTGTCTAATGAAGCGACACGTGAACTATCCAAGCTTAATAATATGGAGGACACCCTTCAGGGCGAAGAAAAGAATGCTGAAAAGGTGAGCTGACAGTTGTTGTTACCTTGGGGTGAGATTTTTACAGATTTTCAGCTATTTCTGACCATTTTTGGTGTTGCTAGATTGTTCATAATATAGAAGATTTGAAGAAATCTGTAGAAGAAAGAGCTTCTGCTCTCAAGAAGTGCGATGAAGGAGCAACAGAATTAAAGCAAAAATTCCAGGAATTTTCTATCACACTGGAAGAGTGTGAAAGAGAACACCAGGTAGTTTCATTAAGAAGAAGCTTTATTTACTGAATATCTATCTTGTATGTTAATTGGGTTTACATCCCTTGATAATTAGGGTGTGCTAGCTGGTAAGAGTAGTGGAGATGAAGAGAAATGTCTCGAAGATCAACTACGTGATGCAAAGATTTCTGTTGGAACAGCTGAAACAGAGTTGAAGCAGCTGAATACCAAAATTAGTCACTGTGAAAAGGAGCTAAAAGAGAAAAAGTCCCAGTTAATGTCAAAACAAGACGAAGCTGTTGCAGTGGAAAATGAACTTGAGGCTAGAAAAAATGATGTCGAAAGTATAAAAAGGGCGTTTGATTCTCTTGCTTATAAAGAGGGTCAGATGGAAGCATTGGAGAAGGTTAGCATTTCTTCATGATTTTTTCTTTTTCTCCTTTCTTCTTTCTGTTACATAATGAATACATATGTGACTGAAATTTTCTTAGGATCGAGAATTAGAACTTGAAGTTGGGCAAAGGCTGAAAGATAAACTGCGTGATCTTTCGGCTCAATTAGCAAATGTTCAGTTTACATACCGCGATCCTGTGAAGAACTTTGATCGATCAAAGGTGAAAGGTGTGGTAGCAAAACTGATAAAAGTGAATGATAGGTCCTCAATGACAGCTTTGGAAGTAAGTAGTGTATTATCTTATGATTATATTATTATTACTTTGTCAGATCGTTTGAGTTCTCTAAGTTGACTATTTTTTCAGGTTACTGCTGGTGGGAAGTTATTTAATGTTGTTGTAGACACAGAAGATACCGGAAAACAGCTCCTTCAAAAGGGTGATCTTCGGAGAAGAGTTACAATTATTCCTCTCAACAAAATTCAATCTCACCTAGTTCCACCTAGAGTGCAGCAAGCCACTGTTAGATTAGTATGTGAATCTTTTTTATTCTACTGTCAAATTCAACTACTTTTTCTTTGTTCCTTGCTGATTTTCTATTAATTTTCCAGGTTGGAAAGGGTAATGCAGAATTGGCACTTTCTTTAGTTGGTTATAGTGAAGAATTAAAGGTGGGTTGGTTGCCTGCTCAAAGTACCAAGAATCTGATACATTTGCAATTTTGCATCATCTATTAGTTTATCAAATTTCTGATAACCTTTTATTAATAATAATTCATCTCATTCATGAGCTGTGTAACTGCTGATTTTTTGTTTAGAACATTTACTTATGGACAGAGTGATACCATGAGTCCAACTTGTCAATTTCGTTTGACATTTTCTAACTTTTTTGCAGAATGCCATGGAATATGTTTTTGGTTCCACTTTTGTTTGCAAAACTACTGATGCGGCTAAGGAAGTAAGTATTTCTCGACATTAGAGTACTCTGTGTTTGTTGAGGTGTGTAGAAATGTGTTTTGATTTTCTAAGCTGGTTGTCTAACAACCTTAGCAGACATAATATATTTTCCTTGATATCTTCCATACTATTAGATACCGATATATTGATGGCAAGACTACTCTGTTTTCTTTAGATATTTCATTCTTTGATCTGTCTCTCAAATGCTTGTTCGGCAGGTAGCATTTAACAGGGAAATTCGGACTCCAAGTGTTACACTTGAAGGTGATGTATTTCAGCCAAGTGGTCTTCTTACTGGTGGAAGTCGCAAGTATGTCATTCTTTCTATTAGACCTGTAGATCTTTCATGGCGTTCATACAGATATGGTTCAGTAATGCCTAAAACCTGACCAAAAACATCCTCTATTGTAGGGGTGGAGGTGATTTGCTAAGACAACTTCATGATCTGGCAGAGGCCGAAACAAAATTTCAAGTACATCAGAGAAGGTTGTCTGAAATTGAAGCGAAGGTATTTTCCTTCAATATGCTATTGCTTTCCTTCTAGAAAAGGACACTTTGGGCTTTGACAGCTGAATTAGGCATCATAAAATTTCCATTTTCTTCAGGTTAGACCGTTAGTATTAGATCTGGATCATTGGGAACTCGAGGTTCATGTTTGTTCATTGGTGATATAAGCTTAGCTACTGATACTGACACTTAAAACCTTATTTAGACGTCTCGTCATCTCATATTGATATCTCATGTTTGGTTTTCTAGGATTTATTGATAACTCACATATGTTTGTGAAGCCTCCCACGCAATGTCGTTGTCGACTCTGGGTTCCTCTGTAAGTATATAGGTTGTGTAAAAACCCTACTGGTTCTTCAAATTGCAGATCAAGGAGCTTCAGCCTCTTCAGAAGCAGTTCACAGACATGAACGCACAGTTGGAGCTGAAAATGTATGACATGTCCTTATTTCTAAAAAGGGCTGAACAGAACGAGCACCACAAGGTTTTATAACTTTTTTTGTCTTCGTATCTCCATTTTTCTACATCCTTCTAGCTTAAATTTCAGAATTCTATTTTTTCCCTTCTATTGGTGCTAAAAGACATATTTATAGTATCATTCCCTTTTACCAATTGTTTATATAGCTTGGTGAGGCAGTGAAGAAACTTGAAGAAGAGGTTGAAGAAGTGAGATCCCAAATCAAAGAGAAGGAAGGTCTTTACAAAAGTTGTGCTGATACTGTCTCCACGCTAGAGAAATCCATCAAAGATCATGATAAGAACAGAGAGGGAAGACTCAAGGACTTAGAAAAGAATATTAAAACTATAAAAGCTCGTATTCAGGCATCCTCAAAAGATCTAAAGGTATTCCAGATCTTTCAGTCAAAGATTTTGACTCTGCATTTGAACTTCTTCAATCTTTTTCTTTATCCTGGACCCCTGGTTTACCAAATTTTTGCCTTTTACATTTCTAAAATGGCTTCATAGCTTTTGGTCTATGTTTCTTCTTGCTCATAGGGTCATGAAAACGAAAGGGAGAGGCTTGTGATGGAGCAAGAAGCAGTGGTGCAGGAACAGTCATTTTTAGAGAGCCAGCTAGTTTCATTGAGGACGCAAATTAGCACTCTGGCTTCAGATGTAGGCAATCAACGAGCCAAGGTACTGCAATTATTTCTATTTGTGTCTTTTAACTTTAAAAAATATACGAGTAACGTGTGGATGTGGACCCTTCTGCAGGTGGATGTCATACAGAAGAATCACGATCAGTCTCTCTCTGAGCTCAAGTTGATACATGCGAAGATGAAGGAATGTGATACACAGATTAGTGGTTCTATTGCAGACCAGGAAAATTGTCTGCAGAAGATTAGTGACATGAAGCTTGACAGAAAGAAGTTAGAAAATGAGGTATTCCCTCTTCAATTTGTTTGTCTGGAAATGCATGTGTTATTCTTGCTGCGTTCTCCCTATTTAATGACAGATGTCTTGGTTTACTTAATTGCTTTGACTTTAATATTGAAGTAGGACTGGATGTTGGATGATAGAGGTGGATAGAAGTATTAGGACTTCTGATAATTTGACTGTAATAAAAATTCAAGTTGTTGTATACTCTATTAGTTGATAAGTAGTTCTATAAGCTTTCTATTTACTAAAATCTACATCTTAAGGAATACACACTTTTCGTGGGCGAACATTTTACTCTGAGTAGGTAACAAGGATGGAGATGGAGCAGAAGAATTGTTCTGTGAAGGTAGACAAACTTGTTGAGAAGCATACGTGGATAACATCTGAGAAGCAGCTTTTTGGAAAAGTAGGGACAGACTATGATTTTGAAACCCACAATCCTCACAAAGCAAGAGAAGAACTGGAAAGGCTCCAAACAGATCAATCAAGGTATGTTTCTGAGGATACTCATAGATTTAATTTTGCAACTTGTATAATCTTCACACTCATGCAATGCAATATCAATGGAATGTGCTTTCTTTTTCTTTCCTGTTTATTCTCTTTAACTAAATGAAGTCCCTCCTACTCTCTTTTCCTGGCTATTCATTTCTCTTATAAAGTCTCGAGAAAAGAGTAAACAAGAAGGTCATGGCTATGTTTGAGAAAGCAGAAGATGAATATAATGCTCTTAAGACCAAGAAAAATATAATCGAGGTTAGTTTTGGAGGGTTTGTGCGACATAGTTTAACAGCTTTACACGCATTTACTGACTGTGGTTAAGTGGTTTTTCATTTTTCATAAGACTGACAAATCCAAAATCAAGAAAGTGATTGAGGAGCTTGATGAGAAGAAAAAAGAAACACTGAAAGTTACATGGGTTAAAGTTAATGAGTGAGTCGCCTATTTAGTTTTCTCTGCTTGTTTAACCATGTGAGTCACTTCTTTTTACTTCATCGTGAGATTGATTTACGATATTTACACTTGGGTCCTTATCATCAGGGATTTTGGTTCCATCTTTTCAACTCTACTACCTGGCACCATGGCAAAATTAGAACCTCCAGAAGGAGGTAGTTTCCTTGATGGTCTTGAAGTCCGTGTTGCTTTTGGAAGTGTCTGGAAGCAGTCTTTATCTGAACTAAGTGGAGGGCAAAGATCTCTTCTTGCGCTATCTTTAATCCTAGCATTGCTTCTCTTCAAGCCAGCTCCTCTTTATATCTTAGATGAGGTACATCTCGATTTTCCATTTTTATGAATATGATTGTTTAGACTAAGTTCATGTTTCCAGTGATCTTGAAATGTTAACGATCACAGAACCTTTTTAAGTTTGATGACATTCTCAAAAGACATAGTAGAACTCATGAGTTTAGTTTTGTTCAGGTGGATGCAGCTCTTGATCTCAGCCACACGCAGAACATAGGAAGAATGATAAAAGCTCATTTCCCACATTCACAGGTCATATAATTTTGCGGGTTTCTCTGATTCTGTAGTCACCATAATTCAGAAAGCTTTACTTATCCATTTTTATCTCAAACATTACTGCTCTCTGATATGATTTCTCTTACAGTTCATTGTAGTTTCACTGAAAGAAGGAATGTTCAGCAACGCCAATGTTCTCTTCCGAACAAAATTCGTGGATGGTGTTTCAACAGTCCAGAGGACAGTAACAAAACAGAGCTAGGAAACCTGCTTATATCCTTAACAGCACTAATGATGTATATATTCTTCTTTCTTCAGTAGTAGAAATTGCTTCTACGGTTTGTCTTTCTAGATCTGTAGCGAATGATTTGTTGGTAGCCATTGTCTAAATCTAAAGACCAGAAGCTTACCTTCAACTTTAGGGTTTCATGTTGCCAATGTTTGAGTTGATTATGATTTTAAGTATGGGGTGCTTATATCACAGTACCACATGAATGCATAGATAAGGAGTACCACAATGTCGATTAACTTAGTTCCTCTGTACATTGAAGATTTTAAATTTAATCATGGAGCTACAACGATTCAACACGGATTCAAGCTCAAAATCCAAGAAGTCTAAGATGAAACACACTTGCAGATAGACATGAAAGTGGTGGAAGATAGATATGATAATTCATAAGTCCCTCTTAACTCTTTAGCTGAGAGTTTGGACAATAGTGTTGTGCCATGGGTCAGACAAGTGCTGCAACAGATTCTCGAATGGTCCCTTTCCAGTCACATTGTGTTGAACCACAAACCCTAAGAACGCCAACATCGCCAATCTCCCTGAAACAACAACAACAAAAAAGGTTCTTTAGTCTTTTAACTCTAACTAGCAGTTTCGTGTGTAACAAGAATAGCGGATTAGTCTAAGCTTACCGTTTGCGATCTCTTTCTCCTTGGCCTCGAGCGTAGGAGCAAAGTTAAGCGGGTTAAAGATACCACCAGGGTAACCAACTTCACCCTTAGGTAAGCTGTATTGCTTAAAGATAGGGTCTTGGTTCACACTTCCTGGGTTCTTGATGTCTTGCCACCGTCTGATCTCAACGTAATGAAACAATATGAATTCGATCACGAACAATGTCGAAGACGATGCAAAATACTGCTCTTTCCCAGCATCATACCACTCCGGAACGTTTATGATTCCTACCAACAGTTTTAACAATCCTTGTGTTAAGTTCTTGAAAAGATGTAACAAATATGTTTAGGTCATGTTTAATGGTGACTCACCAAGCTTGGTGAAAACTTCTGGCAAAAGCATCCCAGCGACACCAAGCATGGCCCATCGTCCGTTGACCAGCTCTGCCTGGACGAACCATTTCAAGTTCTCTGGATCCTCTGCTAGACCCAAGGGGTCGAACCCATTGTCACCGGCAAGACTGCAATGTGTATAAGAGTGAGTGAGTGAGTGCCATACCAATAATATTAACTAAACCGGTACCAAACAATCCCGGTCTAACCTAACCAAGCCAAATTGATTCTTCAGGTCTAACTTAACCAAGTCAAATTGATTATTCAGTTGGTTCGGTTATATCAAAGAAAAGTTTGTCGCACTTTGTAAATTTATTAATCTATTCTATACAGTCGGTTCCGGTTGTTTTAAACCGAAAGTGAATGTAGTTTGCAAAAATTACCTGCCGGTGAGATAATCAGGCGATGCCAAACCGGGCAACCATTCTCCTTTCTTAGCCTCAACCTTGAACGACGACGTTTTGGACGATGAACCAATCGATTTAAACGTCAAGTCGCGGTTCAACCTACCGGAAGAACTGGTGAGGAATCTTGGCTTTGAAGTAGTACAAGGTCGGAAAATCGAGGCCGAGGCATGAGTAGTGACAGTCGCCATTATCCCTAGCTAGACTTAGAAGATCCGACCCGAGAACCCGGCACTGTAAGAAGAATGGATTGGAATCAAGAGAGATTGAAAGATGAAGTTCAGAGATGATTGTGAAGAAATAAGACTTTGAGGGGGATTTTGTACGTTTATTCGTTTGTTGAAATGAGTTTTGTGGCTGTGGTTTGATGGATGAGTATCTACCGTTGGATTAGATGACGTGGTTGATTTGACGGATGAGATGGGTTTGAAGGGAGATACAGGCTTATCGGTTTATCTTCGAAGCGTATCTTAGGAGGATTTTTATGTTGTTTGAGATTGGTCGGAATAAGATAGTGTCGGGTCCATTGTTGTTAGTTTGTTACACGTGTCAATTATATGGATTAAAATATAAGAGTGAAGTGAGGATTCTCGTCAACCAATCAAATGAAACTGAATTGGCATATGGGAAACCAAAAAATCCAAAGTCTGATTTTCCTAATCATCAAGATAGGGGAGGTATTTTTATTTCCATATATATAGGGGAATAAAAAAAAAATGTGTAATATTGTACTCCTCTGTTCCTAGATATTTGTTTGGGTTTTTTTCTTGTTCCACAAAAATTGATGTTTTGTAATAGCATCATTACTATTTTTTATTTGTGACCAATAGAAAAATGAGAGAAGTAAGATTAATATTATTAAACTAATAATAAATAATAGAAAATTATAAAAATGATTTTTTCTTAATTAGTGTGTAAAACTCAAATCATGACTCTTATAGGAAGAGAGGGAGGGAGTGGTATTTTTGGATAGCATCTAAATATTAAGTGTATGTGAAAACCAAAATAAGATGAATTCTTAAAATTTATAATAATAAATAAGATTTGACTAATTATGTCACAATATGTAATATCAAGAATTATTTGTTGAAATGGAGTAAAATTATTTCAAATTGACTTTTTTGCTAAGATTCTTTGGTTGTAACTTGTAAAACATAAAACCAATATTTGGATGAACTATGGCATTATGATCCCGTCTCTATGGAGCGGTGGTTACCTAAGCTTCCTCAACTCTTTCCCTCTAACCTCACCCGATGACAGAACCAGCTTAACCTCTCTCCTTGCCGATGAGCAATTCAAGCTCGCTCTTCTCGTACCGGCGAGAACCTCGGCTATGGAACTCTATTCAACGTCACTTAGTCTTTTGACTGTGACTATTGTATCATCTAATGCCTCGTCCGTGGATGACTCTTCGACAAACCGTGTTATCACTTGCACCAATTTGCTTCATAGCTTTGGCCTCCAAGCTCTCATGGATCCCTTGTCGAACTATTTTTGCTATCTTTGTGTAGCATTTGCTTTATCCTTTGTTTGTTGTTGCTACTTTGTTTTAAGCCTTTCTATCCTTGTACTCCTGGCTACTTTGAACCTTGTTTCTATTGGATGAATGAAAACAAGTTGTTTGACAAAAAAACAAACAATATTTGGATTTGTTGAAAGTCTATCTTGACTTTGGGTTTGTGAGAATCTCGAGTTGGGTTAAGGAGTTGAAATATCGGATTGTTTTAAGCCCAAAAAGAAGAGAACAAGGAAAATGTGGAAGAACTTGAATCCATCTTTTTCTTCAACCTCTCTTCTTCAAGATCATGTTCATCTTTTTAGTAAATTTGAGAGAGACATTTAAGATTACCTTTTAAACTGTTAACACAAATCTTATAGTGAATTTCACAGATTTGAAGGGTATAGAAGATCTAGAATATATTGAAGATCCTTAAAGATATTTTGGGAATATTATTTAGTTTTGTATGTTAGGAAGCTACGATTTTCAATGTGTCAAAAGATGAATCTACGATATTATGATGAATCATAGCATGAACATTTTGGAAAAAATACCATATGCAAATGCTATCTCAGCAGTTTTGCATCGGTTGTTCACTTAATTGGACATACAATCACTATGATAATTAGGGATGATGGTACTACCCTAGCATGCGCCCATTTCTTATGGCATTGGGCTACACATGTTATCATCATCACATCTGGTTGTTAATACATGAAAAACTTTATTAAGATGGTCGACTTTGACCATGACATTGATGTCCTAAAAGTTGTAGAAAATCTCACTCTTGTCAACTCGGACATCCTCCGCCAAGTGCATTGGATGGTTGTCTTGGGCTCTCACACAACCTTCTCATCCATATTGATCAGTGGGCTTAATGTGTTTTGACTTTTGAGTTAGGAATCCTATTTTGTACTAATTGCAAATATTTTTGAGTTTGTGTATGCTACTATTTACATACTCTGTTATAATCTCACATTCGTTTTGGAGTGGAGGATGAGATTGACTATTATCTTGAAAGTGTATATTTGAAAATTGGTTTAGCATTTTCATTTCTATATAAACATATGATTGATCACCTTTATTATTAAGTATGAGAGTAAATACAAATTCTACCTATCAAAACCTCTCATCAACGTTTAATAGAAGAAACCCATGAATTCAACGAACTATTTTAATTGTAATTTTTAAGGAAATTTGTTTATTTGTTCGCATTTGGTTATATATTAGATTACTTTTTCTCCTTAAATATAGAAAAATAAGACAATATCCAAACCTAACTGAAAACCACCATGCAAAATTAATCACAAATTTAAGTTTATGTTGTACATGTTGTATATTCGTTAATATTAATCTTTTGTTTTGTTACAGTTCGTTAATATATAACTCTTACGAAGCTCAAACTCTAACTCCGGTGTACTCGACCTCGTAGTGGATATCTTTCCTTGTTTTTTTGGAAAATTACATAAACATGAATATTAGTATAAGTTTATTAATTAGAGGACGATCCACAAAAAAAAAAAAAAAAAACATATGTTAGACATTAGATAAGTCGTCAATTAGCCAACAATAATATAATTAATTTCTTATTATTATTCCAATCTATTTCACCAAAAGCTCTTATCTATGAGCTTCACAAACTCATAAAAATCGATTTTCCCATCTCTATTCTCATCAAAAACCTTAATCATCTTCCTACACTCCATATTTGTACACTCATCGTATCCTAACAAACACAACACATGTTTTAACTCATTTTCATCTATAAACCCATCTTGATTCTCATCAAATAATCTAAACGCCTCTTTAACTATCTCCTTACCCATCATCTCATTCTTCTCAAGCAAGTACTCTTCTCCTTCTTCTATCAAACGCTCGTATAAAGCTTCCGAGTCATCGATCATCGCCTTGACTTCTTCCACGGATGTTTTGATATTTGCTCGATTTGGAACGAAAACTTTCTTTATAATTGGGAGCTCGGTATTTTGCCTATTGTTTCTTATTGAAGCGAATAGAATGTAGGCATTAGAGAAGAAGAGATGGAAACGACAGGGAAAAGAAGAAGAGAAGTCTTGAATTATCATCATGAGATTGAGAATGAACAAGAAGATGACAATGGTAAGGAGAGAGATTGGGCTAAGAAGAGACGAATCCTCCATATTGATCTAAATTTATGTGTGTGGAATACCATAAACAAAATTTCTATGAAGCTTTATATTTATTTTCTTTGGTTTCAAAGGTTGGATAATAAGTGTGTTGAGTTGGTCCTATTTTATAAGAGGTGTTACATTCCTTAAGTACGAAGACCAAAACATATCTTACTCACAAAGTCTGCGGAAGGAGTCTCCATGGAAATTGTTGAGAAACTTACCAAAATTCTTTAAAAGGGAAAGAAAAATGCTACTTTAAAACTCACCGCAATTCAATCAAAAGTATTTTATTTATACTTTTATACCTACAGAGAAAACCTATGAAACTTCCATCGAATTCAAACCTTCATTAAAAATGATCATATATACTAACAAATCATTATGCTAGTAATTAATAATTGATCTGTATTTTCATTTCATAGTTAATAAATCTTCTTGGAATTTTATGCATCTAATGCTTGGCTTTTCAAATATTAGGAGTAATAAACTGAATTTCTTTTATATATATATATATATATCCCAAAATCAAATTGAACTTTTGGACGGAACCAAATGAAAACAGGGTAGTTAATCTTGTCATATAAGAAAAAAACAAATGTTTATATATTTTGATAATCGAATAATAAAATGTAATCAACTTCTCATCATACCCATGATGGACACAAAAAAATAGAGTTGAAAATTGAGTGAGGGCATCTTTCATTATCTTGGATTCCAATTCATGCATGGAAATTTCCATGCAATTTCCTTGAAACGTTTTCCTTTAAATTTATTATCATGTTGCTTTCACCGACCCAAGCACCCTTTGGCTTATTTGATATGTGGAAATATTGAGACTCTTCGTGGTAGTTCAGTTTTTGTTTTAAAAAACATTTATTATTATAGTAGAATGATTTGAAAAACTCGAAATCTAATGTTCACGTGGTAATTTTCTTAATCTTTTGTTATGGAATATATATTAACAAAATAATAATGTAAATGATGTAATAGACGATAGAAAAAACATGTTTAATTCAATTTGTAAGTCCTCGATCAAAATATAACTTAACAAACTAAATTAACTAAACAAATAGAACAACTTTCGTAACTTGATTACGGCTAGAAGACATCTCAAGAATTCTCAAACTTAATGCAATTATGGTTAGAATGAGTTCTTTAACTCTCTTGTTTTTACTCCTTTGTTTTTTATTTCTTTTTTTGGCAAGGTAGTTAGGTAAAGGTCTATTTTTTGTAAAGCGTAAACATTTCATTCCATATGATATTTACAAGTTTATAAAAAGAAAATAAAAAATTAACTAGAAATAAGTTTGAAATTATTTAATCAACGTCTATCCATCTAAAACATAGAGAGTTCTCATTTGCGATAGATTTAGTATAATAAATTGGAAAACCAACCTTATAATTTGTTTCATTAACCTACATAAGAACTAAAAAAGTGGTGATTTTGGTAACATTGTGCAATAGCAAAATGGTTAAAACAAGAACACTTCAACTTAATTTGGAAATTAAAAAAAAAACATGAGGCTTGAGTTATAAAATATCATAGTCCCAAGAACAATGACAAAGTTTTGTACCTTTCATATCTACTTCTTCTCTTTATAGATAGAAAATTACGAATATCGAGAAGAAAAAAAATTACGAATATCGACATAACCATCTTGACTCTTGAGTATACGTACGAGCCCATATATGTATATTTGTATGTTTATGGGCCTAACGAGATTAAGAAAATGGATTGGCCTACGACACTCATCTCCCGAAGAATCTGTAATCTTTTGATTTTCTTCGTCAAATTAAACCACAAAAACCTCTCCATCGACTCGGATCACCCACAACACTCTGCGATGAAACCCGACCCGGCCAGACGCAGAAACAGAGCCTTATCACCTTCTTCTTCCCCATCAAAAACCCGACCCGGGTCCGGTGAAGCCCGCGGTGGAAAGGTGAAAACTTCGGCCACTTTACTCGACCGGGAGGAGATGGGTCTCTTTCCCGGGTCGGGTTACGATGACCCGAATCCAGAACCTAGGAGCTTTCCTTATAGTGTGAAGCAGCAATGCTGGGAAAAAGCAGAGAAGATTAAAGGGAGAGATCCTGAGCGTTGGAGGAGAGATCCTTTAGGGAACATTGTGTTTCGAAAGCTCGTAGGTTGTCCTGGATGCTTGTGTCATGATTATGATCACATTGTTCCTTACTCAAAGGTTTGTCCTTTACAATTCTCACTTGATGAATCATGATACTCTGTTTTCTGGCCAATGAATTCTAGTTATGTAAGTTTAGGATTGAGCTCAAAGCCTCAAACTTTGTGAAAATGTATAAGGAAAGTTTTGCTTTTAGGTTTTCAATATAGTTTCTGTCTTTATGTTCGTGTTGATTACTACTCTCACTTCATGAGACTCTGTTTTGCCTATGAGTTCTGGTTATTTACGGTCTAGGAACTTGATGGCTCTGTAGTGTCAGAAGATTTTGCTCCTAGGCCATTTCAATTTAGTTTCTGAAAGATGATCACTGTGACAAAGCTATTGAATTTGTGCTATATTTACATTCTTGATTGGGATCTGAGGGATAAGGGAAATGAGTTCTTTTCTTGTGTTGTAAAGTCTTAAAATGGTGGAATGTGTGTAACTTGAGGACTAAACAGTTATTATATATTTGCTGGTATGGATTTAAGAATCTAGTCCACTAAGTAAGTTGAAGAATGAAAGTGAAAGGGTGCTGTAGCATGGTCTAATAGTAGCTATTATTGTTTGTTTTCTGAAGTCTCTTTCGTCCTTATTAATAGGAGTTAGGAGATGTGACCATAAGAACACGCCTTTGATGAACCCTACACGAGTTCTTATTGATAGAGTTTCACATTTATCCTTTGAATCTATAGTTTAAACTTAGAGGATTGCAGCTTCGGGACTGTGTTAGAATTATTAGTGAAAAGCTTATGGAATTTCTCGGAAGGGAAAAGTAGTTTCTAAAAGATCTGATTGTCATGTTTCCTGCTTTCATTTGGTTGATCTGATTGTGACCCTAATTTTCCAAACTGAGATTTACTTAAATTTGAATTGATGGTGCATCTGTCTTCTTTTTTCTCGTTCTAACGCATAATGTAACTGAATTTCATAGTATATAATATAGTTTTATATACAAGAGGAAGATATCTTCATCTACATGTAACATTACTCATTTAGTGCCCATGCTTCTTCGATTCTTGTATAGTATCTGAAGAGTTTACTTTCCCAATTTTTTTTAGGGCGGCAAGAGCATTCTGGAAAACTGCCAGGTTCTGCAGGTACGCTGCGGAAATTTAAACTAACTGATGACTACCATTCAAGGTTTAAAATGGCTACTACAATATCTATGTTTATAGTCAACATTCTCTTGTATTCTGACGTAGGACCGGTATTTTGCTTAGTGGAGGAAACTCTTAGACAACCCATTTTCCGCAAAACACTCTCTTGCAAATTCTCTTTTGTGTTTTACTTATTAACCTCAATCCCAACTCCAATCCAAACATACTCTTTTTGGCTTTTAGCTTCTTTCTCTTCCTTGGAATCTGGAGGGTAAAGCTCTTGAGTCGTTAAGTTTGTTTTGTTTCTACGTTTCAGGCAAAGGTAAACCGATCAAAGGGAAATAAAACCGATATTTCTCGAGCCGAGCTTATCCAGAGGAGTTCTTATTGTCGAGTTGCTGGTAATTCTGCACACTCTTCTCTATGAAACAAACTCTATCTGAGTTTTATACTAAACTGTTCCTTGCAAAAATTTTGTAGGCCGAGATATGGATCTCATTGAGCTAACAGCTTACGGGAATGTACAGCGCGCACCTGAGTCCAGTGGATGCAGGATTCAGTAATCTGTCGAAGATCCATTGATGGGAACTGAAGATGATTAGTTTCTCAATATTTACTCGGACAAGATTCTGTAAATTTTGTCAGTTTTTATCTGAGTTACTTGTGTACTCGTTATCTTGCATATACAGTGTAGCATTAGTCATTTAGTGCTCATGCTTCTTTCTATTTATTTAGTTCTACTCTTTTTATTGCATTTTCAATTAGAAAAATAATGCCTTCTATCCATAATTAAAAAAAAAAAAAAAAATCAAATCGGAAATGTGAAAAGTAGCTTCTGTTTGTTTACGTGGACTTTCTTTTTACAAGGTTTTTAGTTGTTTTTTTTTTTCCTTCTAAAAGCATACTTTTCTCCCTTTCTTTTCATTAATCTTGAAAATAAATTCGACTTTCTTTTCTTTTTTTTGTTGGGTTCGGAGTGTAGTTCTTCCGATTTGATAAAATAAAATTCTGAGCAACAGATAAATTAAAACAACTCATTTAAAGATAAGTACATTTATTAGTTATTTATTTACATGTCACTTTTTACCTGAAACATTAAAAGAAAATGTTAAAAAAAAAAAAAAAGAGACAGAAAAGTCTAAAAAGGCATATCTTTTTGTTGCCTTTATTTTTGGTTATCTTTTTGGGAGGCGTGTCAGGTCTTCCTCAAAGAACCTAAAAGTTGGTTACACGTGTCAAGATCACAGAAGATGCCTTCCTTTGTGGGAAAGTCCTTTTTATTTTATTTTCATGTGGAAATCTACTCACCAAAGTTTTCTTGGCACTCATGTAATAGTGATTTTTTGTAGCAATGGATATCATGGGAAAGAATTAGAATAGTATATTTCTTTTGCTTTTTCCAACTATACGTTAATTAAAGAGCCACTCTTTGATTAGTAATCCAATTAGAAAAAAAGAATAGAAAAGTATATTTTTGATCCAAAGTTTTAATTAGGTATTTGATTTTATGATTTGTTTTGTTAATTCCATCTTTCTTTTTTTGTCAATAATTTTGTTAATTCCTCTAGATTTCAAATGTTTGATGAATTTTTGAATAAATGTGGATAACCATTTTATTAAAAATCATTAGTTTTCTTTATCAAATACGTAAAACTAATAAATGAAGAAATGAAATTACTTTCTTCTTAAATTAAAATCATGGAAAAAGTAAAGGAACCATATGCTTCATATAATTAACCTTATCAAAAAAAAAATTATTAACTAGCAAAAAAATTCACTCAATTTTCTAGTTTTCATTATATTAATATTTATTATTCCTCTTAAAGCAGTTTTTATCATCATATACAATATCTTTTTTATATGTTACTTAAAGATAATACTAAAATGCAAATAGACATTAAAAATTTACCATATGTGTATATAAAATATGAATATGGTCAATCTTCATAAAGATTGGTATCTGTGATTTGTTTGTTTTGAATGGATATTATATTTTGTTGTATTGTTTGCAATCATAAAGATGTCCATATTTTTTGGATTGAATCCAAATTATATTTTGAAGTAAAGCCTATCTAGTGGATAATTTAATTTTGTGGTGAGAGTAGACTACTTTTTGGTACATCAACTTATATAGGTAGTGACGCTGACGCATAGACATTGTTAATATTAGTTTATTTTTGACTTTTGTCAAAAAATTACCAATCAAAGTAATTAGGCAAAACCTTATTTCTACCATTTCTAAGGAAATATTGCGTTAATCTTTTTATTTTATTTTTTTGTGGAGTCAACAATTGTGCTATTTTCCTATTGATCACTTTTACTTTTTTTTTTTTTTTCTTTTAGTTACACAGAAATATAGTCCAAAACTCATGCCAAGAGTAACTCTCATATTTTTTCTAGTAAACCAACTTATATAATCCCAACGTATTATAAATTGTAGAAAGGGTGTAATGAAACGTATCATTTAAATGATATAACGAGCATATATTGCCACAGTTCGACCAAAAAGTTACCAGATTTTATAACTTATAGAATACTATTTACAAGTTTGACCAAAAAACTGATTTCTTACAAGAAAAAAACACTCTCTGAACTCTAATAAACTACACGTACAACTACAAAGGAGAGCAGAATCAAGTGAACGTAGATAATTAAAATTTACAGTCTTATGGAATATGTATAGTCATAGATTGAAAAGTGCAATGGCCTTCTTATTTCAAGTTGATACATTATGAGACGAGACTTTTCACAAAACTTTTAGTGGAGGTTGACTCCAACTTCCAATTCTTGAAGTGGTTTACTTTGATCATCAAAAGTCAACACTAAATCAAAAGTTTCTTAGTGAGTATATACATTAATGGTTGATCTCAATATTTTCTTGAAATTTTCTCCATAGTGCATTATCACTTTATCCCTCCCTCATCCCCTCTGAAAAAACCATTAAGTAAACTTTTTTTGCACACAAATTCATATCATCATCTTATAAGTTTTATCCTTTTTTATTTCACGATATATGTTTTACCGGATTTGAATTTAGATATTACCACAGTTACACATTGATACCACAAATATTCTTTTTATATTCTTATAATTTATTTTTGATCAAAATGATAGCAATTCACAATTATAAATTTATTGTATGTATAGATATATATCAGTAAAGAAATTTACGATCGCATTGGAATATCAAAGTATCGAATTACTCAACTATATAATCAAACCAACAAAATGATTTTAGTTTAATTATATGCTTGTAAAGAAAGCAAGAGGCTTCATATCTTCATTTTCTTTTGTTTTTTTCCAATATTTATAAGGTTTGCTAGCCAAAGTAGATAATTATGGGGCCAAACCAGTAAAAATAGAGCCTTTACATTTAGATGACAAATTAATTAAATTTAGAGACGTAAGAAGTTCAGAAGATATAATTAGAGAAATTGTTAAAAATGCCCCTTTTTCAATACCCCTTTTCAAAAATGCCCCTTTTGAGAGTCCATTTTTAAGTTTGCCCTCTTTTAATTTTTAATGATCATTTTACCCTTATTTGAAACAAAATTAGGTCCACAAAATACAAAATATTTTTTGGCGGGAAAAGTGATCCCGCAATTTTCCCGCCAAAACACTTGTAAAAACCTTTAAAATACCTTGTAAAATTTTCCTGTAAAAATTTTTCCCGCCAAAAAATTTTCCCGCCAAACATTTTTTTTTGCGGGAAAAGTGATTCCGCAATTTTTTTGCCGAAATTTTTTTGGCGGGAAAAATTTACAAGGTATTTTAAAGGTTTTACGGAGTATTTACAAGTGTTTTGTAAGGTTTTACAATGTATTTTAAAAGGTTTTACAAGGTACTTATAAGGTTTTATAAGGTATTTATAACTTGTAAAACCTTATAAAAAACTTGTAAAACCTTATAACTTGTAAAACCTTATAAAATAGCTTGTAAAATCTTATAATATCTTATAAATACTTTAGAAATACGTTGTAAAACCTTTTAAAATACATTGTAAAACCTTATAAATAACCTGTAAAAACCCTTTAAAATACCTTATAAATTTTTCCCGCCAAAAAATTTGCGGAATCACTTTTCTCGCAAAAAAAAATTTTTGGCGGGAAAAAATTTTACGGGAAAATTTTACAAGGTATTTTAAAGATTTTTACAAATTTTTACAAGTGTTTGGCGGGAAAAATTGGGGGATCACTTTTCCCGCCAAAAAATATTTTGTATTTTGTGGACCTAATTTTGTTATATTTCCTTATATATTTATGATATCTTTTATTAAAAGAAGGGTAATTTAGTCATTTTGTACATAAAAGGGGTATTTTTAAAAATGGACATCCAAAGGAGGCATTTTTGAAAAGGGGTATTGAAAAAAAGGCATTTTTGTGAGTCTTCCTTATAATTAGGCCTAATTTTAGTTAATTGATTTTCTTTGATCTGAATGTATCCATTTTTTGATACAGCAGAAACGTGGAAAAATGAGTTTTTTTTTTCCCATTGCTTCGTAATTATGTACTTATGGATCTAAACATCTTAACGATGTTCTTCTCTCATGTTTGGAACCATTTGCTAAAAGCAAATAAATGTTTCTATCTGAGTATCTGAATATCTTATGTTTGAAACCATTTTCTTTTAAAAACGTCTAAACAAACGCTGCACTTGTTGTAAAAAAGTTTTTTTTGAATAAATTTTACATTTTATTAAAAAAAAAAATTCCAAATCTTCTAATAAACAAAAAGAAGGTATGCCTAATACATATATCTTTGTGTCTTCAATTATAGCAGTGCGTTTGCGGTTGAAACGCGTTTGGCATTAGTCAATGTTTTTGGGTGCCAAACTTATTTTTTTCCAAACTTTCGGGTGATAAAAACAAGAAGAAAAAAAATCTGAATTTGTTATTTACTTCTTACAAATTTTAATAAGAAAATGAATGTTAGTGAAAGGCAGGAAAAAAACATGGAAAAAGGAACAAAATTGCTTTGCCACAGAATGAAAAAAGGCAGAAAAGAACAGTATTATATAAAAAGGAAATAAAGCAACTTGACATGCTTTTATTTGTAAGAATGGTGTTAATATATTAAGAGAAATTGTTAAAAATGCCCTTTTTTCAATACCTTTTTTCAAAAATGCTTCTTTTGAGAGTCCATTTTTAAGTTTGCCCTCTTTTAATTTTTAATGACCATTTTACCCTTATTTGAAACAAAATTAGGTCCACAAAATACAAAATATTTTTTGGCGGGAAAAGTGATCCCGCAATTTTTCCGCCAAAACACTTGTAAAAACCTTTAAAATACCTTGTATAATTTTCCCGTAAAAATTTTTCCCGCCAAAAAATTTTCCTGCCAAAAATTTTTTTTGCGGGAAAAGTGATTCCGCAATTTTTTTGCCGAAATTTTTTTGGCGGGAAAATTTTTGGCGGGAAAAATTTACAAGGTATTTTAAAGGTTTTACGGAGTATTTACAAGTGTTTTGTAAGGATTTACAATGTATTTTAAAAGGTTTTACAAGGTACTTATAAGGTTTTATAAGGTATTTATAACTTGTAAAACCTTATAAAAAACTTGTAAAACCTTATAACTTGTAAAACCTTATAAAATAGCTTGTAAAATCTTATAATATCTTATAAATACTTTATAAATACGTTGTAAAACCTTTTAAAATACATTGTAAGACCTTATAAATACCCTGTAAAAACCCTTTAAAATACCTTGTAATTTTTTCTCGCCAAAAATTTTCCCGCCAAAAATTTAACGCCAAAAAATTTGCGGAATCACTTTTCCCGCAAAAAAAATATTTTGGCGGGAAAAAATTTTACGGGAAAATTTTACAAGATATTTTAAAGGTTTTACAAATTTTTACAAGTGTTTTGGCGGGAAAAATTGGGGGATCACTTTTCCCGCCAAAAAATATTTTGTATTTTGTGGACCTAATTTTGTTATATTTCCTTATATATTTATGATATCTTTTATTAAAAGAAGGGTAATTTAGTCATTTTGTATATAAAAGGGGTATTTTTAAAAATGGACATCCAAAAGGGACATTTTTGAAAATGAATATTGAAAAAGGCGCATTTTTGTGAGTCTCTCATATATTAATACTATGGTATGAAATAGAAAGAAAGAAAAATATGTGTGGATAATAGTTGTTTGGGCACTCTGAAATATCTAAGTTGCTTTCGAAGACACAGACCAAATAATAGTGAACCATCTTTTTCAGCATCAATATAAAAAAAGGATACAAGTAAAAGAAACTTTTTCAACATATTAAATTCTGATTTTCTGTACGTGGAATGGGACCATCCAATTTTCTTCGTATTTTTCATCCAATAACATGTTTATAATCACTATTGATTAAGTTTGCATTATGTTTAAATTTATATTTCATTAAACAGGTGTTTTATCTTTTATATTTAGGTTTAGTTAGATTTACTTGTTTTTAGGATTAATATTTGTTATAAAATATGTATTTTAGCAAAAAAAAAATCATAAATATGTACATTTTTTTTTATCAACCACACATTCATTAAAAAGTAACTTCATGATTGGTTGCCCAACTAGGTGGACATTTTAAAAGTGTTAAAAATGACAAATCCGTAAGATTCGACCCAAAATAGCAAAATTCATAAATATCACAAAAATGACAAAATCCGTAATAAACCCTTAAAATTTATGCAGATTTTATGTAAGAGATTGAAGTACATTAATTATTTAACTAATATTATTGAAAATGAAAAGTATATTTCGTATTTAAAACTTTGTGTTATAACTTATAAGTATGGATAAAATTTTATAAGAACTTAAAATATCAATTCTTATGTAATTAGATGAGCAAGCATGACAAGGTCATGTCAATTATCTTATAATTGTTTTTTTCAAATATTTTCGAAAAAGATATAAATCCCTTAAAACTGGATGGTCCCATTCCACAAAGATATAAAGAACATGTTATTGGATTCGATATTTACAAAGTATGCTTAAGAGATTTTAGAGTGTAGTGAAACTATAATATATTGAAAATATCAGATGAATTTCATAAAGAAAAAATTTAAAAAGCCGGAACTATGTAACAGAACAATTTCAAACTTTAAAGCATCAATATATGTAAATACAGAAGAAATAGCTATAAAGAACTTTGGAAATTCATAATTATTTATTATATTTTTGACCATAATGGAATTTTATTATTATTCCCTATTATCTATTTGCATCGGATTATACATTTTATCTTGAATAAGATAGTTTGTTTCTTCACTATTTTATTTTTGAGTATTGTCGCTTTAAACTTCACAAGACAAGAAGTTGTAAAGAAGAGTCAGAAGAGTGTCGGTTGAAATGCCAACGCAACAACGGTCAATACCAACTTTTCACCATTAATGTTATCTTCCAACAGTTTTTGACAAATGAGGAAAGAAAGTAAAAAAAAAAAGTAAATCAAATAGAACAAAAACACCTAATGGAATAAAGGTGACTAAGAAGAAGAAAAGAGTTTGATTCTCAAAAACTCATCATTCTCCAATTCTATACATACAATCATACATATATACATATACATATATATAACTCTATATTTGTTCATGGAAATTGTGTGATCTTGATAGAGCAGCAGGGTTAGCAGAAAGAACAGGGGAATTTTCGGCTTTGTCGTTGTTATTCATCTTTGTTTTCTGATCAAAACCTTTGAACATACCACCGGCTTTGCACATCGCTTCGTTCTTGATTCCCAATGTTGTCCATATCGAGCTCTTTGCTGCTTCGTTTGGATCGTCTATTCTCAATGTTTTAGGGACCAGAACGCACCCGTTCCTCTGTTTCCGCTCTGTCTCGTTGTCCTTTTTCGCGGATTCTTCATCTCTCGAATGCTTTCCGAGAGTGGGAGGGTTAGGATTTGGACCCTTTTGGCTCATAGACGATGAGGATTGATGCGGTGATAGCATTGGGATGGTCCAGTAAGGGTAAAACGGCATTGGATACCCTGGAGGCGGGTAAAAACCTGGTGGAGGCATCGCTGGATTCCACGTGTATGGCCATGGAACACCAGGGATGCAAGCATAACCATTCATGTTGTTGTTGTTGTTGTTCATTTGTGGGTCAACAACTCTGCCGTTTTGTGCTCTTGATTCATCAACTGAGTGATTGTTAGAGGTGGTCACAGAGGATCCGCTTGAGCAATCATCTCCATTCTCTACCCGAGCCACAAGCCGTTGATCCGCTAACCCGTGAAACCCGTTCCTAGCTCCGGTCGAGACCTTTTGGTCTCCTTGTAGCTTCATCACAGGTGTCATGGGAGCAGCGTGCTGTTGATGAGCTTCCAGACCAAAACTCAAAACCCGAGTGTTTGCCTGCAACCCTGGATCAAGCCTCGCAGCCTCAAGAGCCTCAGAAATAGTGATATGACGGTAATGAGACGAGGAGCTTTTATTCTTACGACGTCCTGCCCCCACGGGTACATTCCTCATAGTCCCTCCAGCAGTCCAGTATCTCTGACAAGCCTTGCAGAAATGACGAGGCTGGTTTATGTTGTAATTGTTGTAATAACAGAACTTTGTATCCATACTTTTACATCTCGGACACGGTAGAATCTTAGTCGGTTTCTTCAGGGTTTTACCGTCAGCTGTCGTCTGCTGATTATCCTCAGGTGACTCGCTGCTCTCTATCTGATCAGCTGATGTCGCCTCCTCCTTGTCCACAGTTTCGGGTTTCGAATCATTCGAATTGTTGAAACTGTTGTTGTTACAGTTCTTGTTGTTCTTATCTGATATCTCTAGAGCTACCTGAGACGCAATAAACACCAAACTAAGAATCTCTAACAATAAAATGAACTAGTAATATCTTTATGGTAACACAAGATTGGAACTTTGTTTTAGATTCGTTCATGTAACTCAATATTCGAGTTTATAGAGACAAAACAGAGACTGAAGAAGTTACTAGTACAAAACTAATCTAATCACATTTATTTTAAGGTCTAAATATTAACAATTCCAATTTCAGACCAAAATTACTATTTTATCAATCAATACCTTATCTGGTGATTTGTCATCTCCGCCGCTCCAGTCATCTTCTTCCTCATCCTCCACCGTAACCGACGATTCAAAAACCGCCGTTAAAGGGATTTTCATACCGAAGAGCTTAATAGCTGGATCTCTACTCTCCATCATCATTTTTTTTTTAAGCTTCGTGGAGTCTCTGTTTCTTCTGTCTCTGTGATTTTTTTTTATTTTTTTGTTGGGGAGATTTGGGAGAGTGTGAATTGGTGAAATTAAGGGATTTAGAAGATCCGTTTAAAAGAGAAGAAGGAAACACGTCAGCATCACAATTCAATTCTCAGCCACAAGTTTATGTGGCCTCTGATATTTTCCTTTTCCCTCATTAATACCGGGTCGGGTTGTCGGATTTTATTAATTATTATTAATATTTCTTTCCTTTTTATGTCTATTTATTATTATTCGCATCTAATCCTTTTTTTTTGTTTTCTTAATTTTTGTCGCACATATTTATTCGACAATTCAAAACCATATACTTAAAAGTATCACTTTTTTAGTTTCCTATCAGAAACGAAGTTAATCTTTATTGTGAAAATTGTTTTTTTTTTTTTAATTGGAGGATAAAAAGTGAAGCAACAAATTATATTGATTATTATTGTACTGATTTTTTACTTAATAAATCATCTATACAAAATATATTTTTTTCATCATGAAAACCTATAATATTTATCAAGGAGTTAAATAGAGCTTAAGATAATTGTTGGATGCACCATGGCTTCCAAGAATTTTGTAAATCAGAAAACTGAAAAGGTCATGAAAATACACTAAGAGTTCCGAGAATTTAATATTTTAGTTGATACTAAAATATCAAGAATTTTATTCATTACCATATTATTTGGAAAAATAAATTACTTCAAAAACTATAACAAAAAAAATAATTGCGTTGCATGAGATTTTTTTTGTTGTTATCTTCTTCTTTTTAACTCTAAAGGTCTTATATGGTTCACCATAACTAAGTCACCTGTTAAAATTAGTTTCACAAAAAAGCATTGATCATAGTTCATCACCATTAAACCATGCGTTCCCAGCTTGTTTAATCAAATCTTATGCCAACATAGTGTTGCATGTAACTCATTTCTTTTTCAGTTCGTCGAGTATATATCTACGAAGTCACTGTCATATGAGATGAGGAGGTGAATGGCAAGAGCCTCGTTCCCGGTTTTTTACCTATTGTTGATTTTGTTGTGAAACACTTGTTTCTCAGTGTTGTTGATCAGACTTTTCTAAATGCCTCTGCCTGTTGGGTGATTAAGTTTTCTTTAAATATTCCCAATTTTTAGCATGGTAATGGCACATTTGTAACCAAGAAGTTTTAGTGTAGCTAGCGTTTTGAATATCACATATAACTCGGATTACTAATCGAGAATCTTTATGAAAGAAAGATGGAGAGAAAATCTATTAGATGAGAAGATCTCGCTCATTGTCGAGAGATTCTAGGGTTTCTTTTAAAAAAACTCTATTGTAAACACAGTGGCGGAGCCAGAAAATCTAATCATATGGGTTAAAAATTTTTTTAACTAAAAAAGTACCTGGAATTTCAATCTTAAGTCTTTGCTGATTTCAATCTTAAGTCTTTGCTGATTCCAATATCTCACGAAATCACGAGTTCATGATCTAGGATTGAAAAGAAAAAAACAAGGAAGAAGAAGCTAAAACGTTTTAAGACTAAATGTTAAAATATTAGGGTAGTTTATATTAATGGGCTTAGTTATAATATATTTACTTAAAATAAATCTTCTTGGGCTTAATATTATATATAAGTACAACACTACAACATAATTATTGGGCTTAAATATTGTAGTTTTGTTAAGATAAAATTTTACAGGGGTCAATACTTCTATTGGACTAGGGTCAATTTAATATTGTTAATAAAAATTCAGCTATTATTTTAAAGTCCACCAGGGTCAATTGACCCCTATAGTTGTGCATTCCCTCTGCCGCTGTGTAAGCATCATGACAATTAAAATCTACTTAAATTATTTTTTGACATCATTACATGGTACTTATATTCATCTTAAATTTTTACGCTAATTTTTATTAATTTCTCGATCATTCGTCTACCAATTTAGTTGAAAACTTTCATATTAGAAGTTTTTGTTGTCATACAACTTTTATGCAAAATAACATCATAATCTGTTTAATCACAATTTGATTATGTAGATGTTGTTCTAATATATAACATTACCGTTTTGTATAATTTCTTTCAAAAATAATTTATTTAAATATTTAGATTCGATTTCATACAAAATCTAATATAGAAAAGTCCATTAGATAAAGAGATTTAGATTTGATTGTTCTTCACCTCCGACGCGTTTCTTCTTCCTTTCTTGTGCCCTTTTCTTCTCTTTCGTGTCTTTTACTCTTCAATTCAAGATGTATGCGGCTAGTTTTGAATCTCTTGTTGGACATGTGGTAGAGTTTCAGCGTGATGAATTCGGTTAATGTTGGTGGTTGGTTCATGACATTCATGGCGAAAAATTTCCAGGACAAGAAGCAAGAGTTTACGCCTTACGGTAATACATGATAAAAACTTAATCGTTAGAGAGAATGATTGAGAATACGTTGAACACGTAAACTTGCTTGACATTCGTCTTATTCCACTGGAGATTAACAACGTTGATGTAGTTTTACGTGCATAGTGTGCTAGTGAAACAAAACAGAAGAATGTGTGGTGGGAAGGGGTAATTCTCAACTTCTTCTTGGAGCAGCTGCAGGCGTTAGTTTGCGGAGAAGCTGCAGGCGCCTTATCCGGAGGTTTTGAGGACTGGCCTCTGCTAGGGTCTGCTCGTGGCAACTAGGATGGGACTCCGCCTCCTTGGTTCCTTGGAGTTGTGGAAATCACGCAAATTTCCGAGTTTGGCATCTCGGAATCGGTGTTTCTTCTCTAATTTCCGCTCTACGTTTTCGTTTTTCTCCATTGTTGTTTTGTATTGTCTGCAAATTCTGTAGTTTTTGGTTTTTTCTGCTACTTGTATTCCTTGTAATTTCTGTCGAAACTTCGAAAAGGGTATAAATACTTCACATTTTACCAAAAAAAAAAAAAAAAAACTTCTTCTTGGTATATTTTGCTACACCATTGGACGTTCTGATTTTCCATAAAAAAGATACTCCCTCTGTTCCTGAAAATTTGATGTTTTAGAGTTTACACATATATTAAGAAACAATCATGATTTAATCATTTAATAATTTTTTCTTTTTATTAAATATTTTAATAATGTATGAACCAATAGTAATCTAAAACAGTTAATTATTTGTAATCATTACGCCTTGAAATTTACGATTTGTTAATATCAATTAATAAAAAATAAAATAAAAAGCTAGAAAATCAATCTTTGTTGAACAAACGTAAAACACTAGAACATCAAACTTTCAGGAACGGAGGGAGTATTAGGCTTCGGTGGAATTGGGTAGCAGTTTCTTCTAACTGGATGAAGAGAATAATCTCTTGTTTGTTAGAATCAGTGACGAAAACTCTCTTCTATTGATATAGTCCCATGTTCGGAGTCTAATATCTGTTTTGTTTGATTTTTTTTCTTGCTTTCGTTCGATGGTTTTGTTCCTTTAATCTTATCATTAAACTTGTAGTTTATGATGGTTTTGTTCTAAAGAATTTGTTGATGATAAAAAAAAACATAAAAGAGATTTAAGAGCATCCTTAGGCATGATTTGGATCCATCAGGTATTCAGGTGTACACGTTTGGATAAGAAGAGAGAAAAAAAAAGCAAAGGTTGGATTTAATGACGTGTCAATAAGCAATTGGGTGTGAACAAAAAGGTTTTTTAGGTCTCTGCCACATTGTACAATTACCAACTTGAGTTTTTCTGGAGGATCTAAATCAAAAAGTCTGTCTTTAGCCACGTTGGATTCTGTCACACCTGCTCATGGATTTCAACAAAAGATTGATGTCTTTTTCTTCCTCGATCTAATCAGAACCCTTCACGTGTTCCACTGCCATCACATCCTAGTAATTTTATTATTTTCTTTAAATAGTAACAAAATGGTGAACTAACTAACGAATTTTAGCATTTTTAGCTAATATGTAACATCTGATTGTGAAGATATTTAGAGGGGAAAAATAGATGTTACTACTTCTTAGATATTAGTATTACATACTTCTCATTTCTTTTACAATTTATTAGGTGGAATATTTTGTAAAATTAACTGTAAAATGAAATTTTGAAATTAACCCTCATCCCAAAGGAGATATTATATACCGAACGTGCCATTTAAAAAAGAAAATCAAGTATGTTTTCACAACACCTTTAAACTATAATATATTTATCTAATAAGATATTTAAAAATTTCTCGGTACCTCTCCAAATAAGTGCCAAATAGAAAATACATATTTTAGATGCCTTTTTCCCCATTAATATTTTGGCTTGCTATGCCAAAACAGTTGTACCATTTAATGCTATTGTTTTCTGTGACATTTTTTTATTCCAAGAAAAAATAGGTACTATTATTGTTTTCCTAAAAATTATAGAAATTAATACTCCCTTCTTTTTCAAATAGTTGTCGTTTTAACTATATGCACACAAATTAAGAAACTATTAATGTTGTTAGTTTTTTAATATAAAAATATCATTAATTATCTACCTAAACATAATTTAACCAATAGTAAATCAAGTTGCATAGTAAAAATAAATATAAAAATAAAAAACTAATTAATTTTGCATCGAAAACTGAAAATGACAACTAATTAAAAACAAAATTTTTTATCTAAAACAATAACTCTTCGAAAACGGAGGGAGTATTGGAAAATAGTATCGTTAAGAGCATATATACAAGTTCTTTCTTTTTGTTGGTCAACATAGAATTCTATTGAGCTTAACTCTGTAAATTTTGTAATCTTGGTACACATGAACAAATGTTAGTTATTTGGAAAACTCTTTAGACTTAACCAAGAGCATAATTATCCGAAAATTAATAAGTGAAATATCATACTTGTTTGCTCAGTTAATTATTCTCAATCTGTTTTCTTATCTGAGTGTAGTACACATTTGTACTTCTGGAATATTAGGTTTTTCATGTATAAAAAGATTATTTAAATAAACACAAGATAAATAATAGTATATGTGAAGATAAGCCATCTTTGTGTCTAAGCTGTGCCTTTACACAGCACGACTGGCGAGATGTGGACGCTGCGTCCCCTTGGGAGCTACATTTAAAACAACACCTTTTCTATCTAGTTTTCCTTCTTTTTTTTTTCTTTTGATTAATCAGATAATTTTACTTGATTTTTTTCCAACGACAAAACAGTGTGATTTTACTTCACGAATCGTGGCTTACTTTAAAAAATCAATGCAATAAAACGTCTTGTAATGTGAAATGTCTCTAGCTCTGGGGTAGTAACACATAAGCTGTTTTATCAATTGTAAGATTGACATGTATAGACTAATTAACTTACAAATGAACATGTGTCTCTTTAAATTGTGTGTCTATCGAATTGCGGCCAATTGTTAGTAGGAAGGTTGCAACCATTTCTCTTTAATCGCTTTGTATTTTTGAAGCAAATTTTTACAGTTTCATGTCAATATTTGCATATTAAACAGATATACATATACAAGGAAACCTATATATATATAGAAAAAGTACCTTTTTTAATGTTGGAAAAAGTATTTTTATTTGTATACAATTCAATTCTTCATTATTACAAACACATGGACAAAAAACAACAAAAATTAGAAACCCTAACTTCTATCAAAAGCCAGAAGATGGACTGAATCCTGAAAACCCTTATTTTCTACTTGGTTACTTTATCTCTCGAAGTTTCTGAGAAATACAAAAAAGTGTCATGTAAAATCAATTATTCAAAAAGATATTCGATCCCACATTAAGCATATTTAGTGCTCCACCACATCTCTTCTTGAAAGCCCATTTAAAGGTCCATATGTTAGCCCATTTAAAACCTCAAAGCCTTCCCTTTTTGACACCTTTCAAGCCTTCTCCTTAAAACGCTCACTGTTTGGTAAAATTGAAAATTAGCACCATAAAGAATATTCTTCTAACTCAAATCGGATATACTTTCGACTACATAACTAAATACAATAATACATTATCTCACGCAAAAAAAAAAGAAAAGGAATAACTACTCGAAAATATATTTTAGTTGCATGTCAAATTTTATAACAAGGAACTGAAGTCTTCTTTACATTTTGTTTTTATTTTAGTTAAATTGTATAGAGAAGAAGAACAAAATTCCGAGTGTACTTAGCAACAATTTGAACATTAATTATACTTATTATCATCCTAAAATGCTCAACCTTGAATAATTTTTGGTATTTCAAATGGTTAAAATTATATCATTTTAAAGATGTATATTTGAATTAAAAATGAATTGTTTGAGGATTGGCAAACAAAAACAAAAAAAAAAACGAATTGTTTGAGCTACAACAATCTAACCAAATTCTTTACCAAAAACAATTCGTTTTACAGAAATTGTTAACCAATCGACCAAACTCGGACAACCCGAAACCGAAGTGGAACCATTCGTCCACTTAAGTCTATCTAATATTATATCTAAGTGTTCTCTAAGGAGGAACTTTCCTCAACACTCAAAACTAAAAAATATCCCTTTCTTTTTGGTAGTCCCTTTCTAGTGGTTTCTTAAAATGTATTTCCTGCTAATCTCAATTAAGAAAAGGATATCAAAAATGATTAGTGATATTATATTGGTGAACACATAGAGAAGGTGTGATGCGATCCAAAGGCCACTATTGAATTTTTATTAAATTTCTTGTTGACTTAAAATACAAAGGCGAAATTAACTTTCCAAGAACACAAATCTTTGGTGATGTTTTTGACATTTTGCCGAAAAAGCAGTGCATGCATATGGCCATAAAGCTAGCTTTATTTGGTGGGATCTTAATTAAAAAAACAGCTAATCCACGTTGTTGGAACAATTATAGATCCATAATTCTCAAAAATTAACAATGCCTTCGATCTTCTCGATGTAGAGAATCAAAAACTTATGATTTTTTTTTTTTTGGTGGGATCAAAAACTTATGATTTACTAGTCACTACTCAGTTAAAAAAAAGCCTTTTAATTTTTTTTAAATATATGAATTATTTCTAAGTACTAAGTAGTACTTACTTTTGAGGTTTGATTTTATAAAAGATGTAAAAGAATAGAAAAAAGGTTGTATCTAAAT
This sequence comes from Arabidopsis lyrata subsp. lyrata, assembly GCF_000004255.2. Classification (NCBI taxonomy): domain Eukaryota; kingdom Viridiplantae; phylum Streptophyta; class Magnoliopsida; order Brassicales; family Brassicaceae; genus Arabidopsis; species Arabidopsis lyrata. The sequence continues at coordinate 13,243,818 of NW_003302551.1, forward strand.
AAAAATGAATGCCGTATAGGCTAAGAGTAAGCGGTATGATGTATTAACTATTATAGAAGCCAAACTCGTGAAGTGATCATAAAACATCATTAGGAGTTAGTGCCATGACTTTAAATGGACTAATTATATACATTGATATGTATACTTTGTCAACATGTCTAAACAATTGAAAATGGTTTAAATATTTTTCAATACTACTGTCTCTGCTTAGCTATCCTCCATTATGGTGATCGTCAATAAAGATATAAGTGTATCTTCGAAATTTTTTATTGAAGTAAGAAAGTTTTTACATACAAATAGTTTCATTTATTGGTTGTATTTTTTTTCTTCACTAGATATAGATTTCATTGATAGAATTAAAGGTTGGAATACAAGAGTCGGTAAAGGAAACAATCCTTCCAGAGACTAAACTAGTAAATACATGAAGACTCCCAAAAATAAGGACCAAACTAAGGTGAAACAAAGGGAAAAAACCCAAACAAACAAATACATATCATCTGTTCGATTACCTTCCGGACTCATAACCCAAAGACTCAAACTAAACATACATATCCTAAAACAATGATAGAATTACAGATTTGAAACTAGAAGACTTTCTTTACGACAACCTAAACCTAGATGAAAAAACCTTGCAAACCTCTAAAAGATGCTTCAGAGAGGAGCCACGGTGACCGTGAGACAAAAACAACACCTGAGTGTTGTTTTTGTTTTATCGGTTGTATTGTAAGATACATTTCTATTAAGTATATAAATATTTGATTTCATGAAATCCAGAATCAAGATGGTGGATGAATAAAATTTCAATCTAGTGTACCATGTTATTTAAAAAAAAAGAAAGTATATGTTCCACAAATTTAGTCATTTATAATTGCATATAGTTAATATCCTTAACATTAGTGAAAACTATGAGTAGTCAATTGACAATTGAACAAAGCAAATTAAACGTGAACTTCCAAAGCACTAGAGTACTAGAGTTTTCTCTTTATTCAAAGTATGAATATCGTATGCATATGTCAATGACTAACTATAAAATAGACACGCGTAATTAAGTGGTCACGCCCATTGGCTCCCACAATTCCACTACTTTAAACATCCATCATCTACAAGTTTCTTATTGATAATTTACTCTTTTTTTTTTTGTCAAACATTGATCATTTACATATGCATACGATATTCATACTTTGAAGGAAGAGAAAACTCTACAAAAATCCTCAAAACTAGCAACATTATATTGACTATAATCTTGATAAATTCAAAACTCTGAAATATCTGTTTAATCTGAATGAACATTCAAGCAATGATTTTGCTTATGTATAATGGAGTATACACACATTTTTTTCATATTGTAATTATAGTTAGTATCTTATATTATATAGAATATTAAACGTGGAAAAGTGAAACCGCGTCGATTCCTTGTTTCTTTGTATATGTTCTTTTAAAGTTTCGACATCTTGATGGGCTGATACAAAATATTATAGCACTCCAAATCAGATTAAAAAAACGTTCCATATTTAATCTAGTGATTAAAGCGCCACCACGATGATAGTATAAAATGCGCAAATAGGAAGCACAGAACTATAAAAGAAACCACCACAAAGACAAAACTCAAAACAAGTTGGGAAAAAAAAAAGAAACAAAACTCACAACAACATCAAGGTTTTAACTAGTTTTTTTTTTTTTTTTTTTTTATCATAACTCTTCATTGTCAAATGGCCAACAAAGCTCTCATCCATCTCCTCGTGATCTTCTTCTTGTCTCTATCACACATCTTCTTCTTCCCTTCCCATGCTTCGAGTAAGATCTTCATCTCTCTTAAATCGTACTTTATGTGATAAATATTTACATCATATGTTTTAACTTATATCATCTATATTTTTGTATGTATATAGGACTTGGGAGTTTGATGGAGAAGCCCAAAATTGATCTACCTCCACAAGATACACTAATGGTTAGTTTTTTTTTTTTTTTTTTTTTTTTTTTTTTTTTTTTTTTTTTTCACACTAATGGTTAGTTCTTAAGCTATGTATATACATATGGTATATGTGTTCTTGAAAGGTTATAATTTTGTTATTAAAGATTTAAATTTGGCTGTTTAAAATAATGTTATTAGGATGTGAAGGAGGTAGAAGAAAGAGTGGTGATGGAGTTAAACGACTATCCAGGTTCGGGTGCCAACAATCGCCACTTGCCACGACAACGAGGCTGCGTCGTCGATTGCTGATAGATATATAATGTGAAGAAAAATTAATTAATATATATTATGGTATCGATAAAATTTGATGTATAAGTAGCTACTTCTAATTATTATTACGGACTATGAATTGAGTTAGTTTAACATCGGAGACGATTAGACTATATACTTGTCTACTCTTGGGACAAAAGCATAGTTTTATTTATGTAGTTCAGTTATTAAATCCAGAGATGCTATTGTATATATATGGATGATATGTACAAGCCTTTAATTTTCAATTTGGTGATAGGATATAATTGATTTACGGCCAAATAATATAAGACTGGCGTAAAAAAAAAATTAAAATAAAGAGAAGACACTACTCTCCTTTTGATTTATATTTATCAAATTGAGTTAGTTAACATCTTAGTCTAGAAATATATTCAAATTTATATCTTGCTGATATATATATATATATATATATATATATATATATATATATATATTTTTAATCTTGCTGGTATATCTTATATCCTCGTCATGTTTTATGCCATACATTTTTTGCAATGTGATACTTTATTGATCAGTACAAAATAAAGAGTTAAAACTAAACACTGATGTGGAAAAAGAGTGGTTTAAAGTAAAACAACAACATAATTGAAGTTTTATATATGCAACACCCTAATTGTCGATGAGATAGGAATATAGAGGGACATGCAAAAAAGAGAGGTAATTAAGATACCTCGAAATGTTACCGTACATCTCCGAGTAGGTGTTGTGAGTTTATAGACAAGCAAAAAAAATTGTAGTTCAGAGTTTTGCCGAGATACAATAAAACTATTAAACATATACTTAACGTTTTAATTATTTTTAACTGATATGATTGTTAGAAGGTGAACTCTAAAATTTATATAAGATGTGATTACATAACTCTAACCAATTAACCATTGCACTAACTATGTGTATCACTTGCATGGGTATCATTCAAAATATATTAAGATGAAAATGGTAAAGAATTTCAATACCAAAAAAGGCGACAATCGATAACAAAAATAAACAGTATGTTTGACTTAAACTAATACGTTAACATATTTCAGATTATATTTAGATATTGTTATTAATTTTAAGTTATGCTCTAAAAGTTATTATTTTCTATTTTAATATATATATTCAGATAACAGTATGTTTGACTCAAACCGCTATGATATCAAATATTGAAATTATTTTCAAAATTTTGGCACTTATATTATCAACTTATAAACTTTCTATATTTTTTTAACCCTACAAAGTTTATAACCGCATTTTTACCAACTGAATTTCATATATTTTCCAAATAGTATTGTAATAAAGATATTTTTAAAACAATGTAATTTACAAAATTATAAAATTTTAAATATAAAACATATTGATAAGAAAAAATGTAGGTTGATACAGTCTCTGTAAGAATTACATTACTAACTATTGTCAACGAAAAATAAAAAAAAGATGAACTACACAAGAAATATTCATCACCCCACAACAACAACAACTTGATGTGACGAAAGAGCCCGTGGTATCGATATTAAGGTAAAACCCAACGTTTGGTTTGTCATACGGACACAACTCAAGTTTCACATCACCCTCTTGGCGGATCCTACGAGACAACCAAACACAGATCTGCTTCCTTTTTATTTATATTTTTTTTAAATAAGGTTTTGTTTCTCCATCGTCGTTACCTAATCCTAGACATGTCAATTAGGGCCAAAGCCCTAGAAAACAGCGGGCTCGGACTTCAAAATATATGTCCAGAAAAAATCGGGCTTTTCGGACTAAACCCGTTCGGGCTAAAAGATTTTTTGGGCTTAACCCGGCCGGACTCGGGCTAGCCCGGCCGGGCTCGGGCTAGCCCAAAAAGCCCTTTAAAAAATATTTAGACCTTTTTTTTTGTTAATATTTTCGTTTAGTTGTAAGATTTGTTGTAAAAAAAGTTTTGATAGAGTTGAAAATTCTAAACTTAGTTTTTTAATTGTGTATTACTATAAATCTAAGAAACAAATATTATCTCTACTACCTAATTTGAATTATTTTTATTTTATATTTTATCTAGTATAAGTTTAAAAAATTTATTTGGATTATTTATTTGATTTTAACTCTCTTTTTAAAAAACTAAATTAGTGTTAGTGGTTATTTAAATTTTGATTGACTCGTTTCATATATAGATTCTTTTTTTAAGAGATATTATAAATTATAAGTTTGTTTTTTTGTTGTCGGAAGAAAAGCCCAAAAAAGCCCGAAAAAGCCCTGTAGCCCTGTTAGGGCCGGACCGGGCTTTAAAATATAGGCTCGGAATTTTTACGGGCCGGGCTAGGCCGGACTCAAATATGTACGGGTTTTGCGGGCTTCGGGCCGGGTCGGGCCGGGCTAGCCCGATTGACATGCCTACCTAATCCCCTTCTTCTTCTTCTTCTTCTTCTTCACTGAGTCTATAGCGAACCGAGAGCAAAACCCAAATCAAATTCCTGAAGAAGCCTCTCTCACTCTCTCTCGTCTTCGTGTCCAAGGTTAGATTCTCAACCTCACGTTTCTTTTATGTTTGGATTAGATTCTTAGATTTACGATTTTAGCGGAGTCTCCTATGAAATTCGATCTGGTCTTACGTCTCTCATCGATTAGGGTTTCTAATTCGTGTCCTCAGATTTGAACTTTTTTTAGGGTTATATGATATGAATCTGTTGTGAAAACAGGGGAAAACAAAAATGGCAGCAGCAACATCAGCAGCATCTCTGTTTTCAACTGTTTCTTCTTACTCCTCTAAACCCAGTTCCTTACCACATTCAAGACTCCAAGCTGTGAAATTTAACTCAGTCCCTAGCTTCACCGGTCTCAGATCAACAACGTCTCTCATCTCTGGATCTGATGCCTCTTCCTTAACCAAGACTCTCCGCGGTTCCGTAACGAAAGCTCAAACATCTGACAAGAAGCCTTACGGATTCAAAATCAATGCTTCGTACAAAGTAGCTGTTCTTGGTGCTGCTGGTGGTATAGGTCAGCCTTTATCACTTCTCATCAAGATGTCTCCGTTAGTTTCGACGCTTCATCTTTACGATATTGCGAATGTTAAAGGAGTTGCTGCTGATCTGAGTCATTGTAATACTCCTTCTCAAGTTCGTGATTTCACCGGTCCTTCTGAGTTGGCTGATTGTTTGAAAGATGTGAATGTTGTTGTTATTCCTGCTGGTGTACCGAGGAAACCGGGTATGACTCGTGATGATCTTTTCAACATCAATGCCAACATTGTGAAGACGCTTGTTGAAGCTGTTGCTGATAACTGTCCTAATGCTTTTATTCATATTATTAGTAACCCGGTTAACTCTACGGTACCGATTGCTGCTGAAGTGTTGAAAAAGAAAGGTGTTTATGATCCTAAGAAGTTGTTTGGTGTCACTACGTTGGATGTTGTGAGGGCTAACACTTTTGTTTCTCAGAAAAAGAACCTTAAGCTTATTGATGTGGATGTTCCGGTTATTGGTGGACATGCTGGAATCACCATTTTGCCTCTTCTGTCAAAAACAAAACCATCTGTGAACTTTACCGATGAAGAGATCCAAGAGCTCACAGTTAGGATTCAGAACGCTGGAACTGAGGTTGTGGATGCTAAGGCAGGTGCTGGTTCAGCTACTTTGTCAATGGCATATGCTGCAGCAAGATTTGTCGAGTCATCTCTCCGTGCTCTTGATGGAGACGGAGATGTCTATGAGTGCTCGTTTGTGGAGTCAACTCTGACTGATCTTCCTTTCTTTGCATCGCGGATCAAGCTTGGGAAGAACGGTCTTGAAGCTGTGATTGAGTCAGACCTTCAGGGTTTAACTGAGTATGAGCAGAAAGCACTAGAAGCTCTTAAACCAGAACTGAAAGCTAGCATCGAGAAGGGTGTCGCATTTGCAAACAAACCAGCTGCTGCAGCAGCTAACTAGATCGCAATTTCACTGAAAAAAAAAAGACATCCTTCAAAGAAGCTGATAACATTTTTCTTCTGATCATTTCAAGTTTTGTTTTCTTTCCATATTTCTTGCATCGGCGAGACATTTTCGTGTTGTAGAATAAATAATGTATTAGCTTCAGTTTGAAGATTTTGGAACATGGCATTGAAGCAGAATTTATAAATCATCACCAAAAAATCATTACAGGATCAAAATGACGACAACAAAAATGGTCTTTATGATCTTCAGTCAAGCTAAGAACATTTTTCTTCTAGTCATTTCGAGTTTCTTTGTGTTTTTCTTGTTAACCTTTCTTGCACTGTTGAAACATTTCTTGTAGTATACAGAATATCACCATTATTATCTTTGTAAATATGTTTTGAATATCACCATTCTATTTTTTCTTCCACTTTTAATGAATTTAGTTTTTTTCACAACAAATATCAACAGTTAATTTTTAAAAATTCCAACCAAAATAAGATGTCTTTACAAATGAAATAAAATAAAGGAACCAAACTTATAGATATACTTTTCTAGTAAAATATGTATCTTCTATGCATATATTAATATGTGTGTGTTTAAAATTTAAATTATAAATTAGAATAATGATAAGAAAATTAAGTATTATATACATAAATATATATATATTTTGATTGAAATATTATTAAGTTATCAACCCACGACTGTCACACGAATTCGATTGGGAGACCCGATTATTTGAAAAATACTATATAAACAGATAAATTTACTATTAATAAAATTGTATATAAAACTAAATAGATTAAGATACACCCGTGCATAGCACGGGTTCTTACCTAGTATAAAATAAAAAAGAGCTGAAAAATATTATTGGTTTATTACATAGAAATTTAGGGGGTGTTATTGGTTTATTAATTTGTAAATCCATATAGAATTTGAAAATTTCTATTAATTATGAAATCAAGATATATGGATTTTGAAATAACATGTGTTTACCCATGGATTTGAATCCTTCTATTTTTCTCTTTCAATTCCATTCAATTCCATTTAAAACATAATTTGGATTCTCAAATCCAAAAACAAATGACTAAACGAATAACATATGATTTTAACTAGTATTTATAAATCATAGAACCAATAACACATGAATTTAATTAGGATTTTAAAATCAATGATTGAATAACAAATGATTTTTGTTTGGATTTCTAATTCCATATAAATCCATGAACCAATAACCCCTCCTTAAAGTTACTAAGCAAAATTAAGGTGGGTCACAATTATTTTTGGTGAAGCCACATGAATATTTACTATTTGTATTCTAAGGAAATAAATTAGTATAGAACTGTTCTTTAAATTTCTTAAATCTTTGAAAAGTAGATGTTGGGTTTACTAGGTTGTTCAGCAGTTCCTCCAACAGCCTGCGATTGTATACATTATCCGGTGTTCAGCGCCAGTGCAGACAAAATGATCTCCTTGTGGTTTGCATGGTGGTTTTTCTGTCTTTCTTCCTGTGAAAGGATTTGTCAATGGCTTGTCATCTTATAAAACATTGCCTATATATAACAAGAGAAATAAATTAATTTAAAATACTACAGAGAACATTGGTAACTAATGATGATAAATGGTGGGCAAAAGGTAAACTATATGACATACATTCATGAAGATTAGCGAGTGAAATGAGGATGATACAAAATACCAAAATTTTGGACGACGATATTGTAATTTTTCTTTTTAAAGAAACACTGTATTGTTTTATTGTAGAAAACCTTGCATGTAAAGTAACCATATATATAAAATCTCCAACTATTTTTGTAAGGTGATCCTAAAAATGCTGGTTTCGTAAATTTATTGGCTAGTTTTATATTCTTTACATTCTAGAAAATTGATGTTTAAGAGTTAATTACTCATTTGCACAAAAAAAGAGAGTTAATTACTCTTGTAATTTCGAGGATCTCCAAATGATCAATATTTGAACTTATAACAATTAGAGACTTTTAGCTATTGGTTTTGATTTACTGTCGTTATTATTAGCAATTAGTAAGATCGCTCTCATAACCTAAAACTAATAACAAGAACTTTACACAAACAAGTAGATACATTAGCATGAGATCGCGTTTTAAATGCTTAAGTTGATTAGAAATAGTTTAACCATAACAAAACACCATATTATCCATGAAGAACGTAATAGCAGAATCATTATTAGAATCATACACCACAAAACATTAAACATTTTACTATGCTACGTAAGCCAATTTGTCAGAGTTACTATTTTCATCTTTAGAACTCCAAGTTCCAGATTAGTATTCGAGACAATTGGTATTAGCAAAAAAGCAAACTTTGGATTACAAGCAAATGTGCAAACTGTAGAACCCAAATGTCTTACTTTATTGACATCGAGATTATTCGGCCAGAAATGCAACAACTTTAATCGAACATAAAGGAAACAAATTCCTTTGACCTGAAGGTCCTGAACCGACCCGTTTACTTTTATCCAATCATGGCACTGAGAATAGTGAAACCATGAAATAAAAATGTAAACTAATTTAATTTCCCAATTTTACAAAGAGGCTATAACTTAGTCCGTTATTTACTACAAAAATGCTATACCAATTCTTCAAAACATATTTTACAAACATAATCAAAGGCTATAACTTATTTTTCTCTCTTTTTTTTCGTCGAAATACTTATTTTTTCTAATCCTTTTCAAAAACTCAAATAGATGCAGCACCTGATGTGGTTTTTTTTTGGGGATTTCAATAAATTTTACGTTCAATTAAAAAAAAGAAGTTAATTATGAGCAAACAAATTAAAAAAAAAGATTATAAATGACAACTTAAAAAAAATGAATAAGGTTAACGTAAATAATACAAATAAAATATAAAACAAAAAAAGAGATGAAAAATTTAGTATTATGTATATATTACATAGACATTTAAAGTTACTAAGCAAAGTTAAGGTAGGCACAATTATTTTTAGTGAAGTCACATGAATATTTACTATCTGTACTATAAGGAAATAAATTGGTATATAATTGCTCTTCAAATTTCTTAAAACTTTGAAAAGGAGGTGTTGGGTTAATTATATATTAAGCAGTTCCTCCAACAGCCTGCGATGGTAGTCGTTGTCAGCTGTTCATCGCCAGTGCAAACGAAATGATCTCCTTGTGGTTTGCATGGTGGTTTTCCTGTCTTTCTTCCTGTGATAGGATTTGTCAATGGCTTGTCATCTTTAAAAAAATTGCCTATATATAACAAGAGAAATAAAGGATTTTAAAATACTATAGAGAATATTGGTAACTAATGATGATTACTCATGGGGAAAATGTAAACTATATGACATACATTCATGAAGATTAACCAGTGAAATGAGGATGATACAAAATACAACAATTTTGGATAACGACATTGTAGTTTTCTCTTTAAAGAAACGTTTTATTGTTTTATGGTAGAAAACCTTACATGTAAAGTAAACATATATATAAAAGTCTCGAACTATTTTTGTAGGGTAATCCTAAAAATGCTGTTTTTTAAAAATTTGTTTGGCTAGTTTTATATTCTTTATATTCGGAGAAATTGATGTTTAAGAGTTAATTACTCGTTTCCACAAAATGAGAGAGTTAATTACTCGATCTGCAAATGATCAACATTTGAAAACTTATAACAATTAAATATTTTTAGCCATTAGTTTAGATTTACGGTCGTTAGAATTAGTTATGTAAATATTATAATTTTGTTATAAGAAGGGGAACATGTTCAAAATCCAAGCTTCATTCGAGAAAAAGACAGATGCAATAAGTCTAACCATATAACAAAACACATATCATCCTTGAAGAACGTAATACATGTTTCCGTATTAGAATTAGAATCAGTATTAGAATCATACACCCAATAGTAATTCTTTTTGTAACCAAATCAAACAATCAATATAACTATAGGAGTCTCATCAATTACCCACCAAACATTATAATACTAAGCTACGTAAGCTAATTTGTTAGAGACTCTTGTCATAGTTAGAACTCCAAATTCCAGATTAGTATTCGAGACAGTTGGTATAAGCAAAAGTGCAAACTTTGGAGTACTAGCAAATGTGCAAACTGTAAAAAATATTGAGTGAAGTTGAAAATAGGTTGCGTGAAGATTTGGTTTCCAAAAAATACATGCATTTTAAATTAAAATGATAATGTCCACTTGTCTGGTTATATGGTTAGTAGGATAAGATTTCTTAGGCTATGTTTGATAATAGGGATAGTAGATCTAATTGTTAAGACATTTTTACCATTAATAGATTAATTTATTTGTTCTTTGTACCAGTGGCATATGATGTAATATCCAATAAATTTAAAATTAAGTTTGCGAATTTAGACTATCTATTTTGGAGGGCGAAGGAATTAGGAGGCCGTGAAAAAGCCTTCCGAAACTTTGCTTGGATAATGTGGTTGGTCTGGTAGGCCCGTAGCTCAAAGGTATTTGAGAACAAGGACACCCACTTTGCCGACACGTTTCAGCATGCCTCGAAGGAAGTAGAATCTTTTCGAGTAGCACGAGCCCGCGAAACGATCCGCAATCCCTAGTTATCTCATCGTTCCACAGAGCCACTCCCAGCCAACTCTCCAGTTTGCCAGGCAGATGGATCTTGGGTGGATACTTGCACTCTAAGTAGTATTGGTTGGATTTAAGAGCAAATCGAATTATGATTCATATAAGTTTAAAGAGCTTTCGTAGATGCTTATTCCCGCTTCACGCAGAGTTTGAGACTTTCCTTTGTGCAATGAGATTTTCTTATTTTACTTTCTCTATTTGACGTTAGTTTTAAGACAGATTACATGGAGTTAACTCAGGTTTTACACACTCACGATGAGTGACTTGCTTTTTCGTCAGAGTTAGAAGATTTTAGCTTTTTGAAGTCATTTTCCCTTTTTTAGTTTATTTTTTATTCCACGTTGTAACAACACCCGTGCTGACTACTTTGCAAAGAAGGCACGAACACGCATTTCTATATTTTCCCATGAAAGCTCTGCAACTCTGCACTGGTTTTTTTTTTTTAACACCACTCCGGACTAGTTTTTTCCAGAAGGAAAACCGTTCAATTTTATCTTGAATGGATTGAACTATTTTTGCTATAAAAAAAAATGACAAAGACTTTATTATCTTTGTTAATACATGTTCTGAAATTAAATTTAGTTAAGCCTCTTTCAAAAAAAGAAGTTAAATTTAGTTCTTCATGACGTTGGTTTTAAATAATTACTTAAACAATAAAGTTTTTTTTTTTTGACAAAAGTCATAGCGAAAGTAATTATGAGCAAAAGAAATTCAAAACTTTATTTATCATTTTATTTATCATTTATAATATATGAAAATTTACAAAATGAAATAAGGTGAGCATAAATAATACAAAACAGAAAATAAAGTAAATAAATAGAGACTTTTAAAGCTATTAAGCAAAACTAAGGTAGGCGTTATTTTGTTTAGTGAAGTCACATGAATATTTAGTATTTATATTATAAGGAAAAAAAATTGGTATATAAATGCAATTTCATTGTTTTAATTAGGTTGTTCAGATTTATTAGCAGATGCGCCAACAATCTTCGATACTATATACTTTCATGTCATGGTATGAGCAGACAAAATAATTTTTTTCTGGTTTGCATGGTGGTTGTCCTGTCTTTTCTCCTGTTCTAGGATTTGTCAATGGTTTGTCATCTTTGAAAAGACCTATTTATAAAAAGAGCAATAATGAATTTCAAAATATAACGGAGAATATTGGTAACTAATAATGATTAGTGATAAGCAAAATGTAAACTATATGACATACATTCATGAAGATTAGCGAGTGAAACGAGGATGATACAAAATACCGCAATTTTGGATGACGACAATATTATTTATCTCTTTAAAGAAATGTTTTGTTGTGTTATGGTAGAAAACCTTACATGTAAAGTAATTATATATATAAGTCTCCAACTATTTTTCTACGGTGATCCCAAAAAAACTCTTTTTAAATTCGTTTGGCTAGCTTTATTTCTTTATATTCCAGAAAATTGATGTTTAAGAGTTAATTACTCGTTTGCACACAAAAGAGAGAGAGTTAGTTACTCATTTCGAGGATCTTCAAATGATCAATATTTGAAAACTTATAACTATTTGGCATTTTTAGCCATTGGTTTAGACTTATGGTCGTTATAAGTTATGTAACTATTATTATTTAGACATTTTTATCATTAATAAATTTTTGTTGTTTGTTCGTCATATGACGTAGTATTCAATAAAGTTAATCTTAAGTTTTTTTAATGTACTTTCTTTTTAATTTTAGTTGGATTTTTCAAAAATGGGTCATATGATATAGGGCAAAGTATATATAAGTCAAATATATAAAATTACCACCAAAAAGAGCAAGAATCAGATTTGTGTTTGGGGTATTTCGATTAATTACAAATAATTTAGGATGATTCATATAAATTATGGTTTGCGATACTTTCCATAAGTTTTTTCTTTAATAATAAACAACTATTAAAGATTAATTTTAAAAGATTTTTTCTTTTTGTCGTCTTATTATATCATAAGAGATATTTAATCTAATTCTATCATGATAATATTTAACTATATGCAGCATATACGAATATGATGAACAACTCCCACGAACAACGATTCCACGACGCAGCTTTTCCGGAACACTTGGATCTTCAACGGATGGTTCTGCATGTACGACATTCCTACGATTGACATGCTCTCCCCGCAATACTCGAGACCACTACGAACGGCTCAGTATGCGGCACTCTGAATCTCAGATAAGCTTTGCACCATTAATCTGCAAAAAACTGCGTTATCTGGAAATCGAATCCCATACCTGGTGTAGAAGTATTAATGTTTGAACGACATGTGTCCCCCCATGAAGTTTCATATAGTACCATAATAACACAGATTTCGGGTCTCGTCTCCAGTCCACACAAAACGAAAGTTAAACTTCAGTTTCCCCCTAAATTGAAAGTTTGAGACTTCAGTCTCCATAAATTCAAATTTCGTGGTTTATCTTCGGTTTACTGTGCCGAAAACCAAATTAACCGCTTAACATCGAAAGTAAACCGGATTTACCCAGAAACCAACTCGATTAGTAAACCGCCTTCCTTCTTCTTCTTCCTCCTCCTCACTGTTTAACGCAGAGCGCCTCTGTTTCTCCGTTCTTCTTCTCTCTGAGTTTTTCCATCTTTCTCTCTGTTTTTCAATTTTCCACTGATTCGGTTTTCTTTTTCTCTTTTTTTTTACACTAGTTTATTAATTACTACATAAATTTATCTTCTAATTACTAGTTTATTACATATATAAACTGATATTTCATTAGTTTTTAGAAGTTTGAAACATGGCATTGAATGTTGATCCTCAAAATCACACAAGTACGTATTCGGAGTCTTAAGGGTGAAAGAAGAATCTCTTATTTAATGACGAGCCGACGATTACAAAAAAAGACGAGCTAAAAACTGAGTATACGAGCCGAGCCGCAAAGTGCTCTGACGGTTTTACGAAATTCTCTGTGAAAGCGGTTATTTCGGGATCCCTTCCTATCATTCTCTTTTTTCTATTTATAGGGTACAGGGAGTAGGTACCCTATGTGTGCGAAATGTCTTTTTTACCCTTTGGTTGGTGGAGGGATTTTGCTGGGCCTTCCTTGGGCTTCTGAGAATTGTGAGCCCGTCAAGGGGTTTTGGGCTTGAGCCCAAAACCTACCATCAACAGTAGCCCCCCAACCCTAGTGCGTAATGATGACGCGGCTAGGGTTGCAATCATTTCGCCGTTCTCGCTTCAACTCCCTTCGCGTGTTACCGAGGCACGTGTTGAGGACGCGCCTTCTGGTTCGTCCGCTGCTTTTTTCGAGGAATCGGGAACCGGATCGTTTGCGTGTAACGGGCGGTGAAGACGTGATGATTACATCGTTCTTCGAGGCAATGATGACGCGGTTTTTCTTCGACCGACTCCCTCTATAAATACTCTGCCCCTTCCTCATTTCTCTTATTCTTCCTCCGCACCAGCAGAAGGTATTTTTCTCCGTTCTCTCTCTTCTCTTCTTCTGTTCGTCGCTTTCTTTTTCCGATAATGTCTTCCAACTCCGGTTCCCGAGATTCCTTCTCCGATCACCGTCAGTCTCGTACTACCGAGGACTCCGCTGTCCAATCCATCGACCGCTTTCTGAACGAGTCGCCTGATAGTCGTCGGGGTCGTAGATCTAGGTCTTCCAGTGTGTCGGCGTCGTCGGTTGTGAGGAGTTCGGCAGATGCCACGGAGTTGCAACGTCGCGAGCTCTTATGCCTAACAGGAGCTGCCGGGCCGAGCGCCGCTACCAAACCTGCTACGACAATGTATCTTCGTGATGAGGATAGCAACGCGGCGTTTTCGGACGAGGATGATATCCCATTAATTAGACGAAAAACTGCTTTGGCCAGAACGGGCCCGTCTCGCGGTGCGGCGTCTTTGATTCCAGGTCGCCTGGATGACGTTCCTGCTCAACCAAGGGGTCCGGCTCCTGGTGTCGCAGATTATCTTCGCCCGTCGTCTTCGACGGATGAATCGATCGAGCTCTCACTGCACTTCTCTGACGCCCCGGCTAATCTCGTCACACTGGTTCCAAGTGCTTCGGATCGACCTTGGACGGCTCCGCCAGGTTAACTCTGCGTTTATGAGAAGCATATCACCGATTGTGGGCTGACCTTCCCGATTCCCGCCTTCCTCTTGCAGTACGCTTTGCGGCGACAGATGGCTTTTGCGCAACTATCCCCTGCTGCAATTCGAAACGCCTACAGTCTGATCCGTCTAGCGGAGAGGTGCGGCGTCGAGCCTCGTTGTTCTCTGTACGAGGAGTTGACGACGAAGAAGAACTTTGGGAAATCTAAGCTAGGCCTGGTGTATACCCAGTCTTCGTTGACCCCAAAGTTGGTCGTCGGTGCGAAGAGCAAGACCAACGATTGGCTTCGTTGGTACTTCTTTGTTAAAGTTAACAATGAGTCCGCCGGGGACGTAGTGGTCACGAACTACCATGGGTGGACTGTTTCACCCGGTAGTTTGCTTATATCTCCGAGGTCGATCCCTCTTTATCTGATAATTTTATCTGACTTGTTTCTCTTGTTTCTTTCTTTTTGCAGTTCGTTGTCCCAAGATCTTCGACCCGTACCCCGAGAAGCTTCGCGACGACGTTCAGAAAATTCTAGCTTTGTGCCCGTATACTTGGCCCGGCGAAGAAGATCCTGTTCGTCGCCCTTCTTCGAAACCAAAAGGAAAGAGCCGCAAAGGAGGTTCTTCGAAAACAAGAAAAACTAACAAGAATCCAGGTTGGCTTCGATCCCTCCCTTTATTCCACTTTTTCGACGAGCGCGTATATTTATTTATATTCTTCGCTTCTTTTTATATATCAGCTTCTTTAACGATTATGGGGAAGCTGAATGTTGACGCGGTGGGTGACTACTCTTCAAGATACAAGAAGAGGTCTGCTACGACGCCAGCGAAGACGTCCCGAGAAGAGGAGGAGGCTATGGCCTTGGGGAAGCGTCTCTCTTTAGCGTAATACGAGGCTAAGGAGAGGGAACGATGATCTTCAGGTCGTCAGGATAGGAGAGAAGAAGGTGACCGTCGTGATCGACGCGGTCATGATGTTGGTGGTGTCGATCGTTCGGACGTAAGATCCGACGTAGAGAGGGAGAGAAGGGATAAGGAGGTGGCTGAGGCGCGGTCGGCTAAACTACCTGTTGCCGAGACTTCTCATGATGTGCCCTTAAGTGGCAGGGAGGTCGTTCTGTATGACAACTCTCAGGTCGAGCCGACCAGAAAGCGGGCTGCGGATGAGTCCAAGACGGTGAGTTCGGACCCGACCAAGAAACAAAGGACGGCCTGGGCCCCGGATTATAGGTGGCGATATGATTACAACGGGCGCGACGTTCATATCTCGACTGATTCCACATCCTGTGCGGAGCTATTCCGCAAGATTCACGTCGGTCCATCTCCTTTCTTCGAGCTCCAAGATATGTGGGAGAGAACGGCGTTCACTGACGCTGCGAAGAAGACCGTTGCGGTAATGCTTTAAGAATTTTTCGCAATACTCTGTTATTAAGTATTTCGCATCCTGACCGAGCCCTTACTTTTGTAGGCCATTACCGCGATTAACCGGATGGCGTACATGTACGAGCGTCGCCTCCGCGTTGTTGCTGAACAGAACACAGCTTTGAAGGAGCACCAGAGAGCTTTGGCGGCCGAGACGAAAAGGGCCGACCAGGCATCGAAGGGCCTGGAGACTGCTAACTCCGAGGTGCAGCTTCTTCGCGAGGAGGTTGCCAAATTGAAGGAAGAGCGAGATAACACTCTCTTAGAACGGGAGCGCTGTCTCGAAGAGTTGTCAAAGTCCCGAGTCGACTTCAAGCATTATGCTGAGTGGTCGCAGGCCGAGGAGGCAAGGCTTCGGGAGCGGCGTGCCGAATATGCTCGCATCCACGTAACCAAGGCTCTCAAGGAAGCTGCTGGCCACGTCTTGACGGGATCCAGATGCACTTCACTACCAGGGACGCGGCGCATCCCAAATTTCTTGATTACAATCAGGCTATCGGGAGCGTGAATCTGCTGAAGACGCTGGCCGAGTCTGGGGAGATCGTCCTAAACTCCAAGGACGTAATCGAGAGACTCGAGGCCGATGTGGAGGATCTTAAGAACGAGGTGAACGCGTTCGAAATTGCCGACCTTGAAGAAGGTTGGGCTGATGTTCGGACTTTCTTCAAGGGTCCTCTTGCCATCGAAGAATTTGCTCCCTCCGTTGCTGATGCTGATGAAGGGATTGCTGTTGATGCGGACGCCGTGGATCAAGTCGTTGCGGATCCGGTTACTGGCGACAGAAGTGTCCAGGTCGAAGATCCTCCTCAAGATGAGGCAGCGTCTTGAGATTTATGTTGTTTTTTTTTTTAAGTTATCTGCCGCGTAGTCGGTTTTTTGTAAGACTCTTCGCCACTTCTGTTGGCTTTTTATCGAATATTTTAACGCTTTATTCTTGTGCGTATACTGTCGAGGTCGGTCTTTATGTGCTTCGTACCTTTGGGTCGGGCCCAAGACACTCGGTGATACGACCTTCGAGGACGTACCGCACAAGTTATTGAGGACGACCTTAATAACTTGGTCGATAATCGTGTTTGGGTCGGGTCCAAGACACTCGGTGGTACGACCTTCGAGGTCGTTCCGCGCAAGTTTATTGAGGACGACCTCAATAACTTGGTCGATAATCGTGTTTGGGTCGGGCCCAAGACACTCGGTGGTACGACCTTCGAGGTCGTTCCGCGCAAGTTTATTGAGGACGACCTCAATAACTTGGTTGATAATCGTGTTTGGGTCGGGCCCAGAACATTTTTAGGTGCGACCTCCGAGGTCGGCTTATCCTGTTCGAATGATTAAAACGAGCCTGATTGCGAGTTCGGCCTCGGCTTACGTGATTGGTCGTTTTAATCGTGCGAGTACGGAACTCGGCTTTCGTTCGATTAGACACCGGGCCAGGGTGCTAACGTATTTCGTTTCGTTTCTGTCTTTAGAAAGATAGATTTTATTAATATTTGCAGTTGTGCCTCGTAAACGAGGCTGCCTACGTATCCTCTGATCGGAGGGATCAAGCCGCTCGTAGTTCACATTACATAGTAAGGCATCGGTAAGGCCGAGCTCTTTTTTTTTTTTTTTTTAAAATAGTATCGCTTCAGATGCATCGAATTCCATGTGCGGGGGACTTCGACGCCGGACATTGTGAGGATCTCGTAGTCTCCGGGTTGGACGATCTTCGATATCTGATAGGGACCTTCCCAATTCGCGCCGAGCTTCCCGGTGTTGAGTTCGACCGTGTTTTCGAACACTTTTCTGAGGACAAGGTCGCCTTCGACAAAATGTCGATTATGGACTTTCTTGTTGTAGTATTTCGCAGCGGCAAGCTGATAATTCTGGATTCGGCACAGTGCGACGTTGCGGTTTTCTTCTAGATCGTCGAGGCTGTGTCTCATCATCTCGTCGTTGAGGTTGTTATCCTGTACCATCATGGAGCGACGGAGGCTCGCACATCCTACCTCGGCTGGGGCCATTGCTTCCACTCCATAAGCCAAGGAGAAAGGCGTATATTTGGTAGCGCTACGCGGGGTCGTTCGATAAGACCATAGGACGCTGTCGAGCTCGTCTGCCCAGACTCCTTTCTGGGCTTCGAGCCGTTTCTTGAGTCTGGCTAGTATTGTCTTGTTTGTTGCTTCAGCCTGACCGTTGCCTTGGGGGTAGCCCGGCGTTGACTTGTTCAGACGAATTTTCCAGCTAGCGCTGAAATCTTTGAACTGTAGCGAAATAAACTGCGAGCCGTTGTCTGTGATTATTTCGTACGGTAGGCCGTGCCGACAGATGATGTATTTCCAAACGAAGTTTTGTACGTCTTTGGCTTTGATCGTTGCATAGGATTCGGCTTCGACCCACTTGGTGAAGTAGTCAGTCATGACGAGGATGAAGCGTTTTTGCCGCGAAGCTGGAAGTGGACCGACGATGTCCATGGCCCACCGCATGAAAGGATATGGCGCGGCACCAGCTTTCATTAGTTTGGTCGGCTGATGAATGACGGGGGCGTGCCGTTGGCATTGCTCGCACTTGAGCACGTAGTTTTTACAATCCGAGATCATCGTCGGCCAGTAGTAGCCGAGCATTCTGATTTTGAGTGCGATAGATCGTCCTCCTGAATGGTTTCCACCTGCTCCCTCGTGTGTCTCTTTCATGACTTCTGCCGCGTCCGCCTTATGGAGGCAGCTGAGTATTGCCCCGGAGGCGTTGTACCGAAGTAAGTGTTTGCGGTACAGCGTATATCTTGACGCTTTGGCGCGTAACCGCCGTGCTTCCCATTTATCCACCGGAATTGTACCATCTGACAGGAAGTCGCGTATTTCGCGGCGCCAATCGTCGGGGTCGCTTGTCTGATCTGGCGCTGCACGGCTGCACACGAAATTGACGGACTCGATTCCCTCGATGCTGGGGCAGTCGATGCTTTCGAGTGGTATTACACGGCGAAGGTCTGGGTCAGACGTAGAGGCTAGCGGTGCTAGCGCATCTGCGGGAGCGTTATCTCCTCGCGGTATCTTGGTTAACTCAAACTCCGTGAATTGTTTAGCCAGGCGTTGGACGACCTTGAGGTAAGCGTCTATTCTATCGTTTCTGGCTTTATAGTCACCGCTATACTGGCTTGCTACGAGCTGTGAATCGATCATGGCTCGAAGTCGTCGGATGTTCATTCCAATCGCGAGTCGGAGTCCAGCAATGAGTGCCTCGTACTCGGCGACATTGTTTGTTGCCGTGAAACATAATCTGAAGGATTGTTCTAACATTTCCCCGGTTGGAGAAACGAGCCTGATGCCGACACCTGACCCATGTGAAGAGGACGATCCGTCGGAATAGAGGGTCCAAGTTCCATTCGTCTGATCGGTGTTTGGCGAGGTGTCATTCAAATCCGCTGTTAGTGACGGTAGTTCGACGATGAAGTCGGCAAGAACTTGAGATTTCATGGCTGGCCGAGCCCGGAAGTCGATGACGTATTCGCTGAGTTCGACGGCCCACTTGGTCATTCTTCCCGATAGGCTGGGACTGTGCAATGCGGCTTTGATGGGCTGGTTCGTGAGAACTGCTACGGTATGGGACTGGAAATAGGGATGCAGCTTCCTTGCCGACGTAACGACTGCTAGCGCGGCTTTTTCCATTGTAGGATAGCGGACCTCGGCCTCGATTAGCGATATACTTACGTAGAAGATTGGCCTCTGTTCGCCGCGGTCGTCTCGTACTAGTACCCCGCTGACGGCCCAACTGGACACAGCTATGTATAAGAATAAAGTTTCGCCGTTCTCAGGTTTTGCGAGTACCGGTGGCGTCGTCAGATACGTCTTAAGCTCGGTGAATGCTTTCTCGCTTACGTCGTCCCAGGTAAACTTGTCTCTACGCTTTAGGAGGTTGTAGAACGGCAGACATTTGTCCGTCGACCTTGAGATGAATCGGTTGAGGGCCGCGATCCTGCCGGTCAGCCGTTGTACTTCCTTGGCGTTTCTGGGAGAGGGTAACTCTAGTATAGCGCGAATTTGCTTTGGGTTGGCTTCTATCCCTCTCTTGGTGACGACGTAACCCAAGAACTCACCGGAAGTTACCACAAACGTACATTTGGCCGGGGTTCAACTTCATTTGGTATTTGTTTGTCACATCGAAGCATTGTCGGAGGTTCTGAACGTGGTCATCTGCTTTTAGAGACTTTACGAGCATATCGTCGATGTAGACTTTGACAGTTCGACCGAGCTATTCGGCGAACATTTTGTTGACGAGGCGTTGGTACGTCGCTCCGGCATTTTTCAGACCAAAAGGCATCACCTTATAGCAATACGTCCCGCGATCAGTGATGAAGGACGTCTTTTCCTGATCGTCTTTGTGCATGAGAATTTGGTTATATCCAGAGAAAGCGTCCATGAACGATAAGAGCTCATTCCCTGCGGTGGCTTCAACTAGTCGGTCGATGTGTGGCAAAGGGTAGCTATCCTTTGGACATGCTTTGTTTAGATCGGTGAAGTCGACGCACACCCGCCATTTGCCGTTCTTCTTTTTTACTACGATGGGATTCGCCAACCATTCTGGATACCAGACTTCGATGATGGAGCCGGCGCCTAGCAGCTTTTCGACCTCGTCATTTACTGCTTTGGCTCGTTCCGGACGCAGTTTCTTTTCTGCTTGACAGACTTGAACGTTGGATCCACGCCTAGCTCGTGAGACGTTATCGAGGGATCGATGCCTGTCATATCTTCAACGCTCCAAGCGAAGGTCGACGAATTCCCCTTGAGGAGGGCTACAAGGGGCGTTTTGATTTCTGGACTGATCTAGAGTCTGATACTAACACATCGTAGTGGATCTGACGCGTCAATATTCACGAGTTTTGTTCGGCTTAGCTCTGATTCCTCATAGGATTTGCCCGGTGCTTTTACTGTTTTTGAGATGGGCGCGGGCTCCTCTTTCTTTGGTTGCTATAATTTCTTTTCGGCGCGGTTCTTGTGTTCGATCAGGAAACACGTTCGCGCTACTTGCTGATTTCCTTTGAGAGTGAAAATTCCTTTTTGAGTGGGAAACTTGACGCACTGGTGATAAGTGGATGCGACGGCCTGCATTTGATGAAGCCACGGCGTCCCCAAGATTACGTTGTATATCGCCGGTTTATCGATAACAATGAATTTCACCCAGGCGATCGTACCACCAACGAATGTGGGAAGTTTGATGGTGCCTAAGGACATGATGAAGTCACCGTCGAATCCGGCTAAAGGTCGGGAGCGCGGCTTTATACGTCGGTCGGCTACATTCATCGCGGTGAGAGTATCTTTAAAAATTAGGTCGACTGAGCTGCCCGTATCGATCATAACGCGCGTGATTCGGCTATCGCTGACGATTAGCTCGACGACCAGGGGGTCGTTGTGAGTTAGGTCGATTCCGACGAGGTCTTCTTTTGTGAAAGAAATGGGTTCGATTTTCTCGGAAGGTTGGCTCGGCGTTACTGGCCACGTCTCCATCATTTCGGCTTTCTTTCGGTACTGCTTGATTGAACGGACCGAATCGTTGCAATTTTGAAGGCCGCCCATGATCATATGGATTTGTCGGACGACGATGGGAGCGTCGGCGACAGCTTTGCCTTGGCGCTGTCTTTTGGCCGAATCGTTTGCTTGATCGTCGCCTCCAGCTGCTCCGTCGGCTCGATCCTGGAGAAATTGCCGAGCAGTGGCCTTGTTCCGTTTTTGGTTTTTATTACCCCCTTGGGCTCGGTCACATTCGATTGCGATTCCCCCGCTCTTGTACTTAGCCATGAGGAGCCCTTGCAGGTAGCGGCAATCCTCCGTCGCGTGGGCCTTGCTTTTATGATACTCGCAATATACTGTCCCTGTTACAACGTCGTCGGTGTCTCTCGCCCATTTATTCCAAGGTTTGGGCGCCGACCCTTCACCATTTATGGCGAACGTGGCCGGCTTTCTACTTTGGCTAACGTTGCGGTCTAGATGTTGTCTTGGCTCTGCTGGTTTTACCACAGGAGCTTCTTTTGGTGCCGAAGCCTTGGTTACACCGTACTTTCGTGAGAGGATGAGCCGCTCTTCCTCTAACTCGATGTACCTCGTCGCTCTATGGAGCGCATCTTCGAGCGTGTTTGGTACGTGCAGCATGATATCGTTCCTAAATCTTGAATCATACCACACCGAGTTGCGCAGGGCTACGATCGCGGCTTCGTCTGGAATGACGATTCGGGTGATGACGTCTTTAAAGCGATCGATAAATAGTCGGAGGGACTCCGTGGGTCCTTGCGAGAGGGACCAGAGGTCGGCATTGGACGTCTGGTTCTGTGTGAGCGGCGAGTAATGCTTGAGGAACGTTACGGACAGTTCACGATAGCTGCTGATCGAGTTCGGCTTAAGTTTTGAAAACCATTTGAGGGCGGCGCCGGTTAGATGTTCGGTGAAAATCTGGCATTGTCCTGCTTCGAAATTTTCATTGGTTAGTTCGGTGCGGTTGATTGCGATGCTAAACGACGTCAGGAATTCTTTTGGATCACCCTTCCCACTGTAGGGCTCGAGCTTAATCTTCTGGCGCCCTCGAAGTGAGACACTGGTTATCCTCCGAGTGAAAGGAGTTTGCTGCGTTTCTTCCAGGACGCGGTCAAGTTCTGGTGCGGCGCTTGTGGCCTTGTGAACCTTTGCGTTCAGGTCTTGAACAATGCGTCGTAGTTCGGCGAGCTCTTGGCCCTGGGCACTTTCGCTTGACGAAGCAACATGTTGAATTTTCCGAGCCGGTCCTTGGTTTCTTTGCGCGGGTCGGACAACCTGTGCCTGACTTGCGTTTAGGCGGTTGATTTCGTCCTGAGCGCACGCCTGGGCTGCTGCCAAAGACTCGAGTCGCACGTTCGTTCTTGCCTCTTGCTGGCTCAGATGTGTGAGAATGTTTTGGAGCAGGTCGTCTGGTTCGCTGCGGTCCTGAATCCTTTGGTTTACCCCGGCTCTGGCGCTGACCTGCAGGTTCGCCGCGTTACGTCCGTTCGTCAGGAAGTGGAGCTGGGTGCGGTCTTGTAGCTGCCGCGGTTGGTCCTTCCGGCGTCGGGGGTAGCGAAGGCGGTGCGGCTGCGGGCGTGCATGCTTCTCCTCCCGAGCTGGAGGCACTTGTGCCGAGTGCGTTGTGGAATGCGTCTGTCATCTTTGCTGTTTCGTCGGTTCGTAGTTATGAGAGAAATCTTCGAGCTTCTCCCCTACCTGGCGTGCCAACTGTTGATCCTCAAAATCACACAAGTACGTATTCGGAGTCTTAAGGGTGAAAGAAGAATCTCTTATTTAATGACGAGCCGACGGTTACAAAAATAGACGAGCTAAAAACTGAGTATACGAGCCGAGCCGCAAAGTGCTCTGACGGTTGTACGAAATTCTCTGTGAAAGCGGTTATTTCGGAATCCCTTCCAATCATTTTCTTTTTTCTATTTATAGGGTACAGGGAGTAGGGTACCCTATGTGTGCGAAATGTCTTTTTTACCCTTTAGTTGGTGGAGGGATTTTGCTGGGCCTTCCTTGGGCTTCTGAGAATTGTGAGCCCGTCAAAGGGTTTTGGGCTTGAGCCCAAAACCTACCATCAACATTGAAGCAGATTAAATCATCATCAAAAGTCATAACCGGAGCAAGACCTACCTTTAAAATGATTACAAAATTTGTGATATTATTGCAATCAACATAAATATGAGCTTTTTCAAACTCGAAATGATTAGAAGAAAAATGTTATCAGCTTGTATGAAGCAAACCTTTTGAATTATCACCAAAAGTCATTACAAGAGCAAGAGCCGCCTTTAAAATGATGAAATCGGGAACGGTCTCTAACAATCACGACACGATCATAAACATCAGATACAAACTTTGCAAAATTATGACAATCAACACAAGTTCTGAGATTCTTGGTCACTCTAATGGTTGTTTCTGGTGGAGTCACCAGAATCCCAAAGGCTATAGCTAGCTTCTCGCTATGGTATCTCAACGCATATCCCTTTTCTTCTTCTGAATCAAGATTGTGCAGTTCCGATGTGATTTCCGCCACATAACCCGCAATCTTCAGCTGCTGATTGATTTCCGCCAGCATTTTGTAGATTTCTTCCTTCCGCGGATGCGAAACATCGTCTACTATAAACTCATGAACGGTTCCTTGTAGCTCGATTGCGCTGCATCCGGGATTGGTCTGGATTCTTTTCTTCTTCATTAAAGAACGCAATTCAGTAACTTTCTCCCATTTCCCAACCGATGAGTATGTGTTGAGTAACAGAACGTAATCTCCAGCTTCTTCGGCTTTGAATTCGATAAGATGAGCGATCACACGTTCCCCAAGTTCCACATTTCCATGGACTCTACAAGCCCCGAGCAGCGTACGCCAAATAGTAGAGTCCGGTTTCATCTCCATTGACTTAATGAGACTGTAAGCTTTATCAAGTAGACGAGCACGTCCCAAGAGGTCAACGATGCAGCCATAGTGATGTAAATTTGGCTTTATCTTGAATTCACCGCTCCTCATTCTATCGAAAAACATCATTCCTTCATCGACCAGCCCGGAATGGCTACAGGCAGACAATAAACCCGTGAGTGTC
This sequence comes from Arabidopsis lyrata subsp. lyrata, assembly GCF_000004255.2. Taxonomy (NCBI): domain Eukaryota; kingdom Viridiplantae; phylum Streptophyta; class Magnoliopsida; order Brassicales; family Brassicaceae; genus Arabidopsis; species Arabidopsis lyrata. The sequence continues at coordinate 13,268,568 of NW_003302551.1, forward strand.
TGTTCCTCTGGAGAGATTCCAAACTTCAACATTTCGTTGAAAGCTTCAATGGCTTCTTTTCCAAACCCATTCATGGCTAAACCCGAGATCATAGCCGTCCATGAGACTACGTTTCTTTCACGCATTCGATTAAAAACTTCGTAAGCTTTATCCATAGACCCGCAACGTGAGTACATTGAAACCAAAGTGTTACTCAAATTCAAAGCACCACTGAGTCCGTTTTCATCGATAAAGTCATGAACTTGTTTACCAAAATCCAACGCCCCCAAGTTAGCGCAAGCTTGTAAAGCTAACAAGCATGTTACATTGTCTGGTTTTACACACCTATCGACATCGTTCTTCATCTTATCAAACAAAACCAAAACATCTCTCGTACGTTTGTTCCGGAGATAACACGAAATCAACACGTTCCAAGAAACAGTATCTCTTTGGGGAATTTCGTCGAACACTTTACATGCATCAGTACTGTTTTCACAAGTTGAGTAAAGATCCATCAGAGTCGTCATAAGAAGACTATCCGAGAGAAACCCATCACTGAAAATCTTACCGTGAATTTGCAAACCACCGAGTAAGTCACCTGATTTGATACAACACTTGAGAGCAAAAGAAGACGAGAGTGGATTAGCAGGAAAAGAGATGTTTCGTCTAAGAGCACGAAACAAGCGAAACCCTTCGCATGGAGTTTGGCTGAGAGAGAAAGCTCTGATCATGGTGTTGCAGTGAGAGAGAGTTGGGTTCAATCTCTGGGAGAAAACTCGGCATGAGTAATTGATGTCTCGAGGAATGAGAGAGAGAGCGAGACGAGAGAAGAAATGGTGGAAAACGTCAGAGTTTCTGATTAAGGAAGTGCGGAGTAAGACGGCGTGAATCTGCCGGAGATGGAGTTTTCCGGTGGAAGATACGATCAGAGAAAGAAGGTGATCGTCGCTGCTGCTTATGGACTTCAACATAGTCTTTTGGTGAAGAAAGCACTAAGCTTTGAGTTTACTCTGTTTTCATTTACTCTGTTTTAATATTTGAACTCTGTTTTAATTATACTCCACTGTAACACGTCTTGTATAAATCCTCACATTATAAATGAATTTCACATTTAAACAAAAATAAAAAATAAAAAATAAAGTTTCCTTTAAAAAGTTTTACTTATTTTTTTTTAAATGCACATAACTAACTTTTACATTCAATAAAAAAAAAAATTAGTTATGAGCATTTCAAAAAATCATCTCTAATTTATTATATATGACAACTTAAAAAAAGTACGTAATACAAATAAAATATAAAATAATAAAGTGATAAAAAATATTTAGCTAAAGTTACTAAGCAGAATTAAGGTAGGCAAAATTATTATTTTGTGAAGTCACATAAAAATTTACTATTGTATATTATAAGAAAAAAATTGATATATAAATTCTCTTCAAATTTATTAGTTAATATTTTGTTCGACAGTTCTTCCAACATCCTTCGATGGTATACATTATCAGGTCTTGAGAGTTTGTGCAGACGAAATGATCTCCTTGTGGTTTGCATGGTGGTTGTCCTACCTTTCTTCCTGTGATAGGATTTGTCAATGGCTTGTCATCTTTGAAAAAATTACCTATTTATTAAAAAGACATCAAAGATTTTAAAATATACTACATATAATATTGGTAACTAATGATGTTTAATAATGGGCAAAACGTAAAATACTGTTTATGACATACATTCATAAAGATTAGCCAGTGAAATGAGGATGATACAAACTACGGCAATTTTCGATGACGGCATCGTAATTTTTTTCTTTAAAGAAACGTTTTATTGTTTTATGGTAGAAAACCTTACATGTAATCATATATATATGTCTCCAACTATTTTTGTAAGGTGTTCCTAAAAAAGATGTACTTTAATTCGTTTGGCTAGTTTTATTTCCTTTAAATTCTAGAAATTGATGTTTAAGAGTTAATTACTCGTTTTCGAAGATCTCCAAATAGTATATTTGAGAATTTCTAAGAATTAGAAATTTTTAGCCATTGGTTTAGATTTACGGTCGTTATAATTGGTTATATAAATATTATCATTTTGTTATAAGAAGAGGATGTTCAAAATCCAAGCTTCATTCAAGAAAAGACAAATTCAATAAGCAATAAATATATTCATTTGCAAACAGACATGCTGCTAACTAGATCGTGATTTCACTTAAATTTAAAAACTTTTTTCGCAGAAAATAATACTTCCTCTGTTCCATTTTATTAAATGTTTGGACTAAAAGCACGGAGATTAAGAAACAATAAATGTTTTCTCATTTATGAAAATTCAACCAATAGAAAAAGATACTGCATAATTAAAATAATTAAAAACTATTAAACTAATATAAATCATGCATTAAAAGTAGAGAAAATCGTATATAATGAAACAAATGAAACGGTCTAAAACATCTTATATATTGGGACAGAGGGAGTAACAGATTTCTTCAGATTTTTCGAGTTTTTTTATATCGGCGAGACATTTTCGTGTTGTAGAATAAAAAATGTATTAGCTTCATTTTGAAGAATTTGGAACATGGCATTGAAGCAGAATTTATAAATCATCACCAAAAATCATTACATGAGCAAGACACACCTTTAAAATGATGACAACATGAAAGGTCGTTGTGATCTTCAGACAAGCTAATAACAATTTTCTTCTAATGTTAGTCGTTTCAATGTTTTTTTTTTTTTTTTTTTGTCTTTCTTGCATTAGCCAGACATTTCTTGTTGTACAATAAATAATACAGAATATCACCATTATTATCTATGCAAATTTAAATTTTCAAAACGAATGTACAGTTGTTAGTATCATTGTTTGTAAATAATTATTTTAACTCTTAAGGTTTTTTGACAAAAGTCATAGCGATTCACAACTGTCAAACAACGGGAGATCGTATGTCGAGCTAGAATGTTGGGGCTAACACGGCAAGACATACATTTACTTATCTTGCATATATATACAACTGAGGTATGGGGAAATATAGCACAACAATTACTCAAGAATCGTTTCACCACTAGTTGGAACAATCTTCTCCCACTACTCTCCGACACCACCTTTGGAAGAACATATTTGTTCTAGCTCCGGTACGTTTCCAAGCTTCAATCCACTGCATATAGAGAGAGCGGAATGCTCGTTCCCATGGAGACACTACCACATCGGCACCTAGACTAATCAAACTTCTCGACAAACAAGTTGGCAACAGTATCTCCTCCATCAGTGACCTTCATGGACGCAAGTATGATGGATCTTTTTACCAAAAAAAAAAAAAGTATGATGGATCACTTTAAGTATGGTTTGCATCAAGAACATTATTTTCCTCTAATCCTTTTCAAAAAATAAAAATAGATGTAAAAACCACTTTTTTGGGGTTTTGAATAACTTTTACATTCAATTAAAAAAAAAGTTAGTTATGAGCAAAAAATTTCAAAAAATCATCTCTAATTTATTATATATGACAACTTGAAAAAATGAATAAAGTTAACGTACATAATACAAATAAAATATAAAATAATAAAGAGAGAAAAAAAAATATTTAGTGTTGTGTATTGCATAGACATTTAAAGTTACTAAGCAGAATTAAGGTAGGCACAATTATTTGTAGTGAAGTCACATGAAAATTTACTATTTTTTATTATAAGGAAAAAATTGGTATATAAATTCTCTTCAAATTTATTAGTTAATTAGTTTGTTTGACAGTACTAATTCCAGCATCCTTCGATGGTATATACTATCAGGTCTTGAATGTTTGTGCAGACGAAATGATCTCCTCGTGGTTTGCATGGTGGTTATACCTTTCTTCTTGTGCTATGATTTGTCAATGGCTTGTCATCTTTGGAAAAATTGCCTATTTATTAAAAAGAGATAAAAGATCTCAATATACTACATATAATATTGGTAACTAATGATGTTTAATAATGGGCAAAACGGAAACTGCTGTATATGACATACATTCATGAAGATTAGCGAGTGAAATGAGGATGATACAAACTACCGCAATTTTTGATGGCGACATCGTAATTTTTTTCTTTAAAGAATCGTTTTATTGTTTTATGGTAGAAAACCTTACATGTAAAGTAATCAAATATATATATGTCTCCAACTATTTTTGTAGGGTGTTCCTAAAAAAGCTGTTTTTAAATTCGTTGGCTATTTTGATTTCCTTTATATTCAAGGAAATTGATGTTTAAGAGTTAATTACTCGTTTTCGAGGATCTCCAAATAATCAATATTTGAAGACTTATAAGAGTTAGAGATTTTTAGCCATTGGTTTAGATTTACGGTCGTTATAATTGGTTATGTAAATATTAGTATCATTTTGTTATAAGAAGAGGTACATGTTCAAAATCCAAACTTCATTCCAGAAAAAAAAAAGACAGATGCAATAAGCAAGATTGCGCTCACATAACCTAAAACTAATAACAAGAACTTTACACAAACAAGCAAATACATTAGCATAGCATGAGAGTGTTTTAAATGCTTAAGTCGATTAGAAATAGTCTAACCATAACGAAACATATCATCCTTGAAGAACGTATTACAGGTTTTAAGAGTACCAGAATCATTATTAGAATCATACACCTAATTGTAATTCTTCTTGTAACCAAATCTTACAATCAATATAATTATGGGAGTTTCATCAATTATCCACAAAACATTATAGTACTAAGCTACGTAAGCTGATTATGAGTTTTACTATTGTCATCTTTAGAACTCCAAGTTCCAGATCCTTGTTCTAGACAATTGGGTGTAAGAAAAAAATGCAAACTTTGGAGTACAAGCAAATGTGCAATCTGTGGAACCCAAATGTCTTACTTTATTCGTTTGAACCCAGCCTGACCCGAACCGACCGTTTACTTTATCCAATCATGCATGGATGTCAGGGATTCAAAAGAAGGTGAAGAACATTGTGTCTATGTCCATAACATCTAAGAGATATAACATTGATAGTTATATCTTACTAGACCTAGATAAAGTATTAAATGATGTCTACTACTCTTTTCGACCAGTTTATGCTGATTAAGAACATGAAGGAATTGGTGAAAAACCTCAATGCTATGGCTACATATATTTATGCTAATATTAGCTTTACTTGTATTCCGCTTTTTCTTATTAAGCGGAATACAAGTAAAGCTACGACTTCATTGTTGTTGATCTCGATCACGGGGCTGGCGGAATTTGAGAGGCACTCAATTGCATTCGCACTGTTGAGGTTATTAATAAACTAAATGTTTTCCTTCAAAAGTGTGTAATCTTTTGTGTGTTCTTATCAATACAAGTTTATTGGTGTGACTCCTTAGCCTTGGTTGATTACGTTCTAGTGTGTTTGTGAGACTCAAACATACTGGTTTGTGTGTTATTGTGTGATTCAACGACAAATCACCATTCCATCTCCATCATTGTCCCATCGATCCATCTCAAGCCGTAAGCCTTACCCAGAAGCATAAATCTAAGATAACAGTTTTCTAAGTTCTTACCTTGTTTATTAACTTACTAATATTTACTGAGATAAGAACTTTCAAACAGTGTAAACTATGGGTGTTCAATCCGGAGTAAGTATTCTGATCAAGTTATGTGAAACATTAATATTCAGCAAGTGTCAAATTTAATTTTGTTAGCTTAGATTTTAGGGTCGATCCAATGAAAACTAACTTGTCGCTGCTGCTTATGGACTTCAACATAGTCTTTGGTGAAGAAAGCACTAAGCGTTGATAAAATAAAGTTTTAAAAGTTTTACTGGTTTTATTTGATTAAGTATTAAACCTTGAAGTTTTGATTTCATCAATAATTAACTCACAAAATTTAACATCTGGTTAAGTAAGAATCATTTTAAAGGTGTGTCTTGCTCATCTAAAGTTATGGATATGTAAATTAGATCATTTACTGATTTATTAGAATATCAAAACAGAAGGTTCATCTCAAAAAAGACAAATGCAAGAATAAAGAATTCTTTTCATAAAACTTATAATAACAATTTTGCACCAAACAATCAAATACATTAGCATACAATAAGAATGTTTTAACTGCTTGAGCCGACTTGAATAGTCTAACCATAACAAAAAAAATATCATCCGTGAAGAGCGTAACACAATTCCTAAGAGTAGCAAATCAATGGTCCATTCCCACGATATCTCAAAAAGCAATAAGAAGCGAAACACACTCTATCTTAAGGTTTTTTTTTTTTTGACACAAGCCATAACAAAATTGATTATGAACAAAAGAATTTTAAAGAAGACTTCTCATTAATAATATATGATTATTAAAAACGAATAATGTTGACAAAAATAACATGAATAGCAAATAAACAAAAGAGAAAACGAGAAGAAAATTTGTAGTATTGTTCACACAAACTTTCAAAGTTACTAAAAAAACTAATGTAAACGTAATTGAGGTTAGTGAAGTCACATGAATATTCAAATTTGTGGTATATATATGCTCTTCAAATTTCTTCAATCTTTAAAGGAGGTGCTGGGTTAATTAGGGTGCGATACAGTCCCTCCAACAATCGGGGCCGGTTTTTGCTATCCTGTTCGGATTATTTGTGCATACGAAATAATCTGACATTGGTTTGCATGGTGGTTTCCCTGTCCTCTGTCCTGTAACGGGATTTGTTAATGGCTTGTCATCTTTAAAAACTTTATCTAGAAAACCTGAAAAAAAAAATAAACAATAAAATATTTAAAAAGACTATATATGGAAGAAATGATTATGATTATAATCGTAATTATAAACAAAACCTAAACTATATATGACATACAATCATGAAGACTAGCGAGTGAAACGAGGATGATACAAAAGATAACAAGTTTGGATGACGGCATTGTGCTTTTTCTTTCCAAAGTAACCTTTTTGTTATTTGATGGTATAGAAGCTTACACATTAACATATATAGAACTCTATTAGTACAAATTTTTGTAGGGTGATCCCAAAAAAACTGTCTTTAAATTTGTTTGGCTACTTTTATCTCCTTTCTATTTTTGAATTTATTGATGTTTAAGTCAGTAATTGAATATTAGAGATTTGTAGCCATTGCTAGCTTTTAAATTTTACAGTCGTTATAAGTTATGTAAATATTGTTCTTTTTGCATAAGAAATTATTGATGTTTAAGTCAGTAATTGAATATTAGAGATTTGTAGCCATTGCTAGCTTTTAAATTTTACAGTCGTTATAAGTTATGTAAATATTGTTATTTTTGCATAAGAAGAGAGAACAAAGTTTTCACATCTAATGTTAAATCGTTTTGCCTGTGTAAATATCTATCTTCACATATGTATTATTATTATAGAGGAAAAATGGAATGATTTACATTTCTATAAATGAATTTATAAAAACTCATGCGTATATTATATGGCACTTTGTAAACTAACATAATTTAGAATCATATGTATAAAATTACCAACCTTTTACCATCATGAGACTTTTTAATTTTTTGGTAAATAATTTTCAAACCTTTGTAAGATTATATGCATCCTTGAACTTTGATTGTTTGAAATACTTTCTTTTGCTATCTCATAGTACCAAGGAATTTAATAATGTAGGGTACTGCATTTTACTTTTATGAGTTTTATCTTGAACAATGAGGTAGTCGTAGTTGCCTAGTTGGTGAGCTGAAACTGGACTAAAAAGGTCTACACTAATTTTGTAAGCTTCTGTCGTTGATTTTTTAAGTCAACCATGAGAACATTTTCTTTTGGTCCACGCACCGAAATTTCCAGCCGCCGGCTTTAATTACCCAATGATCTTTCATAACTTGGCTTGCTATTTTGGATCGGAAGTGATTGGTTTCTACTTTTTATACTATTATATAACCTTTGTTTTTTTTTCCCTAAACTCAAACGATGTTGTTTTGAGTTTGTGTGCCACAAACAGAACGTACATAGATTCTGAACCTATGTTGCATGGAAACGGGAGCGGGTACGCGGAAACGGAATCGTTTAGAAGCGCTGAAGCGATTTTTTAGAAAATTTTACGGAAGCGGTACGCGATGGAAGCGTATAGTATATATAAAGAATATATATATATGTATATATATATAACTAAATATTAAACATTATATCATATTACAAGTTATATTAACCCCATAAATCTAATAAATAAATTTTAAAAACTAAATTTAAAAATTAAACCAATTTTTACAACAAACAAAATCAAATAATTCAAGAAAAAAATTATAACACTATATTCATTCTTTTTTTAAATAACATCAAACAAAATCGTTTCAAATTATGTATATTATAGGTAAAAATATTATCAAACTCAAGTCTCTCGAAATTAATCTAAATTAATTAATCATTTATAATATCTCTCACATATTAGATTCATGTCATTGCTATTTTCTAAACATGATTTTGTTAAAAATAAAATACAAAGATTAGTATGCAAAATTTTTAGTTTGAGTTTGTTTGATTAAAAATAATAATTTCATGTTTTATTTGTAAAATTGAATTTATAAAATGGAAGCGCAAGCTTCCAAACCGGAATCGTAAGCTTCCAACGAGCTTCCAAAGTGGAATTTTTGGAAACGCGATGGAAGCGAGATTCCGAAAGCTTCCAAGAGCTTCCGATTCCGACTAAGATTCCGAAGCGGGAAGCGGACCTCCGACGAAGATTCCGTGCTTCCTAGTTCTGAACAACTTCATATTGTTTAACCATCTTCGCGTCATCGCTATATATATAGTATTGTTTTAGTTAGTATAATTATTTTTTTTTTCTTTTTTTTTTCTCTGACTAAAACAATATACGTCTGACTAACACTGTCTAAACTAAAATAGATTATTGGTAATTAAATTTTTTGTCGGTTCGGTTTTAAAAATGTATCATAATTTTGGTATATTATGTGTTTTGTTCAGATTGATTGTGGTTGTTTCCCAATCATAGTGGATATCAGATTTGCTTGGCTAGCTCCATGAGGGCTTTGCCTTTTATGAATATGTGGTTTCGTGTGACATGCCTCTTTTCTTTTAATTTGAACTCCAAATATGTATATGGAATCGAAACAGGACATCCAACGAAACAGGCATGTATTTTTAAAACAATTGACGTAAAAAATAACTTTTCTCTGGAAAATAAAAATATTATCTTTATCTTATTTTTAGTATCATTTCGAAAATATTTAAAAATATCTGTTTTGGATTTACTATAAATTCTTATTAAAAAGACATAATTTTCTCTGAACAAAAGTTAAATAAAACAATGTAGCATAGTAACAGTAAGCGGCGGACTTTGGTCCAAAACCTTCTGGTATTAAAAAAAAAACAAAAAAACAAAAGAAAACAGTGAACGGCGGCTGCAAAGTGATTTTCAATACACTTTTTTCTTTGCCATCAAGTAAATTTCTCAATAGATAGAACTAAAAGGTTACAAACTGGACAACTAAACTTTTATCAACTAAAACTTTTTCTTTTTGGTATCATTATTAAAGAGTAATACCACTTTATCATATAGAAAGCAAAAAACTTAACTCAAAAGTTTGGTGAAAGAGCTTACGAAACATCCTACAAATGATATTCTATCTTTTTTTTTTTTTTTTTTTTTTGTAAACCACAAATGATATTCTATTATAAATAATAAATTCTCCTTGAATAACTCACATTGGGGGAATTTTACCTTTCAATAAAACGCTAAACGACACAAAATAAAATAATAAGATGCGACGTAACAACCACCTCCACTACTCTTTCTTCGTAATGAAGAAAGAGAAGCTGCCCATGCCTGAGTTTCATCTTCACCGGATCGCCACCGAAGGCACTCACTAAAACCTAAGTCCTCTTTAGATAGCCACTGAAAATACCACGTGATTCCAACGACCAAAATACCAAAGTCCATAAATAAGTATATTATAAAGAAAAACATTTATTTACTTCCACCTATCGATCGATACCCAAAAAAGCAAATGACCAAACTACCCAACAACCTTGCCTATGCCTATGCCTATTTGTATAAGTATAACACACAGCCTCTTCTTTTTCACCCACAAACAACAAAACATGGCTTTCACAAAAATTGTCTCAGTCATTTTCCTTTGCCTCTTAGGTCCTTGTATAGGTGTTGGAACCACTAGCTCTGGTGGATCAGTCAGTAGCATTGTGACACAAGGTTTCTTTAACAACATTATCAACCAAGCCGGTAATGGCTGCACGAGAAAAAGATTATACACCCGCGACTCTTTCATTGACGCTGCTAATAGTTTTCCCAACTTTGCTAGTTCCGTTACTAGACGTGAAATTGCTACCATGTTTGCTCATGTCACTCACGAGACCGGCCGTAAGATTTTTTTTCTTTACGTTTCTAATATATTTTATAATTTTTTTAATATTTTTGTTTGTACATCTACTCCGATTTAGTTACTTTTAGTAACTCCAAATAAATGAGTAAATCATTCTAAACTAACCTAAGGGTTGAGATGTTTCATTATTTCAGATTAAGCAATGGTGATTATAATATTATTACTGCACGTTAAGATTAAACCTCTAAAAACTAAACATATGTCTTGATCTCAATTAATTGAGCTGATTAAAAATCACTTTTTTCTTTTCTTTCATGTGATCTCTATGTCGTATAGACTTCTGCTACATAGAAGAAACAAAGAAAAAGTCACGTGGCAGGTGCGACGAGAACGTAGAGCAAAAACCATGTCCATCGCCGAGAAAAGGTCACTCCGGTCGTGGTCAGAGCCTCGGTCTCGACCTTCTAAGCCAGCCTGAGCTTGTGGGTAGCAACCCAACTGTAGCTTTCACGAAGGGTTTGTCGTTTTGGATTAATAGTGTAAGGCCGGTACTGAACCAAGGATTTGGAGCCACAATAAGAGCCATCAATGGGATGGAATGTAACGGTGGGAATTCAGGTGCTGTCAACGCAAGGATTGGGTACTATAGAGACTATTGTAGACAACTTGGTGTGGATCCTGGTCCTAACCTTAGTTGCTAAAAATTTCTTCAAATGCAAACTCGCATACACGTGACGTGTCACGTGATAATGCGGAATAAGAAGTTAGATATAAAATAAAGTTAAATTTCATACGTATGTCCGGCAGAAATCAAACCGGACAAAGATTCAAATCGCAAGTACATGGATTAACGTTTTGTAACTGTTATTGTATCAATTTGTTAATAAGAGGAGAATTGGTCTTACTTATGTCTAGCTAGTAACCATCTATGTTTGTAGGAGCTACGTTTCCACTCTTTGGTTTTGCTTCTTCTTGTTTGTCTATTTAAACCAATGAAAAAGCATATCATACAAAATCAAACGAAAATATTCACAAACTTCGAGATCGATGCTGCAAAATTCATCATTTCGATTTTCGACCAAAGAAGAGGAAAAAGACCCGAGTTCCACTGGTTTCTCATTATCGGCTCGCTCAGTACCGTCTCAATATATAATGAGACCTTTGGCAAAACAAAAAAAAAAATTAAAATCTCTTAGTAATTTTTTCTTTGAGAATTTTTTTGAAACTTATATTGGACCCTTGGCATTTGCCTACCTTGCCTAGGGGTAGAGACGGGTCTGCCAATGACGCTACCATGGCTCACATGCATTCCATCCGCCATTAGCATCTCCTTCCGAGCAGATCTTGTTGTCGTTCTCGTTTCCCTTCAATAGAGGACTTGGTTCCTCATGGTCTCTTCGCGGCTATCTTCTCTCGCCATAGTTTATATACATGAGACATGGTAGGCCAATGTATTTGATTGTTGGTCTTCCTTATGTTTAGTAACGTTTTGACACCTCCTCCAATCTTCTTCTCGGGCTGGGGATGACCCTTTTTGACCAAATTTAGTAGCACTCTGCTCAAACAACTTATAACAAGAAATTTGCACGAACAATCAAATACATTAGCCTACCATGAGATTCTTTCAAATGCTCAAAAACCGATTTGAATAGTCATCTAACCATAACAAAAACATATTATTTTTGAAGAACGTAGTCACACATCTCCTAGAAGTATCAATGGTTCATTCCCACGGTATTTCAATTCCTCTAAACCAGTATTAGAATTTTAGAACCATATGAATCAAATCATATAATCAAGTATCCACAAAACATCATAATACTAAGCTACATATATACTCTGATTTGTCAGAGTTACTATTGTCACCTACAGAACTTCAAGTTTCAGATTTGTATTCGAGACAAGTAGATGCAAACTTTAGAACCCAAAATGTCTTACTTTGACATCGAGATTATATAAACCGGTTAAGCGACCTTGATTTTAAAAACCGAACCGGTTCTCTCAATCATGCAAACATTAGAAGGCGATTACATTTATTTCCGAATTTTATTAACACAGATGAAAAAAGTCAAGAGTCAAACTAACTAGGAACGTCTAGAATTTTCAACTTGGTCCATTTCGCCTACTCTATTGGAAAAAGGAAGCAAATACTGTATTTTATATGTCCACATAAATTCTTTTTCAACCAAACTTTAATAATTACTATATGGACCAATTCATTAATTAATTCCTGTATCTGATTTAGGTGAAAAACTCTTTACTAACATTTAAAATCGAAACCAAAAAAACTGTGTAACAAAAATTTCCACCCAATGACTTCCGTTAAAATCGACGAGAAGAACAAGCACTTTCTCAACTAGCCGTTTAAGACTATCTTTATTGGGAGGTCCTTAGCTTAGTTCTTAGCTCATGAATGATTAAAATTAAAAGTTAAAATATTGATTTTGCTAAGGAATGGTTCTTAGTTAAAAGCAAAAAATTGGCTTAAGAACCAAAACTAAAGCCTCCCCAATAATGTTGCTGACGTTATCTTACCAAACACCAAAGCTCTGGTTCGTACAAACCCGAACCTCTTTCACTGCTTATACACGTATGTATGTATTAATTTCTTTTAGGTATTTTATAAAAACGCGCTCCTAAAAATATTAATACAATTGAAATTTTGTTTTATCTGATTATTCAGACCGAACACCGGAGAAACAAAAATAAACACAAAACTTCAAGAGTTTCGTTTTAGCTTAAAGGTTCCAGATTTCGAAAGAGCTCTCTTTTCTTTTCTTCGTGTTCCAGAATTATTTCTAGGTAATCTTTGATTTCTTTCGATTATAATGATTCAATTTTGATTTTCATTTGTAGAAAATATTAGGGTTTGATTCTGGAGATCGAATCGTATCTCTTTGTTTGTTTATTGAATTTGGGGCTTTTTCTATTAGGGTTTGTTTGGTTCCTGTGAAATTATCAAATGTTCCTGCATTTAAGGAATTGTTTTGATTTTTGGATTTTTTTTTTATGTTACAGATATATCATATATCATTTGGTGCTAAGTTTAAAGATGGCTGATCATTTGAGTTTATGTACCGATCGTCTCATAACATCTGAGAGCTTGAACTCAGAGAAAGATTCTGAGTCTTCTGGAGAAAGTTCTTACCGGCCTCAAGGCACAGACTTGGCTTCTTCATCTGTGGATGAAGCTGAGGAACCTAGAGAGTATTACGCGGTTGCGGAAGAGGAAGAACCACTTCTCCAATCTGTGGAGTGTCGTATTTGCCAGGAGGAAGATACCACTAAGAACCTTGAAGCTCCTTGTGCTTGTAATGGTAGTTTGAAGGTAAATACGTTGAATCTCATTGTTGTTTGTTTTGATGGTATTGATTGGTTTGATAATTTCTTATTGAGCTTTGATTTACCCAGTATGCACACCGCAAGTGTGTTCAGCGTTGGTGTAATGAGAAAGGCGACATAACTTGTGAAATATGTCACCAGGTAAATCATCAATCTCTCAAGCTCTACTGCCAAATGTTGTATCTTTAATTCAATTTACCTGTATAAGTTCATAGCCTTTAAGATGCCACAAAATGCAAATTAGATTTAACTTTTGGATGATGAAATGAATCAACAATAATCCATTTTTTTTTTTTCAGTTTTGTAATATTGTTGTAGTTACATAACTTTCCTGAATTTAAGGTCTTGATTGTTTCTTTTGACTTCTTGGGATTTTCCTATGTTAGTTCAGAATGGTTCATCTTGGTATCACTGCTAAAGTGCTTCTTTATCTAACTGCTATTGACACTAAGAGAATACCAGTTACAACTTCTAAAAAGTTCTTTTTTTAACAGCCTTATCAACCTGGATATACAGCACCTCCGCCTCCTCCTCCTGATGAAACTATAATTCACATCGGGTAAATATTCCGAATCTATATTTCTGGCCGCTTTACTCAATTGAACAGAAAATTGATATTGGAGTTCATCATCCATTTTCTTAAATCTAATATACATTCAGTTATATTTTACTTTGGCATGGTATGATTCTGGTAGGGTCTAGAGGATTCAAGATGTACCCTCCTCTGTACTAGATTTGTCGTGATAGATATCGTTAACTAACATTATCTATGCATTTGAGACTCAGAAATTTGGTTTATTTATTGTTTTCATATAGATTTCCTTGCTACCATCATTGCTTTCTTAATCTTTGCATTTGTTATTTATTCTGTAGCCCCATTATTCTTGACATGTTTCTGTTATTGAAAATGTGTTGTGCAGTGACGATTGGGAGAACGGAGTTCCCTTGGACTTGAGCGATCCACGGATTCTGGCAATGGCTGCTGCAGAACGTCATTTCTTGGAAGCTGACTATGACGAGTATTCTGAGTCTAACTCAAGCGGAGCTGCCTTTTGTCGCTCTGCTGCTCTCATCGTAAGCTTGCATTTCTCATCCATATGCAAAGTTTCTTTATATCTTGTTGCGAATATGATTTCTTACCATGTGATACGGATTTTTTCTTTCGTTTTAATAATCTTCAACTGTAAGTACTAATACTTGCATTGTACTTGTGTAATGGCAGCTAATGGCACTTTTGCTGTTACGAGATGCGCTAAATCTCACAACAAACTCAGATGACGAGGACGATCCAACTGCCTTCTTCTCGGTATGAACATCTTTACTTGCTTTCCCGATTTCTTCGTACCGTGTCTGAATACACTTTCTGTGTGTTTCTTGATAATGTCCGATTTGACTCTTTTTTTTTTTTCTCTTTCTGCTCTCTCTGATTTCAACAGCTTTTCCTTCTTCGAGCTGCTGGTTTTCTCCTCCCATGTTACATCATGGCCTGGGCCATCGGTATACTACAACGTCGAAGACAAAGACAGGTGTGTGCACGAAAAAACTCTCTGTATCGAACTCTGTTAAATTGTAAATGCTCAATCTAACAGATGAAACAATGGACTGCTTTTGTTTCTATAAAATCAGGAAGCAGCGGCTCTAGCTGCCGCAGAAGTTGCTTTCATGATACACGGTGGTGGGCCTCAACGCAGAGGACTGCACTTTGCTGTAGCATCGCAGCCACCGATATCCAATGTCCCAACACCAGACCCAACACCAGTCTGATCCTTCTCGGCAATGATTCTCCGGTAAGGCTATTAGACAAAACCTTGAACTTGGTTGTAAGAACTTCACCTACTTATGCTTCTTCACATGTTATTATCTTCCTCGTATGTATGTGTTCTCTGAATGTGTTAAATGTTTACTTCGGCTCTCAAATGTTTACAAAGAGCTCCCACGGCACTATGTACAGTCTTATTATCACCATGAATTTTTTTTTTTTTAACTTATCTTATTATCACCATGATTATATTATTATATTTTTATCATATTTATTTACTTTTTATAAATTTATTTGGTCAGCCAAAAATAAATATAAATGTCCAATGCAATTCGAAGTAAATTTTGTAGACTAAATAAAATTTGATCATATAATTTGTTATTGCTAGATGATCTAAGAATAACAATTTAAGTACTTGGCTTATGTTTTTTTGATAAATCTTATTGGCTGATCCGGTCAGCCTCGGTAGAAATGCACCGAAGTGCTTCAGGGTGGACTTCTACTTGGCTTATGTTATAAACCAAAATTTTTGTTTTGGACATTATTATTATTGAACTCAAAAACACACACCAGAATTCAGATTGAGTGTAGCAAATGTACTATGTAAATAGTTCATAAACATATCTAAAGGAAAAGACTAGTTGTTCTTCACAATGACGGTGTTTATGAACTCCATAACTGTTGAAACCAATTGACTTTGATATTTGGTATAACAATGATCAGCTCCTTCCACAATCTTCAGCTCGTGGTTTGGTATGATCTTTGCAAACTCCTTTGCATCTTCCACGGGTACTGTCTCGTCAGCCGATCCATGAACAGTCAAGACCCTGCCATTAGATTAATCCGGGATTGTTTATAATGTATCTCAAACAACCGATATGAGATAGTGAACTTAATGAATCTCACCTGCATTCTTTGTCAATCTTGAGGCAAGCTTCATGCATATCTGTGTTTAACCGGTCCATCAAGCTTTCCTCGGTAACACGGTAACCAGAATCTCCTGTAACAAACCAGCAGTACATTGATAGACACATGAGAGTTCTGATTGAGACAGTGCATGAAAACCAAAGAGCGATAACAATACCATCTTTAACATCGATGTATCCTTGTTTCTTAATTCTTTCCACAAAATTTTCACCAAGACGTTCTCCTATGCCTTTCTTCAGATCATAACGTCCCGAGAGATTGATTACATTGGGGATATCGTGATACTTAGATGCATAGAGGAGGACCACATCACCTCCTATGCAATGTCAAAATATAAGTTGAGTTTCTTGCAATGTAAGATTCACCCCTTTTGAGAATCCGTTGCTCCGAGGCAGAAAGATCGAACGGTTCTACTTACCTTTACTGTGGCCAAGAATTATAGTAACCACACGGTTCAAGTTAGAGAAGTATTGGATAACAGAATGTAGATCGTCAGCTTCATAATTGTAGTTACCATAACAGAAACTGCCTTCACTCTCTCTGAAACAATGAAAGCACCAAAATCAAAACAAATACCAAATTATTCACATCAACGATAATGCAAGGAAGAAAAACATACCCATTCCCAGAGAAATCGAAACGGAAAGCGCTAATCCCTTCTTTCTCTATAGCAACAGCCACATTTTTCATAATTACAAAGTTCTGCATACATTTATAGCTTCTTTGGTAAGATATAAGATTGAGAAATGAACGTTCAAGTAAGTGAGAAGAAAGTAGAACCGAATCTAACCTTGTTTGATCGAAAGCCATGACACAAGACCACAATTTCTGTAGAACCAGTTTCATGAAGCATCCCCACAAGCTTCTCATTGTGGCTGTTCGGAATCACAATCTTCTGTTGTGTACTTCCCTGCGATGAATCCATTCTCAACTTGTTTGCTTTGTTGTTGGAAATTTGGTTATACTTAAATGGTAAGGCAAGCGTTGAGAAAGATAATGTGGGCTTTACTTAACATTGATACCAAAAATAAAAAAAAATAAAAGATAATGTGGGACAAGGAGAAATTTTTGTAAAAGATCTATCATTGATCATATTTTGGAATTTATCTATTTAATTTCTAACTTAATTTCAGTATAAATACAATTTAACCATGTTCAATGAATATATATATATGATCTACATACAAATCTTATTTTCTCTAAAATTTTTTTTCTCGGATGATTATAAAAATAAGAAGAAATTCTAACATCAAAAATATTAAAAACAACAACATGGATATGTTTGGTTGTTTCTCAAAGTTATTTTCTAAATATGTAAAGAAATGTACACCCACAAGTTGGATCAAATGAGCCTACCATGTAAATTGGATCAAAAGTGTTTTGATGAGGGTCACAACTTTTAAAACTTGATTAAAAAATAGTGTAAAAGTGCTTTAAAAACTTATAAAATTATTATTTATTTGTACAAATTTTAGTAAAACTATATGAATAATTGGTCAATTTCTACATAATCCCCTGTTACATTTTTATGGCAAGTACTTTTATCTGCTAGTTTCCACAAAATATTTAAAAACTGTCATTTTTGTACCTTTTTCTATCAACCAAATCGAAATCTAAAGACAGAAAAAGGGATTGATGTTTATAGAAAAGTCATAAAGACTCGCAAATGTCTTTGTTTCTGATTTTATATTTAGCCCATAGAATGTCTTTGTTGACTACTTGACTTAGATTTTGGAAAAGTGTGCCTTATTCCTATTTTTCTTTTTGCATCAAGTTGCATTATCACTATTCGCCACAAATTAAAGGTATTTTGCAATTGCTTCGTCTCTTATATGTTCACTTTCCTGCAAATACATGAGAAGCACTAAAAAACACAAAAAAAAAATGAGAAGCATGAGACTAACTCTTTTACTTGCTTTCAATGCACTCATGCTACTTAAAACACATGGTTTTACCGATGAAACTGATAGGCAAGCGTTGCTTAAATTCAAGTCTCAAGTTTCTAAAGACAAAAGAGTTGTCTTGTCCTCATGGAATCTTTCATTCCCACTCTGCAGTTGGAAGGGGGTTACATGTGGCCGTAAAAACAAAAGAGTTACTCATCTTGAACTGGGAAGATTGCAATTAGGAGGAGTGATATCACCATCTATTGGTAATCTATCGTTTCTTGTATCACTTGATCTCTATGAAAACTTTTTTAGTGGTACTATTCCTCAAGAGGTAGGAAAGTTGTTTAGACTTGAATACTTGGATATGGGCATAAATTTTCTAAGGGGACCGATTCCAATAGGTCTATACAATTGCTCTAGATTGTTGAACCTTCGTTTAGATTCAAATCATCTTGGAGGAGATGTTCCTTCAGAGCTAGGGTCATTGACGAAGCTTGTTCAGTTAAATCTTTATGGAAACAATATGAGAGGAAAGATACCTGCATCACTAGGAAATTTGACATCACTACAACAACTTGCATTATCACATAACAATCTTGAAGGAGAAATCCCGAGTGATGTTGCTAAATTGTCTCAAATATGGAGTCTTCAATTAGTAGCTAACGATTTCTCAGGTGTTTTTCCTCCCGCTATCTACAACTTGTCCTCACTTAAGCTTTTAGGTATAGGTTATAATCATTTCTCGGGTAGCTTGAGACCTGATTTTGGTATTCTGCTACCAAATATTCTATCGTTTAATATGGGAGGGAATTATTTCACAGGATCCATTCCAACAACACTTTCCAATATCTCTACTCTTGAAAGATTGGGAATGAATGAGAACAATCTCACAGGAAGTATTCCTATTTTTGGAAATGTTCCAAATTTGCAATTGTTACTTCTTCATACCAATTCTTTAGGAAGTTATTCTTCTAGAGATTTTGAATTTCTCAGTTCTTTGACAAACTGCACCCAACTAGAGACCTTAGGGATTGGTCAAAATAGGCTTGGGGGTGACTTGCCTATTTCTATTGCTAATCTATCCGCAAAACTCATAACTCTAGACCTTGGAGGAACCCTCATTTCTGGAAGAATTCCTCATGACATTGGGAATCTCATAAACCTACAGAAGCTTATATTGGATGAAAATATGTTGAGTGGACCACTCCCAACCTCTCTTGGAAAGCTTTTAAATTTGAGGTATTTAAGTCTATTTTCAAATAGATTATCAGGAGAGATACCAACTTTTATAGGCAACTTCACTATGTTAGAAACACTCGATTTGTCCAACAATAGTTTTGAAGGTATTGTTCCTGCAACTCTCGGGAACTGTAGTCACCTACTAGAATTGTGGATTAGGGATAATAAGTTGAATGGGACTATACCTCTGGAAATCATGAAAATTCAGAGTCTTCTTCGCCTAGACATGTCAAGAAATTCTTTATTCGGCTCTCTGCCGCAAGATATTGGACAGCTACAAAATCTTGGTACACTATCAGTGGGGAATAATAAATTATCAGGGAAACTTCCACAAACTTTGGGAAAGTGTCTCACAATGGAAAATCTTTATCTGCAAGGAAATTCGTTTTATGGAGATATTCCAGATTTGAAAGGGTTGGTGGGTGTTAAAGAAGTTGATTTTTCGAACAATAATCTCTCTGGAAGTATACCTGAATATCTT
This sequence comes from Arabidopsis lyrata subsp. lyrata, assembly GCF_000004255.2. Lineage (NCBI taxonomy): Eukaryota > Viridiplantae > Streptophyta > Magnoliopsida > Brassicales > Brassicaceae > Arabidopsis > Arabidopsis lyrata. Next base: position 13,288,428 of record NW_003302551.1, read on the forward strand.
GCAAACTTTTCCAAGTTGGAGTATCTCAATCTATCTGTGAACAATTTTGAGGGAAATGTGCCAATGAAAGGAATATTTCTGAATACTACTACAGTTTCTGTATTTGGAAACAATGATCTATGTGGAGGCATTAGGGGATTTCAACTAAAGCCATGCCTCGTGCAAGCACCACCAGTGGAGAAGAAGCATTCCTCTCGTTTAAAGAAAGTTGTGATTGGAGTTAGTGTAAGCATAACTTTGCTTTTGTTGCTGTTCATAGCTTCAGTTTCTTTGATTTGGTTGAGAAAGAGAAAGAAAAACAAGCAGACCAATAATCCAACTCCTAGTTTGGAAGTCTTCCATGAGAAGATAAGTTATGGAGATCTCCGTAATGCGACAAATGGCTTCTCTTCGAGCAATATGGTCGGGTCTGGCAGTTTTGGGACTGTATTTCAGGCATTTCTTCCGACTGAGAAAAAGGTTGTTGCAGTGAAAGTTTTAAACCTACAGAGACGTGGAGCGATGAAGAGCTTTATGGCAGAATGTGAATCCTTGAAGGATATAAGGCATCGTAATCTTGTGAAACTATTGACAGCTTGTGCTAGTATTGATTTCCAAGGTAACGAATTCAGAGCTCTCATATACGAGTTCATGCCGAATGGAAGCTTGGATATGTGGCTGCACCCAGAGGAAGTGGAAGAGATTCATAGGCCCTCAAGAACCTTGACACTTCTTGAAAGGATCAACATTGCCGTAGACGTGGCTTCTGTTTTGGACTATCTGCATGTTCATTGTCATGAGCCTATAGCTCATTGCGATCTTAAGCCAAGCAATGTCCTTTTAGACGATGATCTAACAGCCCATGTTAGCGACTTTGGTTTGGCTCGTCTTCTCCTTAAACTAGACCAGGAGTCCTTCTTCAACCAACTAAGCTCAGCTGGCGTTAGAGGAACCATCGGCTATGCTGCACCAGGTAAAAAAATCACACATCTCTAATATTCTATGAAGAAAATTAGAATATTAGTTTTTGAATTACAATCTTATTTTTGCGAGAAATCAATATACTCTATTTGCATTACAATCTCCTTGTTGTTGTTTCTGTGAATTATGGTGCAGAATATGGAATGGGAGGACAGCCATCAATACAAGGTGATGTGTATAGCTTTGGGGTTCTCCTTTTGGAAATGTTCACTGGAAAAAGACCAACTAATGAGCTATTTGGCGGAAACTTTACCCTACACAGCTACACCAAGTCGGCTTTGCCGGAAAGAGTATTGGACATTGTAGATGAATCGATTCTTCGAAGTGGTCTAAGAGCCGATTTCCGTATTGCTGAGTGCCTGACACTGGTGTTGGAGGTGGGACTTAGGTGCTGTGAAGAATCCCCTACGAACCGGATGGTAACGAGTGAAATTGCAAAAGAGTTGATCTCAATCAGAGAGAGGTTCTTTAAAACCAGAAGAACATCCAGACATTGAAGTGTTAATGGTTTATCTCTTTAGTGTCGTCTTCCATAATGTGTGGGTTACAATCAATTTATTTGGTCTTTCTCTCAGCTCTTCTTATCCAATGTTTGAAAAAAATTCTTTCAGTTGTGAAATTTGTGATTATGTATTTTGGTTTTCTTGTATGATGAAGACAAGTTTTTCAAAATTTGGGTCTTGCTTAAACTTCCTGGGTCTTTTAGTTTGACTTGAATTTAAGAGACCTATAAGGATTTCTTGCTGAGGTTTCAAGTCCTGTTTCTTTGATGCTTGAGCTAATAAGTTCTGTTTTTCTGCGATGATAGAGTGTGGTTACATTTTTTTGGATGTGTTTCTGAGGTTGTTGATCTAGGGAAATTAGAAAGTTCCATGTTGAAATGGTAAAAGTGTTTGGTGAATGCATTGATCAATCAATTTTGCTGTTATATATTGTTAATAAAGAAACTTTGTAGGATCTGTTATTTTGCTGTTATTGACACACTTTTGATGAAGAGTTTTGTTATTTGTGTGTTTTCATCAAGTTATGATCTTTATGAACAATGTCATTTTTTTCTCATGATTAACAGATCTTTAGATTATACATTTATATTCAGTTAGTGATCAAATGAGATTTTGGCTTTTTTTTTTCTTTCTTGTCACCGGGTTCCTCCAATGTTGGATTCATATGACTAGAACAAGTAAATAAATTTGATGAAATGCTCTGTTATTGCTAGGTGACCTGATGAAATCCTCTGTTATTGTTATTGCTTATTCGATTATTCCGATTGGAATTTCCATTCTTAGAAAATTATAAAACTGAATTTTTTACTATGTAAATTTCAAATCATTGAAACGACTAAACTCACTAAACCCCTTGTGAAGTCTTACTATTTAATTGGAATAAAAAAAAAAAAAAAAAAGCAAACAGCTTAAAAGAAAGAGTCTTTGGCTTCAACAGATTTGAAGTTTGCCTTCAACATTCATACAGATTGCAATTAAGATTCACTCATTATTTAACGCTATATGCAAGAACAGAAGAAAGTTACAAAACAACCAAGAAGCCGAACTAGTGATGGCCAAAACCTTTAATCACTCGCTATACAAAATGAACCAAAATTATGCAACTTTATAACATATTGGATTCAGAAATGAACATTCAAATTAGTGATATAGGAAATGCATAAATCAAAATAAACCTTCATTTCTCAACGTGAACTAGCAGCTGTTTTTCTCTAGTCGTTGAACATTACTTGCCGTTTTTTAAACAATAAAACACCACACAGTTCGTCATTGCAAACTCAGCCCTCAACGTACGTCTAATTCAGTCACCTTGTTTAAACCTTATTATGGTTTCTAAGAAATAATTGCCTCGAAATTCCACAAAAAAAAACTGATTGAGACAGATAAGACAGAACCCATGTAGTCTCCGCAAAACTCAAACTGTAAGTAAACGTACGTTGACGCCAAAATACTTTGATTACTTTTTCATTTTTTTCTCTCTTTGAATTTGTTGCAACAAAACTGTTTTGGCAATGATAAGACACGAAACCTGTCGTCAATTTGTGGATTTCTTCATAAACCCCATTGATACGTCTTAAAGCTAAGACTAGTGAAATGTTTATGACGTTCAACACCGTTGATTACATGACTTTAGTTGGCATTAGTCTAGACGGTAAGAATCAATGTCAGTTTGGAAAAAAATCTCGCATTACTATGTTGTTGTGAGCCCTATTTATATATTATCACCGTAATGTAAAATGCAGTTTGCGATTGCTTCCTCTATTATTTTCAGTTTCCTGCAAAATTTTAGAAGCACAAAAAACCTTTTAACCAAAAGAAAACACAAAAGTTTGAGAAGCATGAAAGTGTTTAATTTACTTGCTTTGAGTACTCTTATGTTACTTGAAGCATATCGTTTTACTGATGAAACTGATAGGCAAGCGTTGTTGGAGTTCAAGTCTCAAGTTTCTGAAGGCAGAAGAGATGTGTTGTCCTCATGGAATAATTCATTCCCTCTTTGCCGCTGGAAAGGGGTTAGATGTGGCCGCAAACACAAGAGAGTCACACTTATGGACCTCAACGGATTGCAGTTAGGCGGAGTGATATCACCATCTATTGGTAATCTTTCCTTTCTCATATCACTTAATCTCTCTGATAACTCTTTTGGTGGCACCATCCCTCGAGAGGTTGGAAACTTGTTCAGACTTGAACATTTGGATATGAGCTTTAATTTCCTCAAAGAAGGGATTCCAATCAGTCTATATAACTGCTCTAGATTGGCGGAGTTTTATTTATTTTCAAATCATCTTGGAGGAGGTGTTCCTTCCGAAATAGGGTCATTGACGAAGCTCGTTGAATTAGATCTTGGCCAAAACGACTTGAAAGGGAAGCTCCCAGCATCTCTAGGAAACTTGACATCACTCATGGAAGTTAGCTTTACCACTAACAATATAGAAGGGGAAATTCCGAATGATATAGGTAGATTGACTCAAATAGTGGCGCTTCAATTATCAGCGAACAAATTCTCAGGTGTTTTTCCTCCTTCCATCTACAATTTGTCCACACTTTTGTTTTTAAATATCTTTGGTTGTGGCTTTTCGGGTAGTTTAAGGCCTGATTTTGGTAATTTGCTACCAAACCTTGAACATATATATATGGGAGGGAATTATTTCACAGGAGCCATTCCAATAACACTTCCCATTATCTCGAATCTTCAAGTGTTGGGAATGGAGGACAACAATCTAAGAGGTAGTATTCCTCCAAGTTTTGGACAAGTACCAAACTTGCAATCTCTAAATTTTCGTGCTAACCAATTGGGTAGTCGCTCTTTTGGAGATCTTGATTTTCTTGGTGCTTTAACTAATTGCTCTCAACTACAAGTGGTAGACGTAGGTGAAAATTGGCTTGGGGGTGACTTGCCTAATTCCATTGCCAATCTGTCTAGGAACCTCATGTATTTAAGCCTTCAAACCAATTTCATCTCTGGAAGCATCCCTCATGACATTGGGAATCTCATAAGCCTACAATCACTTAGGCTAAACCAAAATTTAGGAAACATCACTCGGTTAGTATACCTCTATTTTTCCAACAATAGTTTTGATGGAACCATTCCTCCGAGTCTTGGAAAATGTAGTCAGCTACTAGACTTACGAGTTGGGTATAATAAGTTGAATGGGACTATACCTCAAGAAATTATGGTAATTCGATCGCTTACTACCCTCAGCATGTCAAATAATTATTTATCTGGCTCTCTAGCAAAAGATGTTGGACGATTACAGAATCTCGTTCGACTATCTGTTGCGGCTAATAAATTATCAGGGGAGCTCCCACAGACTTTGGGAAACTGTTTCTCGATGGAATTTATGTATCTACAAGGAAATTCTTTTGATGGAGCCATTCCAGATATAAGAAAGTTGGTGGGTGTTAAAGAAGTTGATTTATCGAATAATAATCTGTCCGGAAGTATACCTGTATATATTGCAAACTTCTCCTCGTTGCAATATCTTAATCTATCCATTAACAATTTTGAGGGAATGGTGCCAACAGAAGGAAAATTTCAGAACTCTACTATAGTTTTGCTATTTGGAAACAAAAATCTATGTGGAGGTATCAAGGAACTGAAACTAAAGCCATGCATTGCGGTAGCACCACTAATGGAGACAAAGCACCTATCTCTTTTAAAGAAAGTTGTGATCGGGGTCAGCGTAGGCATAGCTTTCCTTTTGCTATTGTTCATAGTTTCTCTACGTTGGTTCATAAAAAGAAAGAAGAACCAGAAGACCAATAATTCAGCTGCGTCTACATTGGAGAGTTTCCATGAAAAGATAAGTTATGGAGTTCTACGAAATGCGACAGATGGCTTCTCTTCAAGCAATATGGTTGGGTCAGGCAGTTTTGGTACTGTGTTTAAGGCATTGCTGTTGGGGAAACGACACACGATTACGCAGCGGACTAAAGTTTCACCCGAACTAATGTGAACCTTGTGAGGAAAATACAATGGACTTGGCAGCAATAACTTCAAAAACTTAAAGTAAATGAGACCACCAATTTTTACGTGGAAAACCTTCTCGATGTGAGAAGGAAAAACCACGGGACCGTAGTCCACTCAAAATCCACTATATCAAATGTATGAGTGTTACAACCACATCCTCCCTGTTCCACAAGAACAGATACAGAGACTAAGGCTCCAAAGAGCAATCTCCAAACACAAGAAAAACTCAGCAAGAGAGCAATACAAGAGCTTAGAAATAAGCAGTTCCAAACGACCCTAGGTTCGCTAAGATTCCGGTCACCAAATCAAATCTCCACCGTACAAATCCTAGATAAACAGGTCAGGAACACCTCTGCAAAATTTCAGCTCAAACCGAGAAGAACTCACCGTTGGATCTTCCAAACACTCACGACATATGCTGCAGGAAACTCTGGAAAATCCAGACACAACCAGCCACGCTAAAACTCGGATTTCTCACAAACCAACCGTTGAAACCAAATCTCCACCGTTGAATCTGAAGACCACTGAGTCACGAAGCTACTCTCCAAAAATCAGCCAAATCGAAGCTCATTTGAGTGTCCAAACGTTCAGAGAAGCAAAATCGTTTTTTCTTCTCCTCTTCCTCCAAAACTCTCTTTTTTTTTTTTTTTTTTCTTTCGTGTTATGTTTTTCTTGCCGACACTTTCTTTTTCTTCTTTTTATATATATAATATATATATATATATTTTTCTCCTCCACTAGGAGGAATAAACAACAAACTCCCCCTCCGACTAGGTGGAGGAAACAGCCATTCCGGCTATCTCTCGGCATACTTCAAGCTTCCCTCTCGGCAATGACTTAGTCATCATATCAGCTCCATTATCATCCGTATGAACTTTTGCAAGTTCCACTTCCTTAGAAGCAATCACATCACGTATCCAATGATACCTTCTGTTAATGTGTTTCGAACGCGAATGAAATGTAGAGTTCTTTCCAAGATGAATTGCGCCTTCGTTATCACAAAGCAATACATAATTATCTTGCTTGAAACCGAGATCCTCAAGATAATTTTTCATCCACAACAACTCCTTACAAGCTTCTGTTGCGGCTATAAACTCAGCTTCAGTGGTAGAAAGTGCAACACACTTCTGTAACCTTGATTGCCATGCCACAGCTCCCCCAGCAAATGTTACCAAGTAACCCGAAGTAGACTTACTGGAATCAGGATCCCCAGACAAATCAGAATCAGTATAACTGACAAGTAGTGGCTTATCACCTCCAAAAGTAAGCTTCAGATCAGAAGTCCCTCGAAGATATCTCAAAATCCACTTCACAGCATTCCAGTGTTCTCTTCCAGGATTGGAGAGAAAACGACTAACTGTACCAACAGCGTGAGCTATATCAGGTCTTGTACAGACCATAGCATACATCAAGCTACCAACTGCAGAAGCATATGGAACCCGTGCCATATCTTCTTTCTCCAACTTTGTTTTCGGACTCTGTTGACTGTTCAATCTAAAGTGTGTAGCAAGAGGAGTGCTAACAACTTTAGACTTGTCCATGTGAAACCTTTGAAGTACCTTTTCAATGTACCTCTCCTGAGATAAGTAAATCAACTTCTCATCTCTAACTCGAACAATTCTCATACCAAGAATCTGTTTCGCTGGACCCAAATCTTTCATGGCAAAGGACTTTCCAAGCTGGTTCTTCAACTCTTGAATTCTGCTCAAGTTCTTGCCCACAATCAACATGTCATCAACATACAATAGCAAGACGATAAAATCATCTTCACCAAACATTTGCACAAACACACAATGATCAGAAGTAGTCTTCTTATAACCATGCTCCCCCATAACTGACTCAAACTTCTTATACCACTGCCTTGGTGCCTGTTTCAAACCATAAAGACTTTTCTTCAAGCGACAAACTAAATCCTCTTTGCCCTTTTTCACAAAGCCTTCCGGTTGTACCATGTAAATCTCTTCCTCCAAATCTCCATGAAGAAAAGCAGTCTTTACATCCATTTGCTCAACCTCTAGATCAAGGCTCGCTGCCAATCCAAGTACAACCCGAATGGATGACATCTTCACAACAGGAGAAAAGATTTCATCATAATCAATCCCCTTCTTTTGGCCGTACCCTTTCACAACCAATCTAGCCTTGTATCGAGGTGACAAACTGGTCTCATCATGCTTAATCTTGTACACCCACTTATTAAGCAATGCCTTCTTGCCCTTAGGCAATTTCACCAACTCAAAAGTATGGTTCTCTGCAAAAGAATCCATCTCGTCACCCATGGCATCATGCCATTCATCTTTGTGTTCATCCTCTAAAGCTTCATCAAAGCTCTCAGGTTCTCCCCCATCAGTAAGTAGCACATACTCACTAGGATCATACCTTGTCGACGGTTTTAGACCTCTCTCAGATCTTCTAACAATAGGAGGGTTCTCGGTAGTTGGTGTCTCACCATGATCGTCATCATGATCACCAATACCATCATCATGTGCGGGAGCATCTGCACCAGGTGTATCAACTTGAACCTCATCCTCGACCTGACCGTGAACCGATGTAGAAGGAGCAACCACTGAATCAATCAAACTCTCATAACTCTGAGTTGGATTTCCGGACTTGTCAATGTCCTTAATCGTTTGATCTTCCATGAACACAACATCTCTGCTCCTAATGAGCTTCTTCTCAACGGGATCATAAAATCTGTATCCAAACTCATCCTGACCATAACCAATGAACACACATTGTCGCGACTTCATCTCAAGCTTCGACCTTTCATCCTTGGGAATATGAACAAATGCCTTACACCCAAAGACCCTCAAATGACCATAAGAAACGTTCTTACCGGTCCACACCCTCTCTGGAATTTCACCCTCCAATGGAGCACTCGGTGATAGATTCAGCACATGAACAACCGTGCTTAAAGCCTCACCCCAGAAAGTCATCGCCAAGCCTGATTGTGAAATCAAACATCTCATTCTCTCGACAATAGTTCTGTTCATCCTCTCAGCCAACCCATTTAACTGTGGAGTCTTAGGCGGCGTGAACTGATGTCTAATACCATGTTCCTTGCAATAAACATCAAATGGTCCAGAATACTCACCACCATTATCACTGCGGATACACTTCAACTTCTTTCCCGTCTGTCTCTCAACCAATGCCACAAACTGCTTGAAGTATCCTAGAACCTGATCTTTCGTCCTCATAGTAAAAACCCACAACTTCCTTGAATGATCATCAATGAAAGTGACAAAATATGATGCACCACCAAGAGATTTTGTTTTCATTGGACCACACACATCTGAATGAACCAGATCAAGTACCTCAGGTTTTCTAGAAGGTGCAGAAGACTTGAAAGAGACCCTGTGTTGTTTTCCCCGCAAACAATGCGCACATTTCTCCAAGTGCAAACCGGAGATACCTGGAATAGCTTCCTTCTTAGACAACACAGACATTCCCTTCTCACTCATGTGACCGAGTCTCTTATGCCACAATTCCATGGCATGATCATTCTCCAAAGCATTAACACTGTCTTTGGAGACCTTAGCCTGCATCAAATAGAAAGATGAAAGCTTCTCCCCTCGAGCCACAACCAAAGAACCACGTGAAAGCTTCCATTTACCACCGCCGTGTAAACTGTAGAAACCTTCATCATCAAGTCTTCCCGTAGATATCAAATTCATCCGAAGATCTGGGACATGCTTAACATCTTTAAGCATAAGTCTAGTCCCAATACTAGTCTCCAAGCAAATATCACCAATGCCAACAACCTGAGCCAAACCATCATTCCCCATCTTCACAGAACCATAACTACCCGGAGTATAGGTAGAGAACAAATCCCGCTGTGATGTAGCATGAGTAGTAGCTCCACTATCAACCACCCAACTGGTGTCTTGACATACATTAATGGCATCATCTTCAAGAAGAATGAGAAATTGATCGTCAGTGATTGTCACACGATCTACTTCTTCTTGCTTCCCTTGCTGCTTGTCTTTCTTCAACTTCCAGCAGTCTTTCTTTATGTGCCCTTTCTTATGACAATAATGGCACTCTAAATTCGCAAATTTGTTAGATTTGTTCCTGCTCCTGTTCTTGTCTTTCTTGGGATCTCTAGATGAACTCCTCCCCCTTGACTCAGTGACTAACACATCTGATCTTGAGGAACTAGCATTTGACTGCCTTCTATTTCGCTCATTCAAACACTGTGCTTCACCATATCCATCGAAATAACACCATTCGAAGTAGAGTTACAAAGAGACATCCTAAACACCTCCCATGAATCTGGTAGTGTACCAAGAAGCCACAGACCGTGAATCTCATCCTCAAACTTGATTCCCATATCAGACAGTTTATTGAGCAGCCCCTGAAATACATTTAAGTGATCAGTCATTGGAGTTCCCTCCTGATACCTCAACTCAATCAACTTCTTGATCATGTACATCTTATCATTCCCGGTCTTCCGAGCGTACAATTGCTCTAGCTTCAACCACAAAGAACGAGCATCAATCTCATTTTCAATATGATTCAACACATTATCATCTACCCATTGCCTTATCAAACCACACACTTGGCGATGTTGCAACTTCCACTGATCATCAGTCTTCTCTACAGGTTTCTTCTCCTCAAAGACTGGAACATGAAATTCTTTCACAAAAAGCAAATCTTCCATCTTGCCTTTCCATAGATGATAATTAGAACCATTCAAGCTTATCATTCTACCCATATTTTCCATCCTGCCCATATTTTCCATTGCTCACAGAAGCAAATTAATAACCCAAAGTTATCAAACCCAAAGCTCAAAACCAAGAAGCTCTGATACCACTCTGTTGGGGAAACGACACACGATTACGCAGCGGACTAAAGTTTCACCCGAACTAATGTGAACCTTGTGAGGAAAATACAATGGACTTGGCAGCAATAACTTCAAAAACTTAAAGTAAATGAGACCACCAATTTTTACGTGGAAAACCTTCTCGATGTGAGAAGGAAAAACCACGGGACCGTAGTCCACTCAAAATCCACTATATCAAATGTATGAGTGTTACAACCACGTCCTCCCTGTTCCACAAGAACAGATACAGAGACTAAGGCTCCAAAGAGCAATCTCCAAACACAAGAAAAACTCAGCAAGAGAGCAATACAAGAGCTTAGAAATAAGCAGTTCCAAACGACCCTAGGTTCGCTAAGATTCCGGTCACCAAATCAAATCTCCACCGTACAAATCCTAGATAAACAGGTCAGGAACACCTCTGCAAAATTTCAGCTCAAACCGAGAAGAACTCACCGTTGGATCTTCCAAACACTCACGACATATGCTGCAGGAAACTCTGGAAAATCCAGACACGACCAGCCACGCTAAAACTCGGATTTCTCACAAACCAACCGTTGAAACCAAATCTCCACCGTTGAATCTGAAGACCACTGAGTCACGAAGCTACTCTCCAAAAATCAGCCAAATCGAAGCTCATTTGAGTGTCCAAACGTTCAGAGAAGCAAAATCGTTTTTTCTTCTCCTCTTCCTCCAAAACTCTCTTTTTTTTTTTTTTTTTTTCTTTCGTGTTATGTTTTTCTTGCCGACACTTTCTTTTTCTTCTTTTTATATATATAATATATATATATATATTTTTCTCCTCCACTAGGAGGAATAAACAACAATTGCTTCGGACGGAGAACAAGCTTGTTGCAGTGAAAGTTCTAAACATGCAAAGACGTGGAGCGATGAAGAGCTTTATGGCAGAATGTGAATCCTTGAAGGACATAAGACATCGTAATCTTGTGGAACTATTGACAGCTTGCGCTAGTATTGATTTCCAAGGTAACGAATTCAGAGCTCTTATATATGAGTTCATGCCGAATGGAAGCTTGGATATGTGGTTGCACCCAGAGGAAGTGGAAGAGATTCGTAGGCCCTCAAGAACCTTGACACTTCTTGAAAGGCTAAACATTGCCATAGACGTGGCTTCTGTTTTAGACTATCTTCATGTTCACTGTCATGAACCTATAGCTCATTGCGATCTTAAGCCAAGTAACACACTTCTAGACGATGATCTAACAGCTCATGTTAGCGACTTTGGTTTGGCTCGTCTTCTCCTCAAATTTGACCAGGAGTCCTTCTTCAATCAACTAAGCTCGGCCGGTGTGAGAGGAACCATCGGCTATGCCGCACCAGGTAAAACTATCACACATATGTAGTGTTCTATGAAGAAGATTAGTATATTCTCCTATCGTTACAATCTTCTTGTTGTTGTTGTTTTTGTGAATTATGGTGCAGAATATGGAATGGGAGGGCAGCCGTCAATACATGGTGATGTGTATAGCTTTGGGGTTCTCCTTTTGGAAATGTTCACTGGAAAAAGACCAACCAATGAGTTATTTGGTGACAACTTTACCCTCCACAGCTACACCAAATCGGCATTGCCGGAAAGAGTATTGGACATTACAGACAAGTCGATTCTTCACAATGGTCTCAGAGTCGGTTTCCGTATTGCTGAGTGCTTGACATTGGTTTTGGAGGTAGGACTTAGGTGCTGTGAAGAATCTCCTACAAACCGGTTGGCAACGAGTGAAGTCGCAAAGGAGTTGATCTCAATCAGAGAGAGGTTCTTTAAAACCAGAAGGACAGCTAGACGTTGAAGTGTTATGGTTTTGCCTACAAAACTTTGCAGTCCACTTAAAAGGCTTGATATGAGGCCTATATAATTTGTATTTTTTTCTCAAATAAACATACTTATGCTTGCAGAATATTGTTTATGAATGCTTGTGTTATTTGCAGACAATTTATGTACGTCTTCAATGTTCCAACTTTATTTGGATTTTCTCAGTTTTCTCAGTTGTTCATCAAAATGACTGTCTTTATGAACTCCATAACTGTTGAAACTAATTGACTTTGGTGCTCGGTATAACAATGATTAGCTCCTTCCACAATCTCCAGCTTGTGGTTCGGTATGACCTTTGCAAACTCCTTCGCATCTTCCACACGTATTACCTCGTCAGCCGATCCATGAACCGTCAAGACCCTGTCATTACAATTAAACACGGTTTGTTTATACCCCAAACGTCGTCCAATATGAGTTAGAGAACTCAGCGAGTCTCACCTGCATTCTTTGTCAATCTTGAGGCAAGCTTCATGCATATCAGTGCTTAACCTGTCCATTAAGCTCTTCTCAGTAACACGATACCCCGATTTTCCTGCAAAAGACCAGCACATTGATAGAAACACTAGAAATCTGATCAAAGACAATGTAGAAAAACCAAAGAGTGATAACAATACCATCTCCAACATCAATGAATCCTTGTTGCTTAATTCTTTCCAAAAAATCTTCCCCAAGACGCTCTCTTATGCCTTTTTTAAGATCATAACGTCCCGAGAGATTGATTACATTGCGGACATCATGATACTTGGAGGCATAGAGGAGAACAACATCACCTCCCTTACTATGCCCGAGAATGATAGGAACCACACGGTTCTTGTTAGTGAAGTATTGGATAACAGAATGTAGATCATCAGCTTCATGGTTATAGTTACCATAATAGAAACTGCCTTCACTCTCTCTGCAACAATGGAAGCAAAAATGAAATCAACACTTATGCAAAACAATGATAACGCAAGAAAGTGAACATACCCATTCCCAGAGAAATCAAAACGAAAAGCGCTGATTCCTTCTTTCTCTATAACAGCAGCCACATTATTCATAATTTGGTTATTCTGCATAGTTCCACAAGCCAAACACAGAGTTAATTCATATATGATTAAGTCTCAGATCTCAGTCACCACAAGAGCTAAGAAAAACAGAGAACAAAAAAAAAAAGGTTGCGACTTTACGATGGTGAGTAACTGATTACAATTCAAGATTCATATTTCGATTAAGGGTTAATCAAAAATCAACACACTAACCTTGTTAGATCGAAATCCATGGCACAAGACTACAACTTCTGTTGAACCAGTTTCATGAAGTAGACCAACCAGCTTCTGGTTGTGTCCGTTCGGAATCACAATCCTCTGTTCTTGAATTCCCTTAGACGAATCCATTCTCAAATTGTTTGCTTTGTTGCAAGAGATTTGTTGATTGTTCTTGATGGGAAGGCGAACGTTGAAGAAGGATGATTTGGGAAAAGGGGAAGTTTTGTAATAAAGAGAATCTTGAGGGGCAAAACTGAATTTTTGCAAAAGAGTTCTCATTGTTTCATAATCATATCACATGAACTGTTGAGGATGATGAGATTTTATTTTATTATTTTTTAGTGAGAAGGAAAATGACTTGAAAATTTTATTTATTTTTAAAAACCTTTATGTATTTGTAAGAACTGTCTAAATAATATTTAGACTATTATATAAACTAAATAATGAAGGATAATTGACAAAAATAGCATAAAAATATGTTTTTTTTTAATAAATAGCATCACATTTGCAAAGTTCTACAAATAGCACCTTAAAATTTAATTAAACCTTAAATTTAAATTATTAATTTAATTATTAGAATAAATAAATAAAAAGTAAAAATTTGTTGAGCAATATATGAATGTTGTGTTACCAGTTTTATAATAGCTTAACCCTCACTGTTCTTTTTTAGTACCCAAATTTATTTGGATTTTCAAAATGTACGTAGTGTAAACTTCTGATTTTCTTTTCCATCCCAACCTTGTGTGATTTTATTTATTAGACTGATCTAGCTAAGCTTAAATAGATAATTAGTTGGAATTTTTGGTGACTTAATTGATCAAACAGTAGTGTTAAATTATCTGTGTTGTTTACGTTAACAGGAAGAGGAAAGCTTGCCGTTTTGTTATCACAAAAACAACACACAATTCTCTTTCTCTCAATCTGCTCAAAATTAACCTCATTTCCCAAATCGGTTCATTTACGAAAGATTCTTTTGTCACGGTAAAAAAATTGTTGAACAAAATTTGATCGATTGAGATAGATACTTCCTAAACCATATCACCAAAATTTCTCAATCGGGTAGATTTTGCTCAACAATTTCTTCATCTGAGACGATCAATTTTAGACATCGTATAAGGTAACATGAATTTTCTCTCTCTTTTTCTTCTTGTTTCGTATTATAAGGTTTCATACTCTGATGCAACATGTGAGCTTCGTCTCACTGAAAATTGTGAGTAAACTTTGATTGACTCTTTTGATTTTTTTTTTTTTTTTTTTTTTTTGACTCTTTTGTTATTCTACAATGTTTATTGCAAATTGGTCGATTTATTCAAAAAAACCCTATTGATGTGTATTGAATGGAATCAGATCATCCGTTTCTGGTATGTTGGGTGTCAGATAAGTTTAAAGACTAGTGCAGTGTTTTTGGTCGTTTTAGACAAATTGATGGCATGAGTCTAGACGGCAATGATTTTTACGAGTTTGTCACATTGATAACACACAAAAGCTGTCTTCGGTTGGTGGATTTCTTCATAGACCCATTGATACGTCGTAAAGACTAAAGACTAGTGCCATGTTTTCGTCAGTTTTAAACAGTTGACTACTACTTGACTTAGATGGCAAGAGTCTAGACGGCAAGAATCCATGCCATTTTGGAAAAAATCTCGCATACAAAGACATTTTGCATTTGCTTCGTCTCTTATATATTCAGTTTCCTGCAAATTATGAGAAACACCAAAAGCTTTTAACTAAAGAATCTTTTTTGTTAAAAAAAAAAACTTTGAGAATCATGAGAGTGTTTCTTTTACTTTCTTTGAATGCTCTCATGTTACTTGAAGCATATGGTTTTACCGATGAATCTGATAGGCAAGCGTTGTTCGAGTTCAAATCTCAAGTTTCTCTAGGCAAAAGAGCTGTTTTGTCCTCATGGGATAACACCGTCCATGTGTGCAACTGGACTGGGGTTACATGTGGCCGCAAACACAAGAGAGTTACTCGTTTGGAGCTTGGAGGATTGCAATTAGGCGGAATGATATCACCATCTATTGGTAATCTTTCCTTTCTCATATGGCTTAATCTCTCTGGTAACTCTTTTGTTGGTACCATCCCTCACGAGGTGGGAAACTTGTTTAGGCTTGAACACTTGGATATGAACTTTAATTATATCAAGGGAGATATTCCAGCCAGTTTGGCTAACTGCTCTAGATTGTTGGAGCTTCAGATTAATTCAAATCATCTTGGAGGATGTGTTCCTTCAGAACTAGGGTCATTGACGAAGCTTGTTACTTTAGATCTTTATGGAAACAACCTAAAAGGAAAGCTCCCTGATTTTCTAGGTAACTTAACATCCCTTAAAGAAGTTGGATTTGGAGGTAACAATATAGAAGGAAGAATTCCGGATAATATAGTTAGATTGACTCGAATGGTGTATCTTGACTTATCACGGAACAATTTCTTAGGTGTTTTTCCTCCCCCTATTTACAACTTGTCCTCACTTTATGTTTTAAACATCTTCGGTAATAGTTTCTCGGGTAGTCTAAGGGCTGATTTTGGTAATTTGCTACCCAACCTTCAAAGGCTTTTTATAGGAAGGAATCATTTCACAGGAGCCATTCCAACTACACTTCCCAATATCTCAAATCTTCAAATGTTGGGAATGGAGTATAACAATCTGACAGGAGGTATTCCTTCGAGCTTTGGAAAATTATGGAAGTTAAAAGAATTATCACTTCATAGCAATTTTTTGGGTAGTGGCTCTTTTGGAGATCTTGAGTTTCTTGGTGGTTTGACTAACTGCACCAAACTAGAAATCTTAGAGGTTGGTCGTAATAGGTTGGGGGGGTCGCTTGCCTAATTCCATTGGTAATCTGTCCACGGAGCTCAACCTTTTAAGCCTTGACACAAATCTCATCACTGGTAGTGTTCCTCATGAGATTGGGAATCTCATAAGTCTAAAATCACTTTGGTTGGAGAAAAATCTGTTGACGGGACCACTTCCGACTCTCTTGGGAAGCTTTTAGGATTGATGAAATTAAGTCTGTATTCAAATAGGCTGTCAGGAGATATACCATCTTTTATAGGCAACCTCACTTGGTTAGAGTCACTCTACTTGTACGACAATCTTTTCGTAGGATTCATTCCTCCGAGCCTCGGTAATTGTAGTCACCTGCTGGAATTGTGGATTGGGGATAATAAGTTGAATGGGACTATACCTCGGGAAATTATGCAAATTTCACCCCTTCTTACCCTAAGCATCCCACGTAATTTCTTCACTGGCTCTCTACCTGAAGATGTTGGGCGACTAGAAAATCTTGTTACACTATCACTTGAAAATAATAAATTATCAGGACAACTTCCACAGACTTTGGGGACCTGTCTCTCGATGGGAGAACTCTATCTACAAGGAAATTTGTTTGATGGAGCCATTCCAGATATAAGAGGCTTGGTGGATATTAAAGAAATTGATTTCTCGAACAATAATCTCTTTGGAGTTATACCTGGATATCTTGCAAATTTTTCCAAGTTGCAGTATCTCAATCTATCCATTAACAATTTCGAGGGAAGAGTGCCAACAGAAGGGAAATTTCAGAATGCATCTCTAGTTTCAGTATTTGGAAACAAAGATCTATGTGGAGGCATCAGGGAGTTGCAACTAAAGCCATGCTCAAGGCAAGAACCACCAATGGGAAGAAAGCATTCCTCTCTTTCAAGGAAAGCTGTGATATGGGTCAGTGTAAGCATAGCTTTGCTTTTGCTGGTGTTCATAGCTTTAGTTTCTCTACGCTGGTTGAGAAAGAGAAAGAGAAACCTCCAGACCAATAATCCAACTCCTTCCACTATGGGGGTCTTTCATGAAAGATTAGTTATGGAGATCTTCAAAATGCAACAGATGGTTTCTCTTCAAGCAATTTGATTGGGTCAGGTAGTTTTGGTACTGTGTTTAAGGCATTGCTCCCTGTGGAGAATAAGGTTGTTGCAGTCAAAGTTCTAAACATGGAGAGACGTGGAGCAAAGAAGAGCTTTATGGCAGAATGCGAATCCTTGAAAGACATAAGGCATCGTAATCTTGTAAAATTGTTGACAGCTTGTTCGAGTATTGATTTCCAAGGAAACGAATTTAGAGCTCTCATCTATGATTTCATGCCGAATGGAAGCTTGGATATGTGGCTGCATCCAGAGGAAATAGAAGAGATTCATAGGCCCTCGAGAACCTTGACACTTCATGAAAGGCTGAACATTGCCGTAGATGTGGCTTTTGTTTTGGACTATCTTCATGTCCACTGCCATGAACCTATAGCCCATTGTGATCTAAAGCCAAGCAACGTCCTTCTAGACGATGACCTGACTGCCCATGTTAGCGACTTTGGTCTGGCTCGGCTCCTCCTCAAATTTGACCGAGAGTCCTTCCTCAATCAACTAAGCTCAGCCGGAGTCAGAGGAACCATCGGCTATGCCGCTCCAGGTGAAACTATCCCACATCTGTAATGTTCTATGAGAGAAATCAGTACTATACGCTATTTGCATTAAAATCTCCTTCTTGTTGTTTCTGTGAATTACGGTGCAGAATATGGAATGGGAGGGCAGCCTTCAATACATGGTGATGTGTATAGCTTTGGGGTTTTCCTTTTGGAAATGTTCACTGGAAAGCGACCAACCAATGAGTTATTTGGGGGAAACTTTACACTACACAGCTACATCAAATCTGCGTTGCCAGAGCGAGTATTGGATGCTGCCGATGAATCAATTCTTCACATCGGTCTTAGAGTCGGTTTTCCAATTGTTGTGTGCTTGAAATTGGTTTTTGAGGTTGGACTTAGGTGCAGTGAAGAATCTCCTACAAACCGGTTGGCAATGAGTGAAGTCGCAAAGGAGTTGATCTCAATCAGAGAGAGGTTCTTTAAAGCCAGAAGAACAACCCGACGTTGAAGTGTTTATGGTTTTGGTACGAACTTTGCAACCTACCGAAAAGGCTTGTAATATCTTTTCTTAATAATTTGTGGGTTTTACTCTACCAAACATATTTATGCTTGCAAAATATTGTTTGTTAATGAATGCTTGAATTATATGACAATGTATGAATGTTGTTTTACCAACTTTTTATAAAAGCTAATCCAATAAATGTTCCCTTTCAATTTCATGTCCCACCACTCCAACTGCAGCTTCTGTGGTCATAACATTCATCCAGTACGTCCTTGAACACGATGTAAGCCTAGTAACGAGTTCTTGAACACAAGGTATTCGTTCTGCTACGAATCTCGAACCAACATACATCGTGAAGCTCACTGCTTTTATTTGGATTTTCTTAGTTTTCGTAATGCAAGTTCTGTTTTTTTTTTTTTTTTTTTTTTTTTTTTTTTTTTTTTAAAGAACGCATAAACAGAGAAAAACTTTTTGCATTTCTTTAACAATGAATGAATGTTGTGCCCAATGCTATTTGGATTTTCTCTGTTTTTCATTCAAAAGTTCTGGTGCTTATCTTCACCTTTTACCAAAAAAAAAAAAAAAAAAAAAAAAAGTTCTGGTGCTTTCTATGTATATGCTTTTTTCCTTAATGATCTTGAGGTTTTTATAAAAATCTGGACGACCAAGACAAGTTTTGAAGGGAATAGTAGTGAACAATTTAGTTTCCTAATAATTTATCTTTTAGTATTCTTTTTCTTGGGCTACAAGTGACTCATCTAACTGAATTAGACAAGTCCCATGTATGAACGGATTATGTGTGACACACAAAGAATTATGTGTGAAAACTATTAGAATACATAATGATATTTCAAAGTTTCTGTCATGTAACAGGTGTCTTCAGTTCTCTCAGGTCAACAAGACAGATGTGATCTAAGTGATCTGTTTATATGACGTTCCTCATAAATGTTTGGTCCAAGAAATCAAACCAAAGAAACTTTGAATATATACTATATTTCTTTGAAATATAAGAATGTAATAAAATAAGCTCTTTGGAAGAAGAATATACTAAACTTGGTCAATTTGTTGATTTCTTAATTCGTAAACCGACGATGTCTACAGCAAAGTCGTGAAATGGTTGTCATTTTAGAAAAGCTACTTGACTTTAATGCATACAGTAATTTGTAAACTGTTGCAGTCTTCTCTAAGTGGTTGGGAGCCATTATTGTAATACTTTAAGTTGCGTTGTCCCTTATATTTACTTTCTTGCAAAAGAAGCTCCACAAGCTTTTATTCCAAAAAAAAAAAAGAGAGAGAGAGAGAAGAAGAAGTAAAAGCATGAGACTGTTTCTCTTACTTTCTTTCAGTGCTCTCATGTTATTTAAAGCATATGGTATTACTGATGAAACTGATAGGCAAGCTTTGTTGGAGATAAAGTCTCAAGTTTCTGAAGAGAAAAGAGTTGTCTTGTCCTCATGGAATCACTCATTCCCGCTTTGCAACTGGATTGGGGTTACATGTGGCCGCAAACACAAGAGAGTTACTAGTTTGGACCTACGAGGATTGCAATTGGGCGGAGTAATATCACCATCTATTGGTAATCTTTCGTTTCTCATATCGCTTAATCTCTCTGGTAACTCTTTTGGTGGTACCATTCCTCAAGAGGTGGGAAATTTGTTTAGACTTGAATACTTGGATATGAGCTTAAATTTTCTGGGAGGAGGGATTCCAACGAGTTTGTCTAACTGCTCTAGATTGTTGTACCTTTATTTATTTTCAAATCACCTTGGAGGAAGTGTTCCTTCAGAATTAGGGTCATTGACGAAGCTTGTTAGCTTAAATTTTGGTCGAAACAACCTACAAGGAACACTCCCCGCAACTCTAGGAAACATGACATCCCTTGTATATTTTAACTTGGGAATTAACAATATAGAAGGAGGAATTCCAGATGGTTTTGCTAGAATGACTCAGTTGGTGGGTATTGAATTATCAGGGAACAATTTCTCAGGTGTTTTTCCTCCTGCTATCTACAACGTGTCCTCACTTGAGCTTTTATACATCTTTAGTAATGGTTTTTGGGGTAATTTGAGGCCTGATTTTGGTAATTTGCTACCAAACCTTAAAGCACTAACTATAGGAGATAATTATTTCACTGGAACCATTCCAACAACACTTCCCAATATCTCGAATCTTCAAGATTTTGGAATAGAGGCTAATAAATTTACGGGAAGTATTCCTTCGAGCTTTGGAAAGCTACGAAATTTGCAATACTTGTCTCTTCTTGGTAATACTTTGGGAAGTCACTCTTCTGGAGACCTTGAGTTTATTGGTGCTTTGACTAATTTCACCCGACTACAAGTGTTAGATGTTGGTGACAATAGGTTTGGCGGTGACTTGCCTACCTCCATTGCCAATCTGTCCACAAACCTCATCTATTTAAGCTTTCAAAAAAATCGCATCTCTGGAAACATTCCCCATGACATTGGGAATCTCATAAGCCTTCAATCACTTGGGTTGAACGAGAATTTGTTGACAGGACCACTCCCAACCTCTCTTGGTAAGCTTTTAGGATTGGGGGAACTAAGTGTTCATTCAAATAGAATGTCGGGAGAGATACCATCTTCTATAGGCAACATCACTATGTTACAAAGACTTTATTTGAACAACAATAGTTTTGAAGGAACTGTTCCTCCGAGTCTCGGTAATTCTAGGCAGCTGCTAGATTTACGGATGGGATATAATAAGTTGAATGGGACTATACCTAAAGAAATCATGCAAATCTCAACCCTTGTTAACCTAGGATTGTCAGCTAATTCATTGACCGGCTCTCTGCCAAATAATGTTGAAAGATTACAAAATCTTGTTGTGTTATCACTTGGTAATAACAAATTGTTCGGACGACTCCCAAAAACCTTGGGAAAATGTATCTCGTTGGAACAACTTTATCTGCAAGGAAATTCTTTTGACGGAGATATTCCAGATATAAGAGGGTTAATGGGTGTTAAAAGAGTTGATTTCTCAAACAATAATCTCTCTGGAAGTATACCTAGATATCTTGCAAACTTTTCCAAGCTGCAGTATCTCAATCTATCTTTTAACAATTTTGAGGGGAAAATGCCAACAGAAGGAATATATAAGAATATGACTATTGTCTCAGTATTTGGAAACAAAGATCTATGTGGAGGCATCAGGGAGTTGCAACTAAAGCCATGCCTCGTGGAAGCACCACCGATGGAGAGAAAACATTCCTCTCATTTGAAGAGAGTTGTGATCGGTGTCACCGTAGGCATAGCTTTGCTTTTGATATTGCTCATAGCTTCATTTGCTATATGGTTCAGAAAAAGAAAGAATAATCAGCAGACTAATAATCAAACTCCTTCCACTTTGGGTGCCTTCCATGAAAAGATAAGCTATGGAGATCTCCGAAACGCGACAGATGGCTTCTCTTCGAGCAATATGGTTGGGTCAGGAAGTTTTGGTACTGTGTTTAAGGCATTACTTCCAGCAGAGAAATATGTTGTTGGGGTGAAAGTTCTAAACATGCAAAAACATGGAGCGATGAAGAGCTTTATGGCAGAGTGTGAATCCCTCAAGGACGTAAGGCATCGTAATCTTGTGAAACTTTTGACGGCTTGTTCGAGTATTGATTTCCAAGGAAACGAATTCAGGGCTCTCATCTATGAGTTCATGCCGAATGGAAGCTTGGATATGTGGCTGCACCCAGAAGAAGTGGAAGAGATTCGTAGACCCTCAAGAACCTTGACACTTCTTGAAAGGCTCAACATTGCCATAGACGTGGCTTCAGTTTTAGACTATCTTCATGTTCATTGTCATGAGCCTATAGCTCATTGCGATCTTAAGCCAAGCAACGTCCTCCTAGACGATGATTTGACTGCTCATGTTAGTGATTTTGGTCTAGCTCGACTGCTCCTCAAATTCGACCAAGAGTCCTTCCTCAATCAACTCAGCTCCGCTGGCGTGAGAGGAACCATCGGTTATTGCGCACCAGGTAACTGTAACCAAACATATGTAAAATTGAATATAGGAATTTTATTTTATCACTTTAATCTTGTTTATGTGAATTATGGTGCAGAATATGGAATGGGAGGACAGCCATCAATACAAGGTGATGTGTATAGCTTTGGGGTTCTCCTTTTGGAAATGTTCACTGGAAAAAGACCAACTAATGAGCTATTTGGCGGAAACTTTACCCTACACAGCTACACCAAGTCTGCGTTGCCGGAAAGAGTATTGGATGTTGCGGACGAATCCATTCTTCACATCGGTCTCCGAGTCGGTTTTCCAATTGTTGAGTGCTTGAAATTTTTTTTCGAGGTGGGACTTATGTGCTGTGAAGAAGTTCCAAGCAACCGGCTGGCAATGAGTGAAGTTCTCAAGGAATTAATCTCAATCAGAGAGAGGTTCTTCAGAGCCAGAAGGACAGCTGGACGTTGAAGCGATTATGGTTTCCCCTATAAACTTCGCAGTCTTTGAAATAAAGGCTCACTCTGAGACCTATATAATATCGTCTTCATCATTTGGTTTTCATTTTTTGTCTATGCATACAAATTTATGGTGTGGAGAATATTGTCAAGCAATATGCTCTGTTATTTTGTAATCAAACTATGAAAGTTGTGTTTTGAGCTGTTTATAATTAATAATTCTCCACTTTTGCTACTAATAGTAGTTCCTAAGTTTATTAAGAGTTTCCCACCTTTTTAATTTTAATAATCCAAAGATGTTTGTGTGATTGTGTCTAATCGGATCGATTGCTTTTTTTTTTGCGTTAACTTTTTTTATTTTTTCCGTATGATGAATGGTTATTGTTAGTGCATTGATCAAAGCAACTTGAGAGTGGGTGGCATCTTAGGATGTGTGTTCCGATCAATAGTTGAATGGAGAATTTGGATACATGCGTGTTGTGCTTATTTGGATACATTGCTAAAAAACTTATGTAGAACCAAGTTGGTGTATGTATTGTTCTATCTAATTCAAATTTGGTTTGGATATATAATTTTGAATGTGAGTATATGACTCCTACTACAACTAAATGGTATTGCATGTCAAAATTATTTCCATTACCAAAAGATACTAAAAACACTATATGGTTATCAATATTACCAACATGGACAATACGCAAAAAAAATTCGTTTTGCTAAATTTATATTTTTTAACTTTTTTTTTTTTTTTTTTGTGCAAAATATTTTTTAACTTTAAATGATGTTTCTAAATAGTCTGCATTTTTAAACTGTACCTTAGCTTTAACTGTTTTTTTATAGCCGTTGAGATTTTTGTCTAGCCGAAAGTCCAGAGCCATTATGGGGATGATTAATCCTGGCAGCCACATATGAACTAGCAGCTGTTTTTCTATAGTCGTTGAGCGTTACTTGCCGTTTTTCAAACAACAAAAAATCGATGAATCCTTGTTGCTTAATTCTTTCCAAAAAATCTTTCCCAAGACGCTCCCGTATGCCTTATTTCAGATCATAATGTCCGGAGAGATTGATTACATTGCGCATATCGTGGACGAGAATTATAGGAGCCAAACTGTTCGTGCTGGAGAACCATTGTTGTTAGTTGGATTTTGTTCATTTCGTGTAGCAAACCATTCAATTAGGTTTTGCAATTCAGGTAGTTTTTACCGTTTCAATCGTTGAATTACTAGGTTTAGATGATGTAGCGAATGCTAACTGAGTACATTTGCTTGATCTTCAAGTTTGGTACTAAAGTGAACTTCTCATTGCGGGCAACCAATCTGCCTTTGTAAAAGACCGGTTATTGATTGAAAATCTGTTGTTGGCAACAGAACTAGTCAAGGACTACCACAAGGATTCTATATCGAGTAGATGTGCTATAAAAATTGACATCTCCAAAGCCTTTGATTCAGTTCAATGGCCGTTCCTCAGAAATGTTCTTTTATCTATGGATTTCCCCACAGAATTTGTTCATTGGATCATGTTGTGTGTCACCACAGCGTCGTTCTCAGTCCAAGTAAATGGCGAGTTAGCGGGTTTCTTTCAAAGTAAACGAGGGTTGAGACAAGGCTGTTTTCCTTGATGCAGAATCAGCCCCGGCTCACATGGGTGGGCGGAGGTGCGACGGCCTAAGGCTTTTTTTTTAATAAAAATTTTACATAGAAAAAAGGCCTAAATATGTTTTAAAAAAATTATTAGTATGAGAACTATATTTCAAAAGGCCTAATTCTTTATAAAAAAAATATAAAAAAGGCCCAAAATTTTAATATAACAATTTTTACTGTAAAGAATCTACAATTTTTTTTAGAAAATAGGTAAATTATTTTTTTATATATAATAATAGGCTAAAAAAATTTTTTTACCCTAAGGCTCTCAAATATATTGGGCCGGGGCTGTGCAGAATATGGAATGGGAGGACAGCCATCAATACAAGGTGATGTGTATAGCTTTGGGGTTCTCATTTTGGAAATGTTCACCGGGAAAAGACCAACCAATGAGTTATTTGGGGGAAACGTTACCCTACACAGCTACACCAAGTCAGCGTTGCCGGAAAGAGTTTTGGACATTGCAGACGAATCGATTCTTCACATGGGTCTCAGAGTCGGGTTTGTAAGTGCGGATGAGGTACGATAAATTGTAGAAAGTAAACGAGACAAGAAATTTGTTAACGAGGTTCGGTTTTTCCTACTCCCCAGATTTCGATTTCACTAGAACAAGAAAGCAAATTACAACCAATTCGCAAACGCGTAAAACAAGCCCAACCCTCTTGATTTACCGCTCCCTTCTATAACGTGAAACCTTAAGGATAATCTCTACCCTTAACTAAACTCCCCTTGAGTCTAGATTTAATCAGGATAACCTAACCCTGAGCTAAACTCCACTTGAGCCTAGACTTCAAAACAAAACCACTTGATCACACAAGCACAAAACCCGCAAAACTAAGTTGCACAAAACCGCGAAACTATGTCGCACACACCCTCAGAAAAGCTCTCAATGATTTGCCTCTATGCCTCAGCTCTCTTCCTTCTCAAAGACGTCCTCAGCTCCTCCTTATATAGCCAAAACGATTTCCTAATCACCATAGGAGAAGATTTCCAATTTCCATAAGAAAAAGTAAATTTCCTTTTATACTTTTCCTTTTTCTCACCAAACTCCACTTTCATCAAGTCTTCCAAATCTCTATAAGTCCTTTTTCCTTTGTGATTCATCCTCTAAACACGCTCCAAACATATCTTCTCAAACCTTCTAGAAACCGACACTCACACACAAACAGTCGCATCTTGACTTACTTCTTGAGTCATTCAGCAACTCCATCAGACAAACTCTTGTATTACTTCTTGACTCATTCAACAACTTAATCAGACTGCAGCTACATCTTCAATCTCCCCCTTTTTGACTATGTTTGTGAACTCAACAGTTCTAACTCCAAAACAACATCACGAAACACATCATCATTCTCCCCCTGAATGAGTCACAACATGGTCAAAACTACTTAGAAAATTCTCCCCGCTTTGCAATACGAGGTTGATAGCCTAGTACACCACCTCCATAGAAATCATCTTTCCTAACCCAAATCTTCCTGCGC
Organism: Arabidopsis lyrata subsp. lyrata; assembly: GCF_000004255.2. Taxonomy (NCBI): domain Eukaryota; kingdom Viridiplantae; phylum Streptophyta; class Magnoliopsida; order Brassicales; family Brassicaceae; genus Arabidopsis; species Arabidopsis lyrata. Next base: position 13,314,187 of record NW_003302551.1, read on the forward strand.
CTTAAGCCTTCATGACTGGATTCTCGAATGAATCTGAAACAATTCCTCTTAATATGCCCTTGAACTCCACAATGATAACATGTAGGACCATGAAATCTCTTATCATAAGCATTCTCCATTCGATTTCTCTCCCTCAACAATCTGAAACACCTTGGCCTAATATGCCCAACAATACCACAATGATGGCAAACAGGTCGAAAAACTCGTTGAGGTGCACTCTGCAGTTCTTTAACTTTTCCTGTATCAGACTCTGTACCAGTTCTCGTAGTAGTTCTTGTACCGGATGCAGTCTCTGCCATAGTTGCAGTTTCTGACACACTTCCTGATCCAGACGTGATTTTTCCACCATAAACAAACACTGGATCTGATTTTGAAAGTTTTCCTTCAAATCCAAGGCCACACTTATCAATCTTGCCAATATTCAGAATATGATCCAACTTCTTTGTGCCATTATTAAGCATCCTCAAATTCTTTTGAGTTTCTTCAAGTTGTACTTTGGCTTGTGATGTTTCTTCTTCTTTTTCTGCAGCATATTTCTGTACTTCAATGACTTTAGCCTCTAACTTGAGTTTCTCCTTAGTTAACACAGAATTCTCCTCAACCATTTTAAGCCAATGCTCATATAAAACTCTGTAATTCTCAGCAAATTCTTCATCATCAATACTCTCTGCATCACTCTCGCATTCATCGTTTTCACTTTTAAGTGCAGGTCCTGTTGGAGACACTGATGCAGACCCTGTTGCAGATGCTGAAGCAGACCCTGTTGCAGATGCTGAAGCAGACCTTGTTGCAGACGCTGATGCAGAGACTGACGCAGAATCTGTATCTGAACTAGAATCGGAAGTTGTAAAAGCCACAAAATTCTTCAGATCTTCTTCTTCCTCATCTGAATCAGTTTCAGAATCACTAGTGACAACATTCATGGCCTTCTTCTTATGCTTTTGTAGATTGGCGCATTCCGAACGAACATGTCCATATCCTTTGCATTCAAAACATTGCATATTCTTTGATGAACTTCTCAACTCTTCATCAATTCTATCCTTCCTCTCTTTTCCCTTTCGTTTCAGATATTTAGTAAACTGTCTTGACAACATAGCCATTGAATCTTCAGTTGATGATCCTTTAAGAGCAACTCCAATGTCAACTTCCTTCTTCACTTCATCTACCTTCTTCATCTTTCCTTTAGCTTCATATGCTTTGCTTAACTCAAAAGCTTGAAGGATCCCAACAAACTCATCAAAAGCTATCTCATCTAGATTATGAGCTTCTTCAACTGCAGAAATCTTTGACTCAAATTTTGCAGGCAATGATCTCTTCAACTTCTTCACTAGCTTTTTGTCCTTGTAGACCTTTCCAAGAGCAAACGATTCATTAGATATGTCACATAACTTTGCACTAAATCAGCCACAGTTTCCTCTTCTTCCATCCTTAGATTCTCAAATTGCGAAGCCAACATATCCAATTTCGTTCTCTTAACGCTTGTAGTACCTTCAAACATATTCTCCAATGTCTTCCATGCTTTTTGAGCTGATGCACATTGAGAAATCAACTTAAAACGGCTTGAATCAATAGCATTGTAAATCGCAGTCTTAGCCTTAGAATTGCAACTTGATAGCTTTTTCTCTACAGCAGTCCACTTATCTCTTGGCTTGAGACTTACAACTCCATCATCATCCGTAACTTTAGGAGCCTCCCAACCAAGTTCAATTGAATTCCAACAATCTTCATCAAGATTACTAATAAAAGCTTGCATACGAACCTTCCAATATCCATAATTCGCTGAATCAAGAAGTGGTGGTCTTGTCATAGACGTACCTTCCTTGTATGACTCCATCTCACACGATTCTCAGCTCTGTCTTACTTTCTGAACGATCTCCTGAATAATATTCTAAACAATCTCCTGAACCTCACCCTGATCTACCCGAAACAAGACTAAATCTCTATCGAGAACCCGCTCTGATACCAATTGTAAGTGCGGATGAGGTACGATAAATTGTAGAAAGTAAACGAGACAAGAAATTTGTTAACGAGGTTCGGTTTTTCCTACTCCCCAGATTTCGATTTCACTAGAACAAGAAAGCAAATTACAACCAATTCGCAAACGCGTAAAACAAGCCCAACCCTCTTGATTTACCGCTCCCTTCTATAACGTGAAACTTTAAGGATAATCTCTACCCTTAACTAAAATCCCCTTGAGTCTAGATTTAATCAGGATAACCTAACCCTGAGCTAAACTCCACTTGAGCCTAGACTTCAAAACAAAACCACTTGATCACACAAGCACAGAACCCGCAAAACTAAGTTGCACAAAACCGCGAAACTATGTCGCACACACCCTCAGAAAAGCTCTCAATGATTTGCCTCTATGCCTCAGCTCTCTTCCTTCTCAAAGACGTCCTCAGCTCCTCCTTATATAGCCAAAACGATTTCCTAATCACCATAGGAGAAGATTTCCAATTTCCATAAGAAAAAGTAAATTTCCTTTTATACTTTTCCTTTTTCTCACCAAACTCCACTTTCATCAAGTCTTCCAAATCTCTTTAAGTCTTTTTTCCTTTGTGATTCATCCTCTAAACACGCTCCAAACATATCTTCTCAAACCTTCTAGAAACCGACACTCACACAAAAACAGTCGCATCTTGACTTACTTCTTGAGTCATTCAGCAACTCCATCAGACAAACTCTTGTATTACTTCTTGACTCATTCAACAACTTAATCAGACTGCAGCTACATCTTCAGGGTTCCGTATTGCTGAGTGCTTGACACTGATTTTGGAGGTGGGACTAAGGTGTTGTGAAGAATCTCCTACGAACCGATTGGCAACTAGTGAAGTTGTGAAGGAGTTGATCTCAATCAGAGAGAGGTTCTTCAAAGCCCGAAGAACAACAAGACTTTGAACTGTTTATGTTTTTCTCTACAAACTTTGCAACTTATGAAATAAAGGCTCACCCTGAGGCCTATATAATGTCACAATGTCGTCTTCGACTCTTCGTTAATATGTGGTTTTCTTTTTTTCTCTATGTATACATTTACATATGCTTTCAGAATATTTTCAAGATTTATGCTCTGTTATTTTGTAGACAAAAAACGAAAAGTTGTGTTTTGAGCTTTATAAATGATAATTCATCAATTTCGTTATTGGCTTGGTTTTAAATCATCAATTTAATTTTGAGTGGTGAAATCAAATTAAAGGAAATCACTGTGATTTAATTTTTTTTTTTTTTTTTTTTTGTCAAAGACTGTGATTTAATTTAGTTTTGGTTGAAACTATTATATTATATACTTCTCAAATTTCTATGTGTCTCTTCCTTAATTCAGGTGAAAAACAAAAGAAATATTTGACGTAGAAAATGTCAAAATTGTGCACATCCTTGGATAAACGAATTCGATAAGACCTATTTATTTGCTTTGCTCTTGAAATGTTTAAGTCTTGAGCTTCTCTATATGCTCTGTTTTTTTTTTTGGCCATTAGGTCTTGTCCCATTTTTCCTTTTGTGCAGTTGGTGTTTCCTCTTCTTTGCTACTTTGTTGTGGTTCGATTCAGTTTCACTTCCATAGGAAAAAAGTCATTTTCAGCAGGAAAAAAGATATATATACTAGCAGACATTTGATCTTGGTTAAAGTAACATGCTTGATCTGTTGATCACCTACTCTAAAAACGACTCCACGACGATGCTTATCACTTATAAGAGCTTGTTCGCAAAACGACCAAACACAAAAACGTGACTTGGGACGTTGGTAATTTGCTTAACAAAACTAGTCGTGGAGCCATGAATGCGGGTAGGCATGTGCATGGTTTTTTCAGTTAATTTCCACGTTTTGGTGAAAATAGGGTCCAAATAAAACCAAATTACAGTATATTTTGAATTGGTTTGTTTGAAAAATGTTGGTTCAGATTCGGGTTTATTTTGGTTTTAGATAAAATGTATAACAAAAATTAAAATAATTAATTGATTTTTAATTCATATTTTGGATTTTATTATATTTATCGTTTTCTCTATTTTATCCAAAAAATTTGGTTAAAAATAAGATAATTCGGTTAACTATCAAACCTATTTAAAACAATGAAAAAAAAAATCAGAACAGTCCATTTATTCCATAAATTCCACTATTCAGCCAATTAGTTTATTAAGCTCAACATTTATTAGAGAATCCAAAAGAAAAGTCAACGAGTTGGGTGTGAGACAGTGTGACATTAAAATATGTGTGATGTGGCTAAGGAAAAGCACCTCTACTTGGATCATGCTCGTTGTGAGCTTCACAGGCGCAAGTCAAACAAACACTCACATTTTCTTCTGCATTTAATTCACTACTTTTTTCTAAATTTTTGGCTTCTCCTATTAGTAGCTTTATTTTATTAGTTTTACATATTCTATGAACCACTAGATTTCGCCTCCTACATATACATCGGATACAAAACTAGCTTTTGCTCTTTATTTTTCTTGAAATAACATTTTTTTTTGGTTTTTACCTCACCAGTAGTAAAGAACCCATATCTGTATACAACTAAATTATATAGTACAGTTTAAAAGTCATCTAAATCTATATAATTAATGAGGAGAAATGAGTGTTCTACCTACTAATTGTGAAGTTTATGGAAACATAAAATCTGAACCCTAACCATATCAATACTAATTAAGTGACATGAATTTGTATAACCAAATGAGCCACAAGATAAAAATAACGTTACATTAATAAAGATGATGTACACTTTTGAGTTTCTACAACATTTCTAGAAGATATCATCTCCACGTCGACAAAGATAACCCAAAAAATAACATCTCCACACACAAAAAAAAAAAAAAAAAAAAGAAAAAAAAGAAAAATGTGTTAAATATACTACTCCTCCCTAATTACTGCCATACTATCATGATAAGGATTCAAACAAAACTAAAGAGTACTTAATTATACAAATTGTTTATAACTAAGCCTCGTCGTTCCTCAACCAATCGTCAAACTTTTTTGGTTTCTAGAACAACACTTCTTGACCCTCTAGTGACATGTTATTAATGATCATATCGTGGCTTTGCTCATCAAAGAGCCATTTCTCGAACAAAGAAAGAGAGCCTTGTGTAATTAGACCATTAATGTCATTGTCTATTAGTTTTGGCTTCTCTTCAGCTTCATCCATGGAGTTGAAGCTGAATAAAGAATGGTCAATTCCTTCTCCGTCTCCTTCGGTTGTGCTAGGGCTGGAAGCTGCCGTGGTGATAGCCATCCCGGTGGCTGCAACCGGCGAGGGCACCGAGGTCTTTGGTGTGTCTTTCATAAAATTCTGAAGCAAACGAGCGATGTTCTCTGCGCTTGAAGCATAGACGCCAGATGGGTATGGATTAATGTTTCTTGTGGTGGTGGTGGTGGTGGTAGAGGAAGAAGAAGATGATGGACCATAACCAAGATCGGTAATAGAGAAATTAGATGGGTTTTGTGGTTTGTCAAGAGACAAGGCATCACAAAGAGCTTGTTTAGCCATGTTGATATCTGTCTGAAGCCTTCTCTCCCATTGACCTTTGCTGGAGTTGTTGCTTTGATGTGAAGTAGTGTTTTTGTTTGATGAAGAGAAGTCTTTATCATCAAGGCCATTGTTGATAGTACTATCACAAGAATCATTCATCTTCTTGAGCTTTTTCTTCAAATGAGTGTTCCAATAGTTCTTTATATCATTGTCTGTCCTTTCTGGAAGGTATGATGCTATAGCTGCCCACCTTCATAAATTATTTGGTCCCCAAGTTATTTAAAGTCCAAAACCTTATCTTTTATACATACCCAAAAACATAATGTTTGCATACTTTTATAGATCATGTGCATGTGAATATTTACCTGTTTCCCAAAAGAGCTTGAAGATGGAGAATCATCTTCTCTTCATGCTCGGTGAAATTTCCACGCTTAATCCCAGGTCGAAGATAATTAGTCCACCTCAATCTACAGCTTTTGCTACATCTCCTTAAACCTAAATCACCACAACAATAAAAAGATAATTTCATTAAAAAGAGTAATTAATTTGTGATATGTGGACAAAAAAGCTGGTGCCATAAATCGGATATTATTACAATTTTTCCTTTTCATTAAATGATCATACCAACCAAAAGGAAGCCAGAACAAAAGAATCACAAACCCAAGAAAAAAAAAACAAAAAACATTAAAGGGTACTTCTGAATATAGGGTTTAACAATTGAAATTAAAAATATTATTTGTTCATAAAAAAACATATAATATTAAGATAGAAGAAGAGATACCTGTATGAGTAGGCACAGATCTCCAGTTTCCAGGACCATGTTCTTGGATGTAAGAAACCAAGATGATATCTTCCTCTGGTGTCCATGGCCCTTTCTTCACTCCAATCTTGTCACAGCATGGTGGTCTTCCCATCTCAATCTTCTCTATGTATATATCACTTTGTAATTAGGGGAAGAATGGAACGGTTTGTGGTATGAGCAGAGAGAAGGGCTTTGATGATGATCGGATATATATATATATATATATATATATATATATATATAGATGAAGAAAAAGTTAAATCTTTTTTTTTGGCTTGAGAGCTTAGGAAATTGTAGGGTTAAGAGTACTTAAGACAAAGAGGTACAAATGGTAGGTGGTTTTGTCTGAAGATGTGGAGAGAGAGCTTGTGTATTTATAAAGCGAGAGAGAGAGAGGGAGAGAGAGATTTAAGCTGAAGAGTGAATTAGTAGCAATAATAATAGAGTTAAAAGTAACAATAATGAAGAGTGGGGTTTTGCAATCAAAGAGTCAACATGGACAGCCAAATGCATTTACTCTCTAGCTCTTCAAGTCAGCCTCCTCTCTCTCTCTCTCTCTTTCTCCACCATTACTCCATGCTTTCTCTCTCTCTATTAGCCTACAATTTTCTCTTTGTAATTAGTTCTTTCATATTATCGCAAAATAAACCTTAATTTTGTCTCCACATGAGAACATATGTGCATGTATCATTTTTTTAGGTGTTCAATCTGATTGGGTTTAGAAAGACTTTGATAGCATTAATGGGTCCACAATGAGAGTGAAATGAGTATATAACTTCTATTTATGTAATTAAAACCTTCTAATTATACATTCGGAAAACATACACATAAATTAAATAGTTTATAAGGATTCGTTTTTTTTGGTGAGAATAGTTTATAAGGATTCTTATAATGTTAATTTGTAAATTTAGGTTTCCACTTCCATGCATATATATAATAATGTCATTTCCTTCTCAACTGGTTTTAATACTAATTTTAATTTCTAGTTATTGAGCACCAGGAACCGTAATTTAAACTAATTATATGCCTCTCAAAAACTCTTGATATTTCATGAGTACTTATGTTGTACATAGCATATGAAAATTATTACATGATCTAAAAATATGAAAATATATAAAAATAGTAAACCACTTAATAAATGGTTTAGTTTAGTTAAATCTTAGTTGATATGCAATCGAAATTGACTGAACTGAACTAAATCAAATTAAACCAAATATTTTGGTATCAATCTCTTCAAATTCTCATGAACAAACAATATGTAACATGTATAAACCATACCAAACCGAATTAAAAATAAACTTTTTCCTATTATCAATTAAATATGGACATCAGAGAAAAAAATGGACATCAGAAAAACACCGAATAAGTGGCAAACTTTATGATATAGTATATGTTAAAATAGCTAAACTTGAATTGATGAGAATTTAGTCGAACATGTACAAATGTTCATTAGTGGTGTGACTTGTGACTTGTGAGCTTTTGTAGGTATTGAATTGAACGGTGGATAAAAGATAATCGTAACAAATATATATATCCCCACATTCCCAATAAGGAAAATGTCCACACATATAGATCTTTTGGTGATGTTGGACCTGTTGGTCATATTTAGATCGATAAACTTTTTTTTTTGTAAAATAATAATGATTGTTTTTCTAAACACTAAGGATTGGTTTTAAAATCATATAGAGAATTCAAAAAAAATTCAAGAAACGAGAGGAATGTTGCAAAGCGCGTCGTCGTTGTGTATTGTGCTTTTAAATTGGATAGGAAATATTCATACGTATGTAAATAATACTCCATAGAATATAAAATACAAAACTAAAAATCGAGATACTACCATAGATACAAATTTCAACGGGCCGTAGAAACTTTCATTGAACTAAATAGGTTGAAACCCCATACGCCACGTCTTTTTTTTGTATTACGTAACCCATATCCCGAGGATGATGGTATTAAAACTTTACTTTGACTAAAATCGTCACATAGGCACCTATAAAATAAAGGGTTCTTACTTTTATTGTAATATATCAGAAATGGAATATGTATATTTCAAAATTGTTATACGTTGTTGGTATCGTTTATATAATTGATTAGAATTCAACAGCAAACTTCTTGTCTGGTACTCTGGTTCTTGAGGTTAAGATTATACTTTTAGTTTTGCCGATGATACCATCGGCTAAGTATCAATGCTATGCGTTAATTTCTTTAAAATATATAAAATGTAATTTATAAGGTAACCATTTTGTAAAATCCTTCTATGATCCCAAATGTTATATTTTTTCCCTGTGTTATTTCTTCTTTTCGAGATCTTTCTACGTTACGATCAATTTGTTTGATTTTTTTAATCAGTCTTGACATCTTATATTGATTAATTCATCATTCATTTGTTAAAATATTTGAAATGAATAGTAAATATGAGATGAATAAGTTTTGTAGCAACTCAAAATATTAAATAATTAAGGTATTTGAAATGTTAATTACGATAGCTGGTACAAGATAAAAAATCATATTTAAGTTTTTTTTTTGTTTTGAAGATAAGAAAATATTTGAGTTGATATAGTATATGCTTAGATAGATATCAGCAAATGAGAGCACTCATTCATCAACTGAATTGATAACAATATATATATATATATATATATATATATATATATGTCTTCATTTCACTCGAAATCTTAGTAGGGTTTGATGTGAAGAAATATACCAAGAGATCAGAGGCCTCATCATCGTTTATTCAGATGAGTAATATTGATTGCTTTGAATTCTTAGCATTCGATCAAAAAAAAATTTAAAGGAAATTAAAAGAAAGGCGTAGAAACAATACTTCGGTTCATCGATAATGTTTTTACAATGTATTTAGTAATGACATATATGCATATTTGGCTAACAACGTGAATAGACCGAGAAGAGAGAATTATCAGGTAATGTAATAGCCAGTATACATCTTTTTAGTATACAACTAATTAAATTGTACTTATATCAACTCAAAAAAAAATTAGACATGTAGACATGTATTGACAGCTCAAAATTTCTTGGTTGTGATATATTTTCGGGAAAATTCATTACAAACCCTTAAAACGGCATTTTAACAAAACAAAATAAAATCATATTTTTGTATGTAATGAATAGATTAGTAGTACAATTGTAAATTTAACATTTTTACCGTAGTTTTAATACACTTTCGTTTGATGGTTAATGTACATCATAGCTTTGATAAATTATAGCAGTAAAATCACAAAAAGTAAAAAACAATTTGTCATCTACCACAAATACTATATATGTTGACTAAATTGTCTAGTAGTGGAATTAATATATATAATATCGATCTCTGCATCGTTAGTTAAGGTCTAGCTAGCTAGGGTTTAGTTTGAATCTCTCGATCAAGATTGAAAGTTCTCCGATGTTTCTAAACAGTTTCTAGAACAGATATATTTACGAGTGAGTATAAGTCAACGACTATGGTCATCTTTTGGATCTCGACGTGCTTTGGATCATATCTTAATTTATACACTATCCAATTAAATATTTGCTAGGTTAAAACCTAGGCTTAATATTTTACCCCTCAAACTGTCAAATTGGAATGATAGGCACGTGTCAAATTGTGCAGAAAATAATACAACCTGCAGTAAAATAATAATCAAGTAAGATTAATTGGACCATCATTAAATGATATGCATGATACAATGATAAAGAAGTATATATATAACTCATAGACCATATAGGTCTCGTAGTAATCCAAGCTGATGTAATTGTCACGGAACAACCTTAAGGTTCCTTGATAAATATCTTCTGCGGTAATTTGGGTAGAGTGTTGAAAAAAAAATTAAGTTAGAGATGAAGTCCTGACCTAATTAAATTGTATATGTAATTTTTCAAATTATTAACCAAATAAAAAAAGTCTAGCACTACTGTTTGAAAAGGAATTTATTTAAATCATTTACAACTTAAAAATTTAGCAAATAATTTGTAAATAGAACCGAAGGCCAACTTTAAATAACGGTGCGAAGCTATACAAATGCATACAAAAACGGTTAAAACATTATAATTGCCTATGTTTTGTTGTACAATAGAATTTCATATACTTAAATATAGGTCTCAGATCATGTAAATTAGCGGTCAAAATCTTATATACATTCGATTGATGTGTAATTTTATTTTGTGTTGTTAATAGCATGAACGTATATGAATTTGAATTTCATCGAGCGTACTAAACGTAAACAATTAAGCTATAAATAATGGTCATAAACAATATGTATAACACCAGATATGTGTAACACCAGGTAGCACCATACTGCTCTCCTTTTGGTCTAAGAAACAATACGCGTGTATAGTTATTACAATGAACCTTTGATTTCGGCCGGTTACATCTCTAAACCCATGATCGCGGAAAATCATATAATATTAGTCCATGTTGTCAAAATTAGGTCTGGACAAAATATCCGGAACCGAATATCCGAACCAAAAAACCCAAAAAATACCCAAAACGAACCCGAACCCGATTTTTAAAAATACCCGAATGGGTCCTAACCTCCTACCCGAAAAAAATCCGAACCGAATCCAATACCCGAATGTACCCGAATGTACCCGAATACAAATATACACCTAAAAATATTAGTTATATTTATATTTATAATACCCGAAATACCTAAAATTACAATCATAAATCCGAATATATTAGGTATTTTTGAGTAATTCGGATACATTTGGATATATTTGGTTAAAAAGTAACTAATGATGTAGGTATCTTTTGGGTAATTTTAGTATTTTTAGATATTTTTGGTTATATTTGGATAAAGAGTAACCAATGTATTTTTGAGAAATCGGGTATTTCGGTTAAATTTGGGTATATATGAGTTAAAAACCCGAATCCGACCCGAACCCGAAAATATTTTGGGTATTTTTGGTTATTTTTGGGTATTTTGCTTTTTTATTAAAATACCCGAACCGAACCCGAACCCGAACCGAACCCGAACCAAATTTTTAGAATACCCGAATGGGTCTTGACCCCTTACCCAAATAGATCCGATATCCGGAAAAAAAGAACCGAACCCGAACGGGTACCCGAATGGGTACCCGAATGCCCAGGCCTAGTCAAAATCATCAATTAAGAATATCTTTTAATTTTAAGGAAACTTTTAGATATATGTTATGTTCGAATCCAAGTTGCTCTCTTTATTGTTTTGAAATAGGTTTAAGTCAAAATCGTTAAAAAGAAGATATTTAAGATATTTAAACGTGATCTCCTTAGGGGCCTAAGCTAATTTATTTGTATGCTATGCACGAAATATCATAGTTAACTATAAATAACTAGATATTTTAAACTCTGGATTGTAATAAGTAAAACCCCTATAAATTATAGGTTTATTACTTATTGTGAGTGGAGAAGACTTAGCATACACTTTCTTCCGGAATCTAGTGAGCTGTTTCTTCTAGCCACTTGCTAATGAAATTTTATTTTTGACTTTACATCTTAAGAAAATAACTTACAGTAAAAACAATGTATTGATATTCTAAACTATTCAGCATCCATTTAATTTGAATAATTATTAACTTATTCAAGTCGTTGGCATTGACGCGTTATGTTTACAGTTTCAGTGTTTCACTTACGTCTATCAAGCAATGTGGGACATTTTAATATGCCTCCTCGAAATATGGGTGGGAAACGGTCCAACGGAAACAGCCCAAGCCCAACATCTCGGAAATACAACAAGACATACCACTTATATTGGCCACATAGGTGGGAAACCATTTTTGTGGGAATTTGCTTGTTGGGTCAACCTGGCTCTAATACTATATTAGGAATGTGGCCTAACTTAACTCAAAAACTAGCTCAAGAATTAAGGATTGCCACATCCTTTATATACTACCCAAAAATTTTAATCCCAAGCAATATGAGACATTCTAATAAGAAAGCCTTAAAATGGGTCCATATATAAAAAGTAGGGCTTCGTTGTATGAAAAATTGTTACTCAGATTTGGTAATGAATAATTTTTGATTAATTGAGATGCAAGTGTTATATAATGTATGCGGTGTATGATTCATAATAATTTACTATCTTTAATAACACCGTTTGTTATAATTTACAGTATACCATTAATTTTTGGTCATACTATTTTATAAATAATTATAAATTAATTTAGTCATCAAATAAAAATATATATTTGGATTAATATCGTGAAGCACATAGAACTTATGTCATCAAATCATAAGTTCGACACGCATAATTTCGGAAGAGTTTTTCTTCAAAAAAAAAAAATAAATAAATAATTTCGGAAGAGTTTGTTTTGAAATCAACATGTCAGAATCTGTTACAAAATTAAGGTTTAATAGTTCTCAAAAATGCTTCTGAATCAATATAAGAGAATAGAAGATTGTCAAAGACTCAAAGGTTAATGGTTCCATGCCAAAAAAAAAAAAAAAAAAATTTATGCTAAAGACCAAAAACTTGCTAGCTACGTTTTAAATAAATATACTAGTTTATTTTTTTTTTTCGTCAGAAAGAAATTATATTAACTTTGAAATGTCATTACAAATTCGAGAATGAAGCCATTCTGGCTGAATACAAGAATCAATAAAAGAAGAAGATGGAATACAACCAAATTTTGCAAGATCATGAGCCACCTGATTGCCCTCTCTTCGTACAAATTGAAACTGAACATCTTCAAACTTCAAAGACCAATAGTGAATATCCAGGAGATGGTTAGCGATCATATAGTTCTCCGTAGTCCCGTCAACCGAGTTGATTAAAACCTCACAATCACCTTCAAAAATTACGTTTTTGAACCCTCGAATCCACGCTTGTTGTAGAGCTGCTAACAGAGCCATCGTTTCTGCTTCTAACGGTGTTCCCGCATGACCCAATGCAGTTGACCCCAAGCCTTCGGGAAACCCCTGAAATCTCTTAATATCCATCCGCCCGTTCCTTGAAGATTATGTAGATTTAGCCCGACATCAAAATTACATTTGACATGAGCACGATCCGGAGCCGTCCAGTGACCTGCGACATTGATAGATATTGATGGTGACGTTGATCTTCGTCTCTGCTTTCTTGTAGCTTCACGCCACTCCTTTGTTTCAGCATGCGCCTTTAGAACTGTGTTTGTTGGACTTTCTCTGAAGTTATTGAAAACTAGATTGTTCCTCGATCTCCAAATTCGCCATAAAGGAAGCAATTTCTGAACATCGGTGATAGTACTAGACTGGAGAAAATTAACAACAGTTGTGATATTTTCCTCAACGTCTTCTGAAATCATCTGCAAGTTAGATAATGGAGTATTTGATAATCGCCAAATCATTGAGGAAACAGAGCAAGTGAACAGAGCATGGTTTATCGTCTCAGCATGACTTCCACAACGCGGGCAAATAGGGTCAATTCGCATTCCCCTTGTTATCAGTCTTGCTTTTGTGGCCAAGGCTTTTGAAAGTGTTCTCCACAAAAAATGTTTGATTTTTGGCATGATTGGGAGTCGCCAGATCTTGTTTTTTAACTCAATAGAACCATGCGGTCTATCCAACGAAATAGTATTAGTAGGGTCATGAGTTAGAAAACAGTAACCCAACCTTACCGTATACTCCCCTGATGGATTGTAATTCCAAACAAGTCTGTCCGGTTTCATCTCTCTAGACAAGTAGATACGTTGAACGACATCATGATCACACCGGTCAATTAGCTCCGTGATTTTTGTTGCATCCCATGAACGACGGGATCCTTGAACAGAGAACAACGTTTCTAAGGGTAGTTCTTTCAAAGTTTCTTCCGTGATTAGAGGTCGAGGTGGATGAGAAACAACAATATTATCCATGCCTATACGTATATTCTTCCCATCACCTACTATGTATCTTGTACCCTTTCTCAAAAGATCTATGCCAACTAACAGAGATGACCAGCCATATGATTGTTGTTTCCTTTCCTTAGCCTCCAGAATCGATTCATCTTTAAAGTAACGGGCCTTCATGACTCGAGCAAACAGAGAGTTTGGATTCTGAATTATCCGCCAAGCTTGTTTTGCAAGTAACGCATCATTAAACTTCGTTAAATCCCGAAATCCTAGACCACCTTCTTTTTTCGAAAACTTGAGTTTTTTCCAGGCGACCCAAGGAATTCCTCTCCGATTAGATGCTTTTTCCCACCAAAAGTTCATGAGGAGAGTCTCAATCTCCGAAGTAATTCCTTGTGGAAGTTTAAAACAGGACATTGCATAGACTGGCATAGCAAGAGCAACAGCCTTAATCGTAATCTCCTTACCAGCTGGAGATAAAAACTTAGCACTCCAATTCGTAGTCCTCTGTTTGACACGTTCAATAATGTATTCAAACATCTCCTTTTTCTTTCGACCAAATTGCTCAGGAAGGCCAAGATACTTTCCTCCTCCACCTTGGTTTGGAATATCAAGAATCACTTTTAAACGTTGTTGAGAAGAGCCAAACACGCGTGAACCAAACGTTATCATTGACTTGTGAGTATTTATTTTCTGTCCAGAATAGTATTCATAGACATCGAAAACATCTTTCAAAGCTTTACAGTTCTTCGCATTGGCTTGACAAAAAAATAAGCAATCGTCTGCAAATTGCAAATGAGTAATTGCCGGTGCACCATTCCCAATCCGGACTCCCCTTAGCTCACCATCCGCAGCTTTAGACTTGATTAGATGACTTAAAATATCCCCACACAAGATGAATAGATATGGTAAAAAAGGATCCCCTTGTGATCTTATTCCTCTAGTTGGTTTAATATTTCCATACGGAGTGCCATTAATCAGGACTGAAAACTGAACCGACTTGACCGCGGCCATTATCCATCCAACCCATTTATCACAAAAACTAAAGAGACGCATCGTCGTTTCAAGAAAATCCCATTCCACTCGGTCATACGCCTTACTAATATCTGTTTTCACCGCCATATATGTTTGATATACCCTTTTCCTGACCTTCAATGAATGCATTATCTCATGTGCAATCATAACATTATCATTAATCATTCACCCCGGTATGAATGCAGCCTGTGAGTCTGAAATAATGGAATCCAGATGCGTCTTCAAGCGACCAACGAGACACTTTGAAATAATTTTGTAAAGTACATTACAAAGTGCTATTGGTCTATAATCGGACAAAGTTGTAGGATTGTCTATCTTCGGGATCAGACACAGATTCGTATGATTGATACTCGGAGTCATCTTCGATGTTTCAAAAAAATTCCTGACCTCCTTTACAACATCTTGACCAACTATATGCCAGCATTGTTTGTAGAACCGAGCTGTTAGGCCATCCGGTCCCGGTGCTTTGTCGTCTCCAATAAGGCTAATCGCTTCATAGATTTCACTGTCACTAAACTCTCTTGTAAGATCAGAATTAATATTCGGAGTAACAGTTGCTTGAAAATCTGCAAAATCAATAGGAGAAACTTGAACCCCATTTGTTGTGTAGATATTGGTGAAAAAATCCTGAGCATGATCTCCCACTTCTTTATCTCCCGTAAACAATCTACCATGTTCATCATTGATGGAGATTATTCTGTTTTGACTAAAACGATTTTTTGCACAAGCATGGAAGAAGGTTGTGTTCTGGTCGCCTTCATTCATCCATTTATTTTGACTCTTCTGTTTCCAATATCTCTCTTCATCACTATAAGCTCTAGATAAGGATTCCTGCAAAAACGGTATTTGTTGTCTCTCCCCACGTACGATGCTCTCCATTGCTCTGTTAAGACGTCCTTGAAGTGTTTTGATTCTCACTTCCGCATTGATATTAGACATGTGCTTCAGTCTTGACATAGCTTGACGACATGTACGTATACGTTCTGTGATAACTGTGGCCTGGGGATTATTTCTAGTATTCCATCCTTCGCTAACAACTTTCTTAAACTCCGGGATATCAATAAGACGCTTGTCAAATCGGAAAGGTTTGTATCTTTGCTGACCTGAATCATTGGAGTGAACAACAATTGGCCTGTGATCAGAACCAGAGAATTCTAGGAATTCTGTTTGTGCATTCGGGTAAGAGGCAGCCCAAGCCGAGTTGAGAAACACTCTATCCAAGCAACATTTGATTGTATGTGTGTATCTTTCACCCACCCATGAGAAACGATCTGCTCTTGATCGCATATCAATCAAATCACATGTAGAAACCATGTTTCTGAAATCTCTGAATGTCCACTCCTCTCTCTCAACACAATCTCTGAATATATACTAGTTTATATTCTGCGATATGTGCAAAGATAAGAAATTTGAAAAAGAATTTGCAAAATTAGGAAGTTTGCTAAAACTGAAATTTTTTATTTGGTGCATTATTTTGTCTGATTGTGTTGGTATGATTTGCATCTTCTCATAGTATATTAACCAATAAAATATGATTGTCATTTTTTTAAATATATATTATTATTGTTATTTTTCGTTACAATCTTCATATAAACGCGTATGAAGTTGATTAATTGAATATTTAATTTGTGGGAAAAAAAATCAAAGGCAGCATTTACATCAAAATTCAATTTTTCGGTCACTTTCGAATAAACAGGGTTTCAATTATTCCTCGACTTCATATATACGAATTTTATTCTAATAACTTTTTGGTATTTGGCTTTATTAGTTTGGTATTTTCTTTATTTGTTTTTAACAAAACAAATATAATTTTCAGCATGCGAGTGTTTGCATACAGCATACTACATACTCGCACTCCCTTTTTTATATTGAGAGTTATAAATCGAAGTATCGAACTATATATCTATTTCATGTAAATGTATTTATTATGTCGACTATAACTAATTGTGATTGAAATCATAATCGAGGGTTCAAATGTGGCCTAGACACACAAAACGAACCATCATTTACATATTTACATGGTAAAAAAAAAAATTGTGAATGAAATAAATTATGTTTATAGTTTAATTATGCATTATGCATATGTATATACTTTATTAGGGGTGGAGAAAATATATGAGATCCAAAATCCAACCTGAAATCTAATTTGATATGCTCATGATAATATGTTTGTGTATATAATTTTTCTAAATACATTCATGTATCAGCTCCTTTCTAGTACCTCCATAACTAGGATAATTGCAACATTTGACACATAGGAAACAGATAAACTATTGCTACGTAATACATCAATGTAGATGCATAGAGGCGTGTACGGCCAGGATGCAACCACCTAAACTCTGTCCGGATATGGAAAGCGACGATCTCGGACAAGACATCTCCACATTGGCACCAAATATCATCAAAAGCAAAGCAAGACCACACTTTGCTTTCTTTTGTGGGAGCCACTCCAAAAAGCAATATTTTATCGTATAGCTCGTACATGGTCCCCATTTGAGTTATCACGTGTCGTTATGTGATCACTTGGACGATTCTATACTTACGCTCTCTTCCATCGTGACCGTTGAAACGTGTCGACGGGAAAAAATAAAGATTACAACAACAACTAGTTTGGAATTTTTGCAAATGCATGGGCTATGTGTTGTTAACTTGTCACTATTACTTAGCATATATTGATTCGTGTATTAAATGCCCATTTTTTTGCTGTGAAATAGCAAATTATTGGTCATTTTATTCATATTATATAGGACCATGGTGACATAATCCGATCCAAGAGCTCGAGGTATGTAAGTCAATTTACATTTGGATTTGTTCACATTGTGTTTAATGATATCTTCAAGATGTTGATATCATTAAGATATCAAATCATAGTTTATTCCTTTGATTTAAATATCAAAAACATCAATTCAAGAAATTAAATTGTAGTTTTGTACCGGTGTTAATTATCGAAGCTAATTCGGTGATGATAGACTCATTTTTCATCTACGAAAAAAAAAAAAAAAAAAAACTCATTTTTCATAATTCTGTTACTTAAGGCTACATTAAAAAAAAAAAGAAGGCTAAATATCAATTTCCTAGGGTATACAGTTTGTTATGTATTCTAAAATTTACTTTAAAAATAATAGCTACAGATATTAGCTTTGTTTTTTTTTTGTATGAGATTACTGGGTAACTTAAACCCATCAGGATAAAACTAGTCTAGCCAATAAAAACATTATGACAATTTGAAAGTTGAATCAAATCTTCCAAAATAAAGGTTTTTTTTTTTTTAATAATAATATTCATTAACTACCCAAAATGGGCTGGCCTGGGCTTTTACAAAAACAATCCAGTTACAAAAGGAAGCAGAACGGAAAGTTGTCGGAGAAACGAAAAGAAGCTCGATCCTGTTGTATCACCGGAAGCAGAGTGTCGCAGCACCAATTCCGGCGGGATTCAAGCTCCACGGCTTTGCGGAGGCACCGAAAGATCAAAACCAACAACGAAAGAACCCGATTTTCGTCATCGGTCCTTTTCCGACGAGCCTCCAAACCCACTACGGAGCTCCCGGAATGCACAACATCCAACATCTGACATCGACGTTCTCAAATTCCATAATAAATGTTGATCGACTCATAGATCATGCATTTATAATATCATCAAGCCTTTTAACAAAAAAAAAAAAAAATAATAATATCATCTGCGATAATTCTCAACAAATTGTTCAGTTTGTTCTTCAAATTTAATCAATAAAATTATTTGATTATAATTAAATTGTTTATATTCTTTCTTAAACATCAAAATTAAAATTCTGATCAATATGATTCAATAATTTTCTTTCCACTGAAGACTTGATCCTCCTGACAATGAAAAAAAAAAAAACTCCATTTACAGGCTTCTATAATACACCAGTTGACCTATTGAATATTGATATTGGTTTAATTGTATAATTATCATCTTATATAAGAGAATTCTAATTGGTAAAAAAAATAGTTTCGAGAATTGTGTTAGGATGTTGAAAATGAGGATTGTCGGACGCAGGCAGTGCGGGGTGGGGGCAAGAAATGTTCCACTAACCAAATCATATTGGGACCATTGCTTATACTATACTCCCTCCGTATTTGAATAAATGTCGTTCTAACCTTTTTTCTGTATTTTTAATTAGTTGTCATTTTAACAATTTTTGCATAAAATTTCCTAAATTACCCCCAATTAATTGATCATAATTAATCAGTCTAAATTACCAAAACTACATATACCAAAAATATAATTGTAAATAATCGTTTCTCATAAGGTTAATTTTGTAATTCTGTGCCCTTTCTTAATTCACCCAAAAACAGTTGAAACGACATTTTTTCAAATACAGAGGGAGTACAAACTTATTATTTCCTTATTTATTTCGTTGCCCACTTCATATAATGTCGAAATTTTGCATTTAAAATAAAATAAAATTGTCGTCTAAAACGATATTTTAACATATTTGGGTTAAGTTCAAATATAGCGAGACATTTAGGCCCGTTATACACATCGACCACAAAATTGGGCCGAGCCCATTAAGAAATAAAAATTGGAGTTTGGAAAAAGATATTAGAGAGGATCGATCCTTCCTTCCCTTGTGGTCGTTTCGAAGAGACTAAAGGCGACGGAGAATAGGAGAAGAAGATGGCAACGGCGGTGGGACAGTGGCTAGAGGAAGCGCTGGTTGATCTCTGCCGGAAACCAGAGACCGGTTTGAATTTCGATCGTGATGTCATCTCCGGTTTAGTCTCCTATTGCGATCTTGCTCAGCCTGTCGATGCCAAGGAATATCTCGACGTAAATCCTTCCTTCTTTAGCCGTCGATTCTCGTATGATGCTTTTGTTATTCGGATTCGATGATTTTAGCTTCTTTCATTTGAATTATAAGGGATTAGTGTTTTAGGTTTGAATTGATTTCAATTGAGTAGTGAGGTTTCTAGAATTAAGCTCTCTTAACCATTGAAGAAGTGATTTTCTACATTAAAGGTGTAGGCACTAACGATTAGATGAGCTTGTCACCATAAACTTTTACTTCGGATGAATTACATTGTTTAATACTTAGTTCTGATATCATACTAGCTTGATAGCTTCACATGTCTTTACCATTTCTGCAGTTACTAGGTCTAGCTAGCTAGTGTTCATATGATTGCACCTGCCTTGCCTTGTTATTGAAAGAATAATATGCAGGCATTATTGAATAGAGAGTATTAGCTAGCTTTCGTAGCGTAAACATTGAATACTTAAATTGGAATGTCTGACTTGAGGCTTGAAGAGAGTTGTGTATCGCCAAAGTCTGACTGAGATATAAGTTGTAGAAAAGATATCATATTTCATCTAGTCACAGAGTAATTGAATTTATTGATGCCTTTATCCAGAATATTATTGGAAAAGAAGGCAAAACCATCATTGCAGAATATCTACAGAGAAGAGGATACAAAGATCCATCTAGCCATGTAGCAAACAGTTCAGGTCCAGAATTGCAGATGTATGTTAAGCCAAAAGTGGATAATGGTGCTTCTAGTGGAACCAAGAAACCGTTTAAAACACCAAAAGAGGGAACATCATCTAATCAGCAAGCTGGAACTGGGAAAGTGACAGCTCCGGCCCAGCAAGTCAATCCTAAAAAGAAAAAAGGTGGAAAAGTGATTTCTCTTGCAGAAGCAGCTAAAGGATCAATAGTGTTTCAGCAAGGAAAACCGTGTGCATGTCAAGCTCGTAGACACAAATTAGTGAGCAACTGCTTGTCGTGTGGGAAAATAGTGTGTGAACAAGAAGGAGAAGGGCCTTGCAGTTTCTGCGGAGCACTTGTGCTAAAAGAAGGAAGTACATATGCAGGGCTAGAGGAAGGGTATACTCCAGTATCTGATGCTGATGTGGCAGCTGAAGCATATGCGAAAAGGCTTGTAGAGTATGATAGAAATTCGGCTGCACGTACAACAGTTATTGATGATCAAAGCGATTACTATGAAAGTGAGAGTAGTAGTTGGCTCTCTGCGGAGGTATATATAATCTCCATTGGTAAACTACAGTTGGGTTTTGTTCCGCCACTGAATTAATATATGAGTTCTGTCCTCAGGAAAAAGAGCTAGTGAGGAAGAAGCGAGAGGAGATTGAAGAAGCTGAACGAGTCAAAAAGAGCAAAGTTGTTATGACATTTGATTTAGTCGGCCGCAAGGTAACTCTCAAGAGTCCCCTGTTCTCAAAATGTTTGAATCTAGAAGTATCGTTGCAATTCGACATAAAGATAAGTTATAGGTTTTTTTGAAGTATCGAGTCATTTTCCCTGTCTCAAGTCTCTCTGCAATGTTACTATCCATTTCTTCAATCTTGACCTACTTTTCTTCCGCCGTAGGGCATGCTTGAATTGCTAGATCCATATTGATTTACTTGTCCTGATTATTCTACATTGAGATACAATTCATTCGAAGTACTGATGATTTATGACGTGACACATTACAGGTTCTGTTAAATGAAGATGATATCTCAGAACTAGAATCAGGTAACAGGATTCTAGGACCACCCGAGACTAAAAACGTGAACAGAATAAAACCGAACCCGACTGCAAAACTCGTTCCAATCTTCTTAGACCCGGGACCAACTGAGAAGAAGCCAAACAGCACCACCACCAAGAAAGACAACAAGAAAAACCGAAACGGATTGTGTCTAGAGATCACAGGAAGGGTACAACATGACAGAAGTGAACTCAAGTACTTACAAGCCGATCCAAAATCGGACGGTAAATCTTGGCCATCAGGAAACGATGGGCTTCATGTAGAAGATGGTGGTGAATGTTCCTTAGATTACGACTGAAATTTTTTCAGTAACCAAACCCGGTTGAATGTTTCCGGTTTACCGAACCGGATACTACTATTTGTTCAGTTTAAAAGTCAACAATTTTTCTCTAGTTGAGTCCACGTCGGATGGTTGATAGCCGTCGGTCAAGAATCACGTGTTCGGAACTTTGGGTTTCTCGTGTGCTTACGTGGCGTTATGTAATTGAGTAATGTTAAATTCTCTCGGTTTTATTAAGATAAGATTATTCGTCTCCACGTGTTACGTGTTCCCAGCTATCAAATCGTTTTCTTAGAGCGCCACTATGATTTTAAAATTTTTATTTTTTCATTTGAATTCATCGTCATGGGGGAATCGAATAGTATATGTTCGAATATAATGAAATATTACTTTAAATATATTTGTAAAATCAGTCTATACAAAACAAAATTAGAACTACTGTATATGTACAAGCATTTTCATGGCTTATATAACCGAGATTACCAAAAAGTAAAGCTTTGCAAAATTGAGCCTTGTTTGATTGTATCCACCCACCAATGGTGACATAAAATAATAATATCGTTTACTGTATTAATATGATAAGTATGATTAAGAGTTTAAAACAATAGATAATCTTTACCCTATAATACTATCTCTGTTCTTGAAAGTTTGATGTTCTAATGTTTTAGGTTTGTTCCACAAAGATTGATTTTCTAGTTTTATATTTTATTTTTTATTAATTGATATTAACAAATCGTAGATTTCAAGGCGTATTGACTACAAATAATTAACTGTTTTAGATTACTATTGGTTCATACATTATTAAAAAAAAATTATTAAATTATTAAATCACTATTGTTTCTTAATATATGTGTAAACTCTAAAACATCAAATTTTTAGGAAAGAAGGAAGTAATAAGTAATGAATAGTGTAAGATGGATAAAGGGAAAACGGCCATTTTCAATCCCAACTATTTGGGGGCGGGTTTTTCCAACCCAAACTAAGACCTCCCGTCAATTTCTACCCAAACTCAAAACTAATTTAAATTCAAAACCTAAACTAATGAAAATTAGCCGATTTCAACATGACAGAAGACGGTGTTAGTTCGGGATTTAACGGCTGCTGAGTCAGCGATATCGTGGCATTGACGTGGCGGGAAAACGGCCATTTTCAACCCCAACTATTTGGGAGCGGGTTTTTCCAACCCAAACTATTTGGAGGCGGGAAAAAAATAAAACGTCGTCGTTTTAATTTTGGAGAAAAATTAAAATTAGGGTTCTTCATTT
This sequence comes from Arabidopsis lyrata subsp. lyrata, assembly GCF_000004255.2. Lineage (NCBI taxonomy): Eukaryota > Viridiplantae > Streptophyta > Magnoliopsida > Brassicales > Brassicaceae > Arabidopsis > Arabidopsis lyrata. The sequence goes on from NW_003302551.1 coordinate 13,337,313, forward strand.
TCTCTCGAAACAGAAAAATGTTCGTC